>NC_089978.1:63271540-63577398 GCF_036417845.1 Apteryx mantelli | reverse complement strand
TAAGAATAATATCTATGGGATTTACTGTATGGAACATTTATTGTAAAGAGAGTGGTAGACCTGCTACTGTATGAAGGATCAGTTTGTCTTTTGCCTTCCTTTGCTGGTGATAATTTTTTCATAGTGTACTTTTATGAGAACAACTTACAAAACTGTGTTTAAATTACACACACACACACACACATGCACATACACACATATATATATATCTTGTGAACACTTTAGAACATCAGAAAAATCACCTCTATGCCCTTCACTTTTTTTTTTTCTTCTGAATACTGAAACATGGAGCTGCAGAATTGTTCTGTATAAATAACATAAATTATATAGTCATGCTCTTTTGGGAAAATAAAACATTTCTCACCTGCTAAATAAAATATCTTTTTAACTTTCAAGGCTATGCAGAACTACCATATTTTATACATTAGAGAATGTTTATATAAGTATGCTTTAGGAAAAAAAAATCTGGATGAACAGACTTTATCAGGTGTCAAAACGTATCTGCTGATAAATGGCTTTGTATGTGTTCTTTGTTAACATTAATCATGAAAGGAAAGTATGGCTCTTTAATCCAACCTTCTAGAATAATCATGCATTTAAGCAGAATATAAATTAACTGGAATACATTTATAATGCAGGTATTCTGAGTTTTTATTACAGGAATAAGTCTGGAACAAGTAGGATTACAACTACAAAAATGACAAATATTTCACTTGTTCTTAAAAGACTTCATATTGTTTAAATTTCAGCTACTTTATTTATTGGATTAATGCTAACTTTATGTTGTAAATGACATCCTTTCCATCTGCCAAAGTAAAACAACTGTATAATACATTAAGTATTATTGTTCATAAATAATGTTAATAGCAGGATTCTGCTCTCTCTTAGAGTCATGTGCAGCTCTGCTATGTACCTATTAAAGTAGTATTTGGTGAAGCAAAAGATTTGTTATTTGGCATAAAACACTCTTCAGCATAGACTAAAGGGAAAAAAATCTAAAAAGAATGCCGCATTAGTGACTGAATGATAGATCTGTGTGTACTTACTTACTGATTAATCTGTAAATTCATTTAACATACATTTTTGACATGTATAGAGTCATAGAAAATAGGGCCGAAAAACCTTCCAAACACTTCAGGAATTCATCTGTTGTAATCTCCGCTGAAGACAGAGTCACTATATCTAAACTGTTCCTGACAGATGTTTATCTAACCTGTTCTTAAAAGCATCTAAAGATAGAGATTCCACATCCTGCCGAAGCGATCAATTCCATTGCTTAAATATCCTCATGGTTGGAATGTTTCTTTTCCTAATGTCTAATTTAAAACTCCTTCTCTGCAGTTTAAACTATCTTTTTTTTTCCTCTCCCCTTGGGGAACAGTTTATTTCTTCCTATTTGCAATAATCTTTCATATATTTGAAGGCTGTTATTTTGTCTCCCTTCAGATTTCTGCTCTTCGGGTTAAAGAAATTGACCTACTCAGACTTTCCTCATAGCCAGTTATTTTCTACATTTCTGGTCATTTTTGTAACTCTCTACTAGAATCCGTCAAATTGGTCAAAAACTTTGTTTAAATAAAAGTAAAGTCCAAAACCAGACCAACTACTCAGCTGAGATCTTACCAGTTTTGAACAGGGTGAAAGGATTCGCTGACATGTCTAATGTCTAATGTTAGTACTCTAGTATGTTCTTTTGAGAATTGAACAGATACAATACGTGCACTGGGAATAGCAATTAGTCACCCAGCACCCATGCAGCTAGGAGATGGACACTAAGGATCAGATTCATCTGCCTGATGATAATAGCCCTTAAAAATAGATGTCTATTCATTAAAATTTGCTCTATAGACTGAGTTCTAATAGCCATTTTTAGAGATAGTCGCTTAGTCTGTAAATTAGGTCAGCAATAGGCCATTCTAGAGGGCTGAATTATATTCCCATTCAAGCCTAAAGAAAAACTAACTGCTTTTGGTCTGAGAGCTTAATCCTGGCTCATTATATTCCCACTTGACCCTGGTAAATCTACCTCATTTTCTTTAAACCAGTGGCCTAGTGTGATCAGCATGAGCCTGGTATGAGGAAAGGAACACCTCCACCTCACCTTTCATTAGCTGGCTGCCTGCGCTCACCTCTGCTTTTCGCCACTCTGAGTCCCTACGCCCATGGATCCAGCATAGTTATTTCACATGCTCTCTTAGTAGCTACACCACAGCTTTCAACTCAGCATGAAGTTTCAAATATGCATTAGTGCTGCGACAGTTTAGTCATTTGTCTTCCTGACCTTTTAAACAATTAGCAGATAGTTAATGTGATTTGTACATCCAAAAATGGTTTTCATTCTAAAATATACACCATTTATACTCTGAGATACATATGTGCCCTTTCCCTTGCTAAAATAATAAAAGGTACTGTGTGCTTACAAAACAAGATTAAATTCATTTTCTACTTCACATAAACAGAGACTTTATGGTATAACTCTCTTGACTTAAGCAGAGATTTTGACTTTTTGTCTTGAACTGAGATTCTTTCAGATGGTACTGATTTTATTATATTGTACTCTATGTTTCTAATGCAGAGCCTTGACTGAATTATCTGTTTCCTTTTCCTCACAAGACCTCAGCTGATCTTTAATCTCCCTAAGATGTATCTCTTGCTGTCTCAAAACAAACAGATCTGACATTTTGCAAATACGTTGTTCTAATCCACTAGTTCCCTAACTAATATCAGTTGTTGAACAGAGTTGATTAGCAGCTCCGCATGAAGCCTCTGCCTGTTTGCAGAGCTGTCGGCTCCTGCCTACACCAGTGTATAGCAGAAATGGACTTAAAATCAACAGCATTGGGAAAAGTGCTTAAATCTTATATACTGATGTTTTAACACAGGATGTAATAACATCAGCTCTGCTTAATAATGTAGCACGAGATCATTATTTAAAGACTATCAAAACCACTTGTAGGTTCTTCTTCATTAGTTTAAGCTATGGTCTGTATTTGTAGACCAATTTAAATAAAGAATGATGTATGCATTTTGATTTACTTCCACCAGTTCAAAACCTCCTTTCATTCAATTTGTAAATGATAGCTCACATGTATATATTCACATGCATATATGAGTTTGTGCGTGTGTGCACGCGTGTGTGTGTGTGTGCACATGTGCACATGTGCATGTGCATGTGCACATGCTGATTTTTGATAACAAGATAAATTAAGGCCAGGTATGTGAATTAGAAAAAAAAAGACTCCTGACATCATGAGCTCAAGAAAAAGAATATCTGCTTGGGAACTAGGAAATATCAATGATTTACAGTTCCAGCATCACTTTGTGACGTTGCTTCATTTTGTAGTAATTTACAGCATTTAATGTTGTACATAAATTGCCTTAAAGTGATGTAATGTATCATAAAATGCAATAAAAACATTAAAATGTAGAAAATAGATGCTTGATTTCCTATATAAAAGTTTGGAATAGGAGATATATGTAGAAGAGGAAGGTAAGCCTCAGAATAGTTCTCAGGGTTTGGTGAAAATATATATTTTTTACAGAAATAATACTTTTCACCATCACTGGCTTAGAATAATACACAATCACTTAATCCATGCCACCACATCTTTCCTTTTTTTTAAGGCATTTCATCTTTGGAAGTTACACAAACTGAATCAAAAGAATTATAGCATAATTTAGTAACCCTTTGTTTCTATAGCAGTTTCTGAGACATGGCACCTTTCTGCTGCTGAACAACTGTTTAGATTCCCTGACATTTTCCAGGAAATAGCAAACTGCCAGGCCTTTTCAAGTTTGTCTAGAAAAGTTCACTATACCAACTAAAGGGCAGAAATATTGGAGTTATTGAATACATGGTGGACAAATGGGCAATTTGCAGACTTTCAAAAGAGGCTGTTTTCCTGTCAAAAAGGTCATGTATACTAGCTGTCTGTGCTATCCTCTAGAGAGTAATAATCATGTACAATTTGCAGCTGAAAAGTGAACTTAAGTCCTGCAACATCATTTTTACTGTCACTTTAAACTTGTTCTAAAGGAACTTAATTATTGAGCATTACCACAGGATATGTTATAGTGTCTTTCTGTTACCGTTAACAACATTTTATTCTCAACTATTTTTTAAAATATTCATTAATGCCTATATGATATTTATATGCATATATAATGTTCTTATGTTTATATACCTAAAGAGGTATGCATGCACACACACGTGCACACACCCACACACAGACTCATATTGCTCATTTCTGCTACATTCTGAATTTAAAATTACTACTAATAATAATACAAAACCTGCACTTCTCATTCTATAGAAGCAATAGTTCACTGTCAATGTGCAGTAAGGCAATTCATAACTTTCATCAAAGTGACAGCATCTGGCCCAGCAAAGAAAGAATTTTATATCTTCTCCTGTGAATAATATCTCACTCTACTAAGTTAATCGGAGTATCTGAGCAGAGAGGCACTACTCAGGATAAGTAAGGTCATCACAAGTAAGACAAAAATAATTAAAAATTATACTTACTGCAGCAGTTCTCTGCATGCATCATTTTACATATTCAGAATGCTGTATATCAGCAGTATTTCTAATCTATTTTTCCCGATTCTCCACCTATTTTCATTTTTTTCTACTGGTGGTTTTCTGCGAGATGTTCATTGAGTATGACTTTTTTTTGTGATTTGATAATCACAGTATTAAGTTCTGTATGCTGTAGGAATGTGTCAGAACCATGATCCAGATATGTCCGTAACAAAAACTCTAGATTTTGCTGTCCTTTGTAGTTAACCCTTAGAGTATGGAAAATGACTTTTCAGCAGGAAAATACTATATATTTTAGTAGGGAAGAGGCAAAATGTATCAGGGAAAGCTGCTTGAACTCCTTATAAACTGAATGGATAGTCAAGGGGCTCTCCCTAGGGTGTTATAAATAGAGCCAGCTGAAGGATTCTCAGCCAGGTACCAAATTAATTTTGTTAGAGTCTGAGCCTGGGTCTGCATGAAAGATTTGGGGAAAAGGGGATAGAAATACGATGGTTTGCTTCCTCTGCTGTCTTCAGGGAAACATGAAGGGAAAGAAGTAGCTGGTGGGCAACTGTGGCCCATATCTATTATCCTCCCTCCCCATTTCTCAACACCATGGATGAAAATCCCACTGCCTCACTGACTAACATGGAGGCAGCATTCCACATAGTATGTCTAACCTACTTCATTTTCCGTGTCTGTGCTATTTTTATCAGCTATACAGAATGTCAGCTTTCTAGTATTTAATTCAGTTGCCTAGGTTCATTTGCTTTTTCTACATGTTGTGGATGTGTCTCAAAATTAAAAGGACTGGGATAATGTGCTTTCATTATTAAATATAATCATAAAACTAAACTCCCTGATGATTCACTTTAGTAATATTATTAGGTCTGTTGGCTACCATAAAATGCTGTAGGAATGAACAAATTCAAATTAATCTCTCACTAATTAGCAGCTTTCTATAAAATCACAGCAAGATGTAAGGCCTTGAATGTGGAAAATTGGTTAGGGAACATACAGGCTGTGTTAAAAACGGTAATATTCTAGTAGATACTAAAACTAATTATGTTGGGATCTTTGAGGCAGTTTAGTTACCTTTCTATCTATTTATGAAAAGCAATATGACTCAAATTCTGGTCAATCGTTGAAACTCTCATTTGAATAATAGGTTATAAAGAAAGTTAGCACCCAGAATCAGATGATATAAATACCTCCAATGAAATCTTGACTTAATATAGACATTAAGAGGACAACAAGCCACTTATGAATAGCACCAAAGTCCTCTTCTAAATCTAATCCTGTCTGGAAAACAAAGTACGCTTGGAAGAAATGATTGATCTGTTTTTTTGTTCATGATACAGGGATCTTTCTACCATCACCTAGAAAATGTAAGGCTACCAGTTTAGAAGATGTTCTATTATTTGGTTTTTCTGAATATTATTTGTTAAATCTGTTCAGTTTTGTGTTATAATAGTAATAGTACCACCACCGACAAATTGGGTATATTTGACCACCCAGAACTATATATTTTAGCAAACTTTTCCCTCACTAAAAACAAATAAAAAAATCACTCACAAGTCATAGTAACTATAACTTCACTAGAGTTTAAACAATTTCTTCTTTTAAATATAAACACCATGGTAGGAAACAGGTAAAAAGCTTATTGCATGAATATCTAGAAGTATTACACATTAATATAAACTTACAATATCTGCAATAGCAGCTTGGCTTTTGGGGCACGTGTGTTTAAAAGGAGAAAATGTCAAATAACAGTTAAAACACATAAACACAAGCTTCCTTTATTAACTCTGGACAGTCGTCCTTTTACACGTTCTGGTTGGCCATCAGCCCTAGCTTCCCCCATCAGACTCTCCAAAGACAACTGAGCAATTACCCTCTGTCTTTGAGGCTAATGACGAGCAAAACCCAGCTGACCATTTCTTAAAGAACTACATAATCAGTATTAAAGAACTACATAATCAGTATTTGAGTACACAGAAGGAAAAGAAAACTGGAAAAGTTTGGACAAGACAATCTTCCACTTTTGAGGTGTATTATGTTTATTCATCTAGTCATAGAACACATATTTCATTAGTTACTCATCCAGGTACAGTTATCCTTACTTATCAGGGATTGCGGTTAAGGATGTCCTAATAATTCATATCTGATTCACTAGCTGAAAAAAACGTTCATGTTGATTGACTTCATTTTTCACTGAAATGAAGTTACTCCTGCTCTGAACTGTGACATCAAACAGTACTTGAAATTGAAAGTGAAATTTTCATATCAGGCACTTGCAGTGAAAAGAAAACAAGGACTAGAATTAAATAAGATGACAGTCATTTTTATTATCTTAAAGCATTTATTGAGGATAGCATTTAAAAAGGTTTGAACTTTATATTACTAAACACTAAAACAAAAGCTATTATATCTTGTTGCTGCCCTTTGAATAAATAATTAAGTATTCACAACAGAAGGGCCTTGAAAAAGCTGCAATTTCATGATCATTTAAATCAACACACGCAAGTTAGTTTTAACTCATATCAGTTTTCCAATCTACTTTGTCATGCGACTAAATCTTCACAAAGAGAGGAGTAGCTGAATGGGGAACAGGCAGCCAGGGCAGGAGAAAGGCTCTAGCCACGAGCCGCAACATGATCATCTGTACCGTACTGGGAGGTGTTTACGAAACAGGAGTGGTTGACAAAGATGCCTAAAGTGGTCCCTAAGAGTATTTCACAATCTATGCGGATATCCAGATGTAGCTTGAGCCTGTATCAGAGTGAGACATGGGCATTCACTGTCTCCCCTACTTTCTGCAGTCCATGATTTGGTTTCCCTGAAAAGAAAATTCCAGATATGCATCTGAATTTCAGAAGACATATATTGCACACTTCTGCCTGATGCTTGATCCGGACACTTGGAAGACTGGGATGTAGGGCACACCATGGAGTAGTCTTGCTCCTTAGTATAAATGAAGCTGAAGCCTATCACAGAACATACTGTATTCTAGCATTAAAGACACTCTAGGAGAGATGTTAAACTTCAGGCGACAGTGTATATAATTCTGATCTGCAAACTCTGCTGTTCATTGGCTTTAATATCTGTCTCCATTGCCAGATGACATAGGTTACTAATTTGCTCCTCGGTCCTAGTTGCCTGATCATTCATACAGTGTAGGTGTTAGCTACTCCTAGTTCTCTTTTGGAGTCAACCAGGTATCTCCTACAAAGCAAAACCTACATGTGGTTCTCTGCATTATTCTTTTTGAAGAGTTTTCCTGAAAGGCTGTATGGCATGAGACTTGGCTATTCACCATCCCATGCAGTTTTCCAATGTTCTACCAGCAAAACCAGGACCCACAAACACCCCCAAATGATTCCTAAATATGAAATACATACAATCAATTTAATTCAGTAAGAACTTCATTATGATGTTGATGTAACCATCTGGTCTGCACAAACTTTACATACTATCCGTCACTTTGAATTGAAAAAAACAAACAAACAAACAAAAAAAACCAACATGTAGATCCAACTGTGGGGATCATAAAAACACAACATAGTGCTGAAGAAATCCCAGAGCCAAGTGCTATCTATCGTAGACAGAATCAGTCCTCTCTGGAGAAGTGGACTGTTCTGCACCATTTAGCTTGTGTGGCTGACATGTAGCTCTAAAGTACCAAAGAATAAAATTCTCACCAGGACTTTATCTCAATTTGTCAGCTTTTTCACACAATTTTTGTATGTGCTTATATGTGGGGGGCTTTTTATTTTGTTGTTGTTGTTGTTGTTGCTGTTGTATCTTGGCTCATGTACCCAAGTAAAAATAATTTTTATTTCTTTGATGAAGGATAATGCAGAGAAACCTTCTTCCTTTTATTTTTTGCTTTCTTAAGCAGTTGTTTCAGCTTCTGATATCCAATTAGATAAGCAATCCAGCAATTCTGTTCCATACTTTATGGTCCTGACATGATGGAAGAAAATTCTTTTGATTTCTGTTGCTGTTTTTATATTATTGTTCTTTCCATTCCCACCTCCCTCTTTTTTGTATTTTCCTTTCTGCACTTCATTTGCTATAGTTTGTGTACCTTTGTATTGATTTTTATTTGTACTGAGAATATAAATTTCCTTTCTATTTTTATACTTTGTTATATTGGATTTCATTTTTTGTGCTCCTGTTTATTTTTTTTATTAGAAAACTATTTTTCCAGATATATTATTTTGGCATATATATTTCATAAAAAGATATGTGAACAGAGACATGTCTATGATTAAGAAACCCCAAAGACTACTGTCAGTGACCTTCAGTTCCAGTTTATTTAAACTAAGGATTTTTATACTGAGGAAGAGTATATACCATATAACATCACCCTGTTATATGGTGATGCTGTGAATAAGTTGCTTTAAGATATTATCATGGGAAGATATATACTATTACGGTAGTAAAAGGGTCTTATTTCTCATTATTATGCTACCATATGAACACCTTCTTATTGTGCATTTATGTGAAGTAAACAGCATCCAAAAATACATCCAAATAATAAACAAAAAATAAATAAAGTTTTATAGGGTTATATGATATCTCTTCTTCTGGGTTTTCTAGCAGTTTAATATAACTTGGATGTAATTAAAGTTGTTGAGAAGTTACAATTTGTGTTAAAAGTGTCCTTCAAATAGATATACAATTAGGTTAATACAAGTTTTCAGAATTGTCTTGTATTTCAGAATCACTTCCGGACTGATGAAATTACTAATACATCTACATTTTATTTTTCTACTTTCTCATTTGGTTATGTA
The DNA here is from genome assembly GCF_036417845.1 of Apteryx mantelli. Classification (NCBI taxonomy): domain Eukaryota; kingdom Metazoa; phylum Chordata; class Aves; order Apterygiformes; family Apterygidae; genus Apteryx; species Apteryx mantelli. The sequence continues at coordinate 63,568,077 of NC_089978.1, read as the reverse complement.
CCATTCAGCTTCCCTTCCAAAACTCTGGCCAGAATTTCTTTTTGGAGGACAAGGTATGGTCTTGTTTGCAAAGGCTGATCAGAAGTCGGGTAACAAAGAAGAAATAAGGGTCTGCAGAGACACACACACACATGCACATGGAGAAAAAATTTTTTTGTCTTGTTAGTCTATAACACAGTTGGATTTTACACAGCCAGAGGCAGAAACAGATGCAATATTTAAGTAAAGGAGAATAGGAGTGCCAAAAAAGCATGGTCAAAAGCAAGCAATAGCAGCAGACAGTAGGCGGTATACTGCCTCAGATCTAAACAGCGCTGGCTGAAACAGGCTGTAGATAATCAACCTGTCCATTTCGTTGACATTTCTGGGAAAGGGAGGTGGGGGTTCTCCAGCACTCTTCTTGCAGCAGCACAGATGACAGCTAGAAATAAGCAGTGCTTTCATGGTTGAAATGTCTGCCAGGCATGCTCATAGGCAGGCTGTGCTTGAGGTAGCACAAAGCTCAGCAAAAGACTGTGTTAGCAATACAGCTTGATAAGAAGTAACTGTAGCCCCATTCTCTCCTTACCCCTCCAACCTAAATTGCTAATGCATGCGGTTGACAAGAGCACTGTTACAAGCAGAACTCATATTGAATTCAGCCTTAACTCATGACCCATTCCTTTCTAAGAAAACCTTATCTTCTTATCCTTTTGTCAATTATTACAATGTTTATGTGAAATCAATAAAAACTGTGTTTTCAAAAAAAACAGAAGTCCTGACCTTACTACAGAACTGAGAATTCAACATTCGGCTGAGGATGATAGCCCCCACTGTGCAGAGCAACTGGCCAGCTGGTGAGAAATTCCGCCTGTCATCGTAGTGCAGGGAGTTAACATATTTATCAGATACTTGAGATGAAAAAGTGGTAGTTCATGGGGACTTTTTTCTCCCTAAGCCATCTGGTCCTGAGGTGCCTATTACATCTATTATTGAATCATTAAAGTCAATGAGGTGAATAACACGATTAAACTTGTTTACTTGTCATGTAACAGTCGGTTAACAGTGAAATGTAACTTCTACTTTCTGTTCTCCTCTGCAATAAAAATACATCTCAGCTCCCCTAAGTGATACCTAAAATTCATGCCAGATAAATATCTTTTAATTTGTAGTCTAATTTTAAAGGACATTAATTCTTTTAACTCCATTTTACATAACACTGTATCACAGTTACTACAAAGACTGCTCCTTATAATTAAAACAATAAAACATAAATAATTGGTGATAAGTACAGATACATATACTCATCATTTCACTCTACTAATCATATGGGTGCACATTTATGAAAACCTTGCACAAAATGCAATTTGTTCATGCAGAATTGTAGGAAAGGCAAAAAGCTGTAAATCTGATCAATATATAAAGTCTTATTTGCATAAAAAGGTTAGAGTATTTCATTAGATACAGTCATAAAAGTGTGAATAAGTAGCTTTATATTGCTATAAATGGATTATACTTCTTTGTATCAAACTGAAATTTAAATAATATGGATTATGCTGTTTAAATTAATTATTAAAGCCAGGAAATCTCACAGTGGAGACAGTGGAATTCAGTGTAAAGGTTTCAAGAGCAATAATTAATGTTATCCTAGAAATTAGGAACTAAAGATGCCCTTTTATATTTATATTAAAACCTCCTTTGGGGATCCTCAAATTTTAAAAATTGCAAATATTTTTAAACTTAATGCAACACATTGAAGTCAAGGGAATCATGTCCATAGACTTCAGTAGGCTTTAGATCAGAGAATTAGTAAATAAGATTATAATGTGGATAACAAAGTGAATAATTATTCATATCAAGAAAAACAGGACGAAATTTGGAATGAGAAAAAACATCAGAAAAGATATTTATAGACCTTGGATTTGCTTCAGTTATGTCTGTGTGGTCAGATTAACATAGTCCCAATGCTCCCATCAACCTCACACTCCACACATCCAAGCATCACACATTCTAGTTTTAAGACCAAAAAGTACCTTAACATTGTAATGGAGGGAACAGATCTTCTCCTGAGAGTAACAAGCACTCACCTATCAGTTGATATCTCCCAGGTAAAGAAGCACTACTTGGAGCAACTGTAGCCTATTTTTAAATAAGTGAAATAAACCAAATTATATTACTGACTAACTGGTCAATACCTTAAAAACTAACTTGTTCGACTTTACCTAGAAGTAGATTGGGAATGTTCACAAGTCTGATGACATTTTAAGAGGATGCCCTGTATAGTCTCTCAACAAGTGGTTACTTCTTAGCTGAAATACAGTTTTCTTTTCTTTTAAGGGAGTTTAAGCCTACGTTTACATGATCCAAAGGAATATCTTCAACTGTTTAGTGTTCTGCTGAATGAAAATATTGTAGATCATGATGATCTTGAAGTCGCACATCAACAATATCGGTATCATTAACTCCAGGCTTTATTTCCTAGACTGACATGTTCCAATGCTAGTCTTTTTGGAGGCATTCCTCATCAGGATGTTTATGTTTGAGTGTTTCTACCTAATCAGGATTTGCTTTTGATAACGGTGTTCTTGTTATTTCATCATTTCAGGGTTTTTTTTCTTGCAAAGTTATTTGTGTGGGGGGTTTTTTTGGTTTTTTTTTTCAGGAGCTCTTCTTTGGGTATGTTGTAAAGAAGGATTATGGATGAGAGGGAGTGTACTTCAGGATGTATAACAAGTTTTATTAAAGGGACCATGACCTAGGCTCAAAGGAAAACATGTATTCATGATTATATTCATGATACTGAATTTATTATAATCTCGGCTCTCCTTCTTTCTACTGTCTGCTTTGGGTCTCCATCTGGTGACCAGAGAATGGATTTTATTTTATTACATTGCATTGGTTAATTCATTTTTTATTTTGCTTATTTCCTTGTTTTTATATTGTACAAAAGTATGTTTTTTCTTGTATAATGCTACTATGAGATATTATATTAAGAGCAAAAATATCATATTGCATTACCACTTAACTGTCTGCTATAGTGCTTCCATTTTGTTAATTACTCAGAAAAAATTGCATAGAAGTTTTTTTTTTTTAATGAATATGAAACTATAAAATTATGACATCAATTTGGAAGCTTAACACAGCTGTGGGTAAGAGATCTAGGGAGTGATCTAGAATTGAAATTACAAAGGTGCTAATAATTTTTATGCATATCACCTTGAAAAATCCACTCTTTGTGGAGAATCTGGAATGATTGCAATGTTACAGAAAGGGACACAGAAGTACCATCACTGCCATCTTTTCCAGTTTTCCATTTTGAAGACCAGATAGAAAAGTAATACATGGGAAAGTAATACAGATGAACTCGAACTGATGTATTTATGATGACTGAGAACCAGATGGAGACAGGAGAGGTACCAGGATTTGGCCATTCATCATTTTAAAACATGAAAAAAGGAAAAAATAGAAAAAAGAATTTAAGCACCAAGAACCATTATATCTGTTCCCCATTCACTGATAGAAAGTTCAGCTAGGTTTGTATTTTTCACATACACTTACTGAGAGGAAAAAGGTGTTCAGAGTCTATTTATTTATTTTTAAGGCAAGAAAGTTCCATTTAAATTTTACAGTTCTCCCAGTTAAAAAAATACAGTTAGAAACAGTTGACACGATTTGGCTTATAGTCTTCTGACACCCACATTTCTCCATCTCTTCCACCTGGCAGCTTGGGAAAGCTGCCCAGGTTATACCAGAATGCTCTGGAACAAAACCAGTCCTTTAGCATACTAGGTGTTGACAGGCCAACCTGGTTAACACATGGTTCTGCCAGGAAAAAAAATGCTACTCTCTGGATAAGCTGCATCATATTAGCTTTGAATGTGTCATATGATCGCTTGAAGAGTCTAGTTACATTTAATATGATCCTAACTGTAGTGTGGACAGAATCTGACTGACTGAAAAAATTAAGACAGTTATCACTTTGTCTTCAGGTCCTTATGGCTTTATGGGGAAGGACTGGGGAAGCCAGATGAGAGAAGTAAATATTTTTATGTAGTATCTATATATGCTTTTATCTCTACGTTTATTCTAGTAGGGAAATACATCATACCCTGGATCTGCTTATTTATCTCTATTGATTATAAAGAAAGCCTGGAATGGCTGCATTTTGGGTAGCAGTCTGCATTGCTGATGTCTACAGCTTTATCCTTGCAGACTCATACTCATGAAAAATTATCAAATAGTAATTTGTTCTTTCTAGTTAGCATACAAAGTGGGCTAAGTGATTTCCAAATACAAAGGAAAATATAATGCCATAATATTGGTCTAGTGCCTGTATAAATAAGTCTGTGAGCAACAGAAATGATTCAGCTTGGGTATTCTGTGGGTTTTTTCTTTTTGTTTTGTCTTGTTTTATGAAATACTGTCTTGTCATTGGTTTCTCAGGTGTCTGGAAAGACTGAGACTGGGTAACTCCCCATCAAACTGGTTTTAATGGCTTAGTAAAGCTTCAGTTTTTTGGTAAGAAAGATTATCTTATTAATGAGACTAATAATGTGCATCTCCCATATTTATCTCTCCTGACTGATTTTTGTTAGTACATAATGTCTTTGAGTGATATTATAGACAATGTCATTACTATCCTTCAACTGATCAAAACCATATCTAAACATCCAACAGTGTTGGTGGTGTCTGAAATGCCCACAGAATAACCTTTTTTTTAAATCTGGTGCACAGGGAACAATGACTTTTTGGCAGGCAGGACAACGTGACCTGGCTGTGTTGTGTCTCCTCAGATGTTCTTCAAGATCAGGATGTCTTTAGACAACGGAACCGTGCCATTTCATGTTCTGTTTATAGGAAGTGACAATATTGATGCCATTTGTTTTCTCTGGAGAACAATTTCAGTTTCTGGCTTCTACTTCTCTAAAGTAGAATGGGTTCATATTTCACTTACTTTTGGTACAAAAGTGATTTTGTAAAGAGTTGTATAGATCTGCCCAAGGCAGAGTGGAGATTAAAGTGTCCTAATTTGCCCTGCTTTTTTTTGACAGTGGTATAGAGATATGTTCTATAAAGGATGGAAAGACACGTAGCCTGTGATTTCAAACATGAAATATGTCTTCTTTATTTCTGGAAATCATATAGCATGTTGGGGTGCAGTTTAAAGTATGTTAAAAAAAATCCAACAATTTATGCACACAAAGAGAAATAAGGATGTTGTCCTGAATCAGATCAGAGATCCACTTATTGCATCTCTGCTTTTAATAGACCTTCAGCAAAATCAGTAAAAACAGAAACACAATCAGCACAATCAGCAGAAAGCATTACTATGGTCATAGATACATTTATTTCTCTTATTTTCTCTTTGTATGGATCATTTTATACTACAGGAAGGTATAAATGCATCAAAATGAAATAAATGTGATTTAAAAAAAAACTTAGCTTAACCTACGTCTGAAGTGACAATACTGTGGTAGAAAAGCAACAGGAGAAAAATGATTATGCAGGAAATTGAATACATAATTATGCATATTTTGTTATATTGGTATAAAATCATACTTCATTTAATAGTGATATAACTGACTGTAAGGAGAATTTTTAAGGCCAGAAAATAACAAATTTCCTCATAAGTACTGCAAAAATTCATATTTTGATACTCATAAAACTTTTATTTAAGTAAAGGTATATCAGAAATGTCTAACTCTTTACATTCTCCCATATCTACAGCTTCTCATAATAATCATTGCTATAATCTTGTTAATTCTACTTTCTGGGTGGATGTTTTCACCTTTTAAGAAATCATTCAAACAGTTTTCTGAATTCAATAAATAAATGAAGCACCTAAACTGGAAAGAAACAAAAATGGTCAAGCCACTAAATTCTTTCCCGTATTTTTTTTGTCCAAAGGACTTAAAGAGACAATAATAGAGGCAAGGACCACCCTGTTCTTTGCTGTGTAAACTAAACAAACATGACTTTATTTGGCTGGAAGAAAATGCAGAGGTTGAAAATGATATAACCATAGTTAACTTCTCCCAGCAGGGAGAAAGTATGTTATTGTTTACTTGGGAATAAAATCTTCCAAGAACTGGCAATATTTGATACCAAAGAAAACCTTTAGGTAATTAGCTTATTCTACCTATATCCCAGATCCCCTTAAAAGTGAAGGTTTGAAAGTTATTCCAAAAATTACCAGCAACAGTTGATCATCTTTTAGATTTTTTAGTGTATCGTTGGGCGTTTGCTCTTTATTGTGAGACAAGGTAGAGGTATCAGTGATTCCCTTCTTCACATGATGTTGTATAAAGGGCATAAAGATGAGACACTGAGAAGGTATTGTTTTTGTGTAATATCCTAACTGGCTGCTAAGAGAAAGCACAAGAGCCTAGAAAATAAAAGCCTGAACTAAAGAAGAATTTATTCAGACACCAGATCACGTTTTCTCTCAATTACCCTTGCTAGAAACCCTTACTGCTGACCATCGGATTTTGTAGATATTACTTCACAGTTTGTTTGGTTAAGTATTCCCTTATCTCTAGTTCCTTTCCTCTGCCTAGTTAAAACTATTGTAAATAAATCGACAATTTCCACTTCACCCATGCTTCTTGCTGACCCTGAAATACAAGTTTCAGAACACCAGCAGATTTTCTTCTCCTGGTCAGCACACAGTGGCAGAATGAGAAAACTTCCTCATCCCTCCACCCCCATACTTCTTCTTCCAGTTCATCCTACCCTTCTGGATTCCTCCTTTGTGCATCATATGAGCTAATTTGAGCTAGAGAGGCAAGAAACAGAGCATAATTATTAATTTGACTCAAACTAAGCAAAAGAATCTCTTGTTTCCCTTGCTTAACATGCCAGAAGGAAAAAAAAGTATAACACTTACCTTCAGCAGCACTTAGAAGTCCAAGTCCTGTCAAAAAATATTTCACTTGCAAAATTGAGGCAGTCCTTATAGCCAGAAAGTTCAGGCAAGAATAGAAGCATTTATGACAGGTTTTCCAGAAAAAAAAGAGTTAAAGTTATATTCCTAAATAAGTGATCTAACTAAAAAAAAGTGAAAAACGTTCAGCAGCAGCTCTCACAACACCACACCAGACCACTTATTTAGCTACCTAAATATAAATCCATGAATCCACATTTAGGGCCATCTCCAAGAAACTAGTGATCATGACAATTTTTTTTTCTTTTTTCCCCCACATGTTAACATCAGACGTAGTTTATATAAACCCTAACTGGATTTCCTAAGCAAATTCTCTCCAGACAAGGGCAGAGAGATGACTGTTATGAGTACGTTTCAGGAAATGTAGTGTCTGAGGAAAAAATGCAGAAATCCTCTGAGATCACCAAGAGAAAATAATTAGCACAAAGTACTGGGATATTTCTTTAAAGAAAAAAAAGCGAGCATCTGTTGTGAAGTAAAAATGGACGTGTGACTTTGTCCTATGGGATTCATAAGAATTCTGTAAAACTGCAGCCTACTTTGTCTTTCTTGTTCAATATATGCTTAGAAGCATCAGACCTCAGAAAGGCCACAGTGCAAAGCAGCAGCTTCTCTGAATGTCTTTGAGCAAGGCCACACTCAGCACAAAAAGTCTCTACATGCCACGTGCCACAGCAGCCATACAAGACAGCAGCCCTTCTCCTATGCCCTGTTCCTAAAACTGACCAGCTGAATCCAGTAAAGAACGGGATCAAATCTGTTTTTTCTGTGCTGCGGCTGTGGAAGCCCTAATACAGCAAAAGTGAGGTAGAACCCAGTGGGTGAGCCTTGTAGTGAAAGCATGAGCTGAATGAGTCTGGAAGGGCGCTAAGGTCTTGCTCAATCCCTGCACAGAGGCACAGATACTTAGATGGCTTGAGGAAAGCCTATTATTTTCCTTGCTGCCTACAAACACGTGTACCTAGGCAAGAGGGTCCAAATTCATCCCATCTGATTCATTTGAGTTAGAAGCCCCATTGACCTAACCTTCCTCCACAGAAAAGAGATAGAACACCTCTCAGAGACTGGGCTGAATCAGCCCAGCTCTCTTCTTTGCCTAGAAGGAGATTAGAACAGCTCCACTCCTTAACCAGGAATTTTAGTTGAAGAGCCTATGGCTAGGTGACGGAAATTTAGTGAAACTTAAAGCATTCATGTCTCAGTCAAAACAGGCTTTGACTAAGTTCTGTTTAAAGATAGAATGAATTTCTCAGCTGACACGCAAAGCTTCTGTGAGCAAATCTGATGAAAAATAAGTTGTTCAGCTGGTAAACAACTGCAATAATTGACAGATGTCTGCAAAATAATAGATGTCTTCAAAGCTAATCAGGAGTCATCAGCACACACTTCAATTACACTGGGGAAAAAAAGTAAATTAAGGTACATGCCTTGTCTACACAAAAGTGCTTTTATTTGACTAAATCGGTTTAAAAGTGGATTTACTGATACCAGAAAAAATAAAATGTGTTAATTAAAGATGGCCCCTTGTGGTTTTCACTCCTTGCTACTTCTTTTAGAGAAAAATTCTGCAATCTAAAAAGGCTCAGATGCTACTATTTCCTGATACTGGTCTAAGATTTTTGTAAAGAAATTTCCCAATATATTTTCTTATGTTGCTTGAATAATCCTTCACCATCCTGCATAGAAAGGTAAAGATATCTAGATTTCTGCCACAACTTATACCTATGAATAACTGTTTTCTACTTCCAAACAACCCAAAACCAGACTTACAAGACCGAATATACTGGAACAATCTTTTGAACACTTTGGAAAGTGCAATTCCTAGAGAGAAAATGGAGGGATTTGATAAGATTGTGAGAGTGCTTTCCAAATATTTAATCCACAATATTATTATTGCAAAATTGTTTGGTGCAATACAGATTTTCAACATAAAAATAAATAATTATTCTTTGTCATAAAAAGACCTCTGAAGAAATTTCTGTCAGAGTTGGTTAGCAGTTTTTTTAGAAAAAGATGTAGCATATCAACAGGAAGGTGCTTTCTTCCTCGGATCCTCTCCTTGTAATTTAAATTTTAAATTAACTTAAATACTAATTCACCTACACTTACATGATTTGTCTCATGTTTTATTATTGTTGAAGAAAAACTCTCACATTTTTCCGGCATGCTTAGCAATACCTATTGCACTGAAATTGCACTCCAAAAATTTTGCTATACTTGTATTTCTATATTATTTGTGTAAACTGAGCAAATTAATTTGTTTGCAACAGTGATACATAAATTCTGTTCAGTATGTGTACAAAAAGTTGACATATTCTCTCCTACTCCTTTCATTCCAGCCTTCTTTCCTTGCTCATTCTATTTTTTTTGTACTGCTCTTCCAGTGTTATCATCAGCATTCATTCGCTTTCCATCTCTCTTATTTATGTTACTCTTCCAACATTCTTTTCTTCCTCAATATCTATTTTCATTCCTCATGTATTTAGTGCTCCCCCACTCCCCATAGTTTCCCTATCACAGAATACTCTCTCCCTTTTTCCCATAACTATTGTTCCTCTCACTACTGTTTGTTTTTAAGACACATGTCAGTTTTCCACTGTCTTATTCCCAGATCAGTATTTCATTGGTATTCTCCTTAAGCACCCATCCTAATCTGTCAGTCCCCAGCCCCCAGCTACTCACAAGCAGTCAGCTCTCTATAGCCTACACTAAAAATTACTACACATCTAGCTTGACCGTCGCATCCTCCTGCCTTATCTGAACTTTCTATTAGGAATTATTCCACTAGCATCAAGATAGAATGATGCGGTGCTATAGTACTCTGTAGAGTCTCATATCTAATATACTGTACACTATAATTGTACATTTTTTCCTCTATAGAGTTTTTCTCTCCACAGATTACATGCAAAAACTACATGTTCCAAATAAAAATAAAACCATTTTAACTGTGAATGTTATAGAATATAGACTCTCAATTTAAGACAGACAATCTTTGCAGTTTGAGTTCCTGCAGGAATTTTTTCCTCTCTAACATAGCAGTTCAGTCAACAGTCATTCTCTCACAGATATCTTGAAGACATCCAACCAAATTCTTCTTTGGAGTTCCAGTAGGAAATGACTTCTACTTTTTGATGTCAGATGAATCATTAATGGAAGTAGTCTCATACTTTCTTGTAGCTTGTAATAACATGCAGCAGATAAAAACTTAAGCCGAATGCATTTGCACAGTCCTCGTTCATCTACAGCTTAAAAACAGTGTAAATCCCTTCTTTCAGAAATGCATGGTTAATTGCAGTTTAGAGAAACACTGAACATTTGGGTTGATTAAGCACTATTCAACATGATAGGACCCATTTAATCCATTTTCTAATCTATATTTTAGCATTCCTTTACATTAAAAGAGGAAAAAAGATCCAGCGCACTTCATTAGCAATAACTTGCTTTGAAAATAGATTCATTTTTCCTCAAAGGAATTCAGAGAATGTTAGATGTTATTTGGCATGAAGTAGAAGTCCTTAATTTGAAAGAAAATAATTGTTTATAGATTACAGACTTTTTTAGGAAATAGACATATTTCATCTTAAGCTTTAAAGGAAAGAAAAGAAATCTAGAAAATATTTAATATTCTTTTTATATAAGCTTACTAATGTTTCAGCATCAAATGATTTTTTTTCAGAAGTAACACTGCTCTACAAGTCACTTGATGTTGAAATGATGGTAAATTTATCAGCTTTTATCTTACAGACTGATACATCCTACAGGTCTAATCTTAGACCCATCTAGTTATAATTCTGTGTCAGAAAATATCATGTTGGTTTCTGGCAAAATTTGATGAATAATTTATATGAAACTTTTTTTGCTGGCCACCACAAACAAGTATGTGATAATTTAGATCCTTAATACGATATAAACTGTTAACATCCAAAGCTGTCTAAAAACAATGTTCCCAGTCTGAGTGATTTTTTTTTTCCAGTTTTAATTTGAATCCAAGTTAAACAAAACAAATTAAGTCATCTATTCTCTTGGAGTGCCTATTTGTAAGATAACAAAATCCTTTATGCCTGTTTCTCTTTTCTGAGTTATATACCTTTATGTCAACTGAGCAGTGTTTGAAAATCATTTTTAAGGCATCAAATTCTCCCTGTATATTGATTAAGGAGTCCAGATGGCAAACTAGAATGTTTAGTACTTTTAAAGAAATATGTCCTAGTGATTTTAGAGTGCTGGATCTTTTTTGTAGCTGTTTCTAACAAGAATCTCACAGAACCCATTCACTAGTGCCATTTAAGCTAGAGTTTAAATAGGAACTCTTTTCAAAGTTTTGTGGTCTTCCTCTGTTTAAAACAAGGAAAGCATGTACAGGAAAATTCTTTAATTTTAGTTGGAAGTTGCATGTTACCAGATTACTAATTTACTTAGCAGCACGTGAGTATGAAGATCATTTTTAATTCTGCATTTCTTTTTTTAGTTACCTCAGTGTACATTCCTATGATTTGCGTGCAGAGGGAAATACAGCTAGCTGCTTCTGCAATAATGTCCTGTTTCAGAAGACTCTTGATAGATGTACTGATCTATGCAGAGGAAGGACACTGTAATGTCACTTGCCAACAGGATGTATGTTACTTCCTAAATAAAGTCAATGGCTGTATGGATATGGAGCATTTACTGGCCTGTATATGCACCATTTGGTACTGCATCCTTATGCCCTGATTTCCAGTAGAGAGCATTGAAGGCACACAAAGCTCATGCAGGACTTTGGAGTGCACCCTGAAATAGACTCATCCCCAGCTTAGGTGCAGCCTGTCAGTCTCTGCATAGGTAGGTGACCTCTACAGAGAGAAAATAGCAGGAGACTGTGGGCCACAAAATACATTTGTAAAAACAAAACAAAACAAAACAAAAAACACTCTTAAAAATTATTCTTTCCTCTTCTCACCTGTTGACAGCATTTTGAAAATGCTAGTTTTTACGAAACAATGACTTAAGTCACAATCATTTTTTGCCTGTTTGGAACTGGTAAAATTGTATGATTATGGATCAAAACTGAGTGCTGCCTTGGAAGTAAAAGCCTAGTGGTTTATCTTCTAATCATCTTCAAAATATTGACTTAGTGTCTATGAATGTTCATCGTCACTAAGGGATAAACCAGAAAGGCTGCCTTAATGAAGTCTGATCAGCAGCTGTGGATGCAAGTGTTCAAAGAGCCTCCTCTAATATGAGAGTCAATATGTTCAGATTTACTGCCAGTATTTTTGTTAGACAAAAAGAATCAACTACTTGTTGCATGCTTTCATTAAGTATTTGTGGGAGTTCACTCCCTGACAGTTACTTAACACATTTGCAATTACATGCTAGAAAAGATTGCTAATATTGGCAAATTTGTTCTAGTCCAGACTTTGTCCAGACTTGTCCAGCAGAAAAGCAAGGTGCATAAGACTCTAACAGCTGCTGTGGAAGGTGAGTAAATGTCATCAGATTAATGTCTTCATTAAGAGCTTTGCAAATCACACAGGATAAATAGTGTAAAAAGCCATGGGTCATCTTTATTTTTACATTGCTTTTGAAAATAAACAGATAAAATCACCTTTTCTCTGTTTTCCAGTAGTATGGCACTACCTATGTTACACACAAACTTGTCTCAGTTCTTTCCAGAAAATACAAGTTCTTCCACATAGGTCACCTCAACAGCCAGTGCTTTTCCAATATCTGTCTGTCTTGTGTGCACTATGGATAATAAGTTTTAAACTCAGAGTTCCTATGTTACCTCCAGCTTCTTCTTTAAGGAGAAAAAAATGATTTGCAGCTGTTTCATCAAGTTGGTCAGCAAATAATTTTGAGCTTCATCCTAATTAGATCAATAAAGGTTAAACCATATGAGAGCATAGATAAGGTTTGGTAATTACATACTTAATTTAGGAAAAAGAAGTTTCATTCACCATGAATGAAACTATTAGGACTTTTCCATTCTTCTTCCTTGACATTCTCCCTAGTTCACTCAAACTGTGGGAGGATACCACCAGCTGGAGAAATGTCAAAATTTAACTTCCATAGGCTGATATAATTAGCTATCTAGAGCCCATGCAGAGTGCTTGTAAAAGGAAGAAAGAAAAAAATTGGAAAGGTCATCCGTCAATAACTGCTATACAACCTGCTATACTCACAAGCAAAACCAAACCAAATCAAACCAAACCATTCTTTCTGGCCAGATTTTATGTCAATTACACAAATGTAGTATAACTCAATTGATTTCCATTGAAATAGTGCTGATTTTAAAAAGGTATAAATGAACTAAGATTAAGACGTAAGAGATAACATTTTCTGATGCTCATTTTAGAAGTGCCTTAAAATCATCCCATTCTCATGGCTCTGGAGAAGCAGTAAAATAAAGTAGAATAATCAGCATAAGCAATTTGAGTTCAGTTTCTGTTTTACACCAGTTCAGTAAAGGCCAAATTCCAATTATCTGTAATAATTAAGTAGCTTCAGCACTAAGAGGTTTTAACCTTCAACAAGGGAATCGTTCTATGACTTCCAGCAAAGGGCAACTTTCTATTGACCGGCTATCAATTAGGCTTTCTGTGTTCTTGCAATGTGAGATTGTTAACAACGCATTGATTTATGGGCAAGATTGTTAAATATCTTTTCGTTCTTCAAAAATGAAAAAGAGCAACAGGAAGACATTTCTTCCTCTTTATATTAGAGAGGGTTTGCATGCTAATTCAGGTATCATTAATTGTAAGTCCTAATGTATATTTTATTGATTTGAAAATGCTTCCTGAACCTTTTTTTCTTTTTCAACACATCTTTCTTTACAACTAATAATACCATGCAAATATGCTGAAAATTCAATCCTGAATGTTCACAAATAAGGGTGGGAATGGAGCAAGACTAACTTCTTCCTCTCCAAGAACCAAAAAACTGAAAGACACAAACTGTCTCAATCTGTGTTAAAGAAATGGAAAATTCTGAGGTAAGGGCCCAGACCTTTTTATCCAAAGTGAATCTGCCAGAGTAGAGGATCAGCTTGTAAAATTAGGGATGAGATAAAATTTTTGAGTTTTCCATGCATTGTCCCTGGACAATACGCATGTGTATCGAGCAAGTCACACCTCTGCAATGAATGCCACATTAGGGCCAGAGCTTGTAAAGTTCTAGGATCAAAGATGTATGTGTTTTATTAAGTGCTGAACATTCTGCTGGCTGTTCTTAATTTTAAGCAAAGCAATTGCTTTTCTTCGTAAAGAGCAGTCTTTGCACATCAGAGGACTAAATATTCTTATTCTACTCTTGCTAATATTTTAAACTTTTGATTTTTGCAATGCAACAATATTGCAATAAGATGATTATTTAAACTGTTTAATGGAGTTTCCTTTCTCTCTGTTTTCAAAATTTACATGAAGAACACATTTTTAAAGATCCTTAACGTTCCCAGACTGTCTCTAAGAGTGTTTATTTTGACTGTACCCATATGGTACTTATGGTATGGGCATAATAGAAAACTTTAAACAATGTCAAATACTCTGATTTTTTACTTTCTAATTCTATGTCTGTCAATAGATAAATGAACACTGAAAATAATTCTTTTTGTTCAAATAGTAATCTGACACAACAAGATAATCACTGTAATATATGATCAGTATTAGTTTGTAATAAGTGCTGCTGTAAAATTACTCTTCTAAAATCAGCAGGTGATAATCATTCAGTTCTGAACCTGACATACTACAACTGTCATCATAAGACACTTTTAATCATTATGTGAATGAACATTTAATCAGGTAGCTGCATATAATTACCTTTTGAATACACACACAATTAAATTCAAAATCTCGGAGAGAAACTTTACAAAGTATTAGATGATTTTGGAGAAGCAGGTACCAAATAAACAGCATTAAAGCAGTTCAGAAGTCTGACCTCTAAGCTGGATTAGTTTTAATCTGGTATAAGAATAGATTCAATTACCCTTACATGTGATTAATAGCATCCTTCCTCTGTGAAAACACATTTTAGTGAGAAAAGCATTAAATAATATACAAATAACAAAACTTAATTCACAGTAAATAATTGAAACAAGTTTCTTGGGTTCTATTTCTTCTCTGAAAAAATGAAAAAGTAAGTAAATTAACTACACACATTTTTTTGTAAATCAGCATAGTTTCAGGCTTACTCTATATGTGTGGAGAAAACCTCCCTTTTTGATTTTCCTTTCCCTCCCTTACTGAAGAATTTCAGAGGAAAAATCTTTTCTTTTTTCTGTCCTGCAGAGAGGATTTTTTTTTATTTCTTTTTTTTCTCTCGCTATATATCTTTTTTTTTTTTTTTTTTTTTTGGGCTGGGTTTGATTTAAGCAGGAACTTTATTTGCAATCAAAAAAGTTAAAAATAAAAAATGTTTTACCAATTTCTCAAAAATCTATCTTTTTTTAAAAGCATAATTTAAGGAAAGGTATTTGCTATTCTAGTTTTTACACCTCTTTTTTAGTTCCTTGTTTACTGAATGATTTCCTGTGTATTTTCTTCAGTTTAATTGCTCAATGACATTTTTATTCTCTCCTGTAACTGATGAACTATCATCCCCACCTTCTCTCTTTTTTTTTTTTTAATCTCTGTAAGGATAAGATGCAAAGTATTAGTCTGCAAAACATGCAATGTGACACAAGAATATGAGACAAAGTTTTTGTCTTTGCTGACTAGGAGTGGGGGATGACAGCTAAATCTTTCATACCATGGCTGCTGCTTTGCCCCTGGTATAATCTCTACTTTCTTTGGAAACTGCAGCATCCTTAGATAGGAATACGACTGTTTCTATCAGGTGAGAAGCTGGCTCTAAGTCAATCTACAAGTCTGGCAAGTGTTTACATACCAGAATTACCTCTTCTCAAGGATATCCATATCACAGCACTTGAGAAACATTTCTGCTGAGTAGAAGAACACTCACTACATTTATATTATCTGTTAAGATTTTTATTTATTAAAATTGAATTAGGGAAAGTGATAGACATTGCAAAACATCTGAAAGGAGGAAACGAGGTATTTTTAAGTGAAAAAGTGTAGTGCTACTCAAAAAATCTTAAGAACATGAGAAGTCTTAAATTCAAGAGGTCAGGGGACTATAAGAAAAGTGCTCCCATGCAAAAGAATAACAAAACCCTTTCTCTTTTAGCTTTGATGCTTGTTTATTGTTGTTTTTATTCTCTTCCATTCCCTACTAATAAATTACTGTTACCTACAGCATAGTTGAGCTAATGTTCTCCTGCCATCTTTGCATCATGCAGATCCTTTCCACCTTTGGAGATACTCCTAGGAAGTAAGTGACTTGAAGACTGTTGGTGGACATAATTAGCACAGTCCAGGGTCTGACATCAGATTAAGGGAGATCTTGATGCTTTCCAAAATATACTTCCATTAATATGTCCTCAGTGCCCTATGCACTAACCCTTGTGCAAGAAAGTTGAAAGAAGAGACAGTGAGTTTTCTGATCTGCTGTCAGGTATTCAGGGATGGCTTGTTACCTTGCCTCCCTCTCCTTTGGTCCAGAACTCACACTCTCATGAAGACCAGCTCGTGTGCATAGAAGGAGATGTTCCAGAAATAAAAGTGATAGATTTAGGCTTTATATTCAGACATGTGTGGGGTTTCTTGTTTTTGCTTTCATGTATTTTTTTTTCCTGAGATGGTCAGAGACTGTCTGTATTAAGCAACCTAGCTTCCACAAGATGCCTAGGATATGGTGCCATAATCATTTATGTCATGCAGGTTTTTGCTCACTCTGTCTCTTTCGGAGTAAGACAAGTAATTCTTCTTAGGTGAAGTTCTGGGAACAGTTTATTTTAGAGACCTCTCTCAACAGGCAGGGAGGATAAAGACTGTGATGGGTTTAGCTCCTTTCTTGCTTAGCAGTACTCTAAATTTATCCCACTCACTTTGTACCCTTAAGCCTTCTCACATACCATTCATGCTGTAAAGAAGCAACTCAAATAGGTTGCAACACTGCCTCCTCATTTCTATAGAAACTTTCACAGAATCACAGAATCACTGAGGTTGGAAGGGACCTCTGGAGATCATCTAGTCCAACCTCCCTGCTCAAGCAGGGTCACCTAGAGCACATTGCACAGGATTGCATCCAGGCAGCTTTTGAATATCTCCAGAGAAGGAGACTCCACAACCTCTCGGGGCAACCTGTTCCAGTGCTCTGTCACCCTCACAGTGAAAAAGTATTTCCTCATGTTCAGATGGAAGCGTCTGTGTTTCAGTTTGTGCCCATTGCCTCGCGTCCTGTCACTCGGCACCACTGAAAAGAGTCTGGCTCCATCCTCTCAACACCCTCCCTGAAGATACTTGTACACATTGATAAGATCTCCTCTCAGCCTTCTCTTCTCTAGGCTAAACAGGCCCAGCTCTCTCAATCTTTCCTCATAAGAGAGATGCTCCAATCCCCTAATCATCTTTGTAACCCTTCGCTGCACTTGCTCCAGTAGCGCCACATCCCTCTTGTACTGGGGAGCCCAGAACTGGACGCAGTACTCCAGATGTGGCCTCACCAGGGCTGAGTAGAGGGGGAGAATCACCTCCCTTGACCTGCTGGCAACACTCTTCCTGATGCACCCCAGCATACCATTGGCCTTCTTGGCCACAAGGGCACATTGCTGCCTCAGGCTTAACTTGGTTTCCACCAGCACTCCCAGGTCCTTCTCCGCAGAGCTGCTTTCCAGCAGCTCAACCCCCAACCTGTACTGGTGCCGGGGGTTATTCCTCCCCAGGTGCAGGACCCTGCACTTGCCTTTGTTGAACTTCATGAGGTTCCTCTCCGCCCACCTCTCCAGCCTGTCCAGGTCTCTCTGAATGGCAGCACAACCTTCTGAGATATCAGCCACTCCTCCCAGTTTTGTATCATCAGCAAACTTGCTGAGGGTGCTCTCTGTCCCTTCATCCAGGTCATGGATGACAAAGTTGAACAAGACTGGACCCAGTACTGACCCCTGGGGGACACCGCTAGCTACAGGCCTCCAACTAGACTCTGCACCGCTGATCACAACCCTCTGAGCTCTGCCATTCAGCCAGTTCTCAATCCACCTCACTGTCCACTCATCTAACCCACACTTCCTGAGCTTGTCTATGAGGATGTTATGGCAGACAGTGTCAAAAGCCTTGCTGAAGTCAACACAGACAACATCCACTGCTCTCCCCTCATCTACCCAGCCAGTCATTCCATCACAGAAGGCCATCAGATTGGTTAGACATGATTTCCCCTTGGTGAGGCCATGCTGACTACTCCTGATCACTTCCTTGTTCTCCACATGCTTGGAGATGGCCTCCAGCATGAGCTGCTCCAACACCTTACCAGGGCTGGAGGTGAGGTTGACTGGCCTGTAGTTCCCTGGGTCCTCCTTCTTGCCCTTTCTGAAGACTGGGGTGACATTGGCTTTCTTCCAGTCCTCAGGCACCTCTCCTGTTCTCCATGACCTTTCAAAGATGATGCAGAGTGGCTTAGCAATGACATCTGCCAGCTCCCTCAGCACTCGTGGGTGCATCCCATGGGGGCCCATGGATTTCTGGGTGTCAGGTTTGCTTAAATGATCTCTAACCCGATCCTCCTCCACCAAGGGAAAGTCTTCCTTTCTCCAGACTTTCTCTCTTGCCTCCAGGGTCTGGGGTTCCTGAGGGCTGGCCTGATGAGCAGTAAAGACTGAAGCAAAGAAGGCATTCAGTAACTCTGCCTTCTCTGCATCCTTCGTCACCAGGGCACCCACCCCATTCAGCAAAGGGCCCACATTTTCCCTAGTCTTCCTCTTACTGCTGATGTATTTGAAGAAGCCCTTCTTGCTGTCCTTGACATCTCTCGCCAGATTTAATTCCAAATGGGCCTTAGCCTTCCTTGTTCCATCCCTGCATACTCTGACAACGTTCCTATAATGCTCCCAAGTGGCCTGTCCCCCCTTCCACTTTCTGTATACTTCCTCCTTCTGGTTGAGTTTTGGCAGGAGCTCCTTGCTCATCCATGCAGGTCTCCTACCTCCTTTGCTTGACTTCCTGCTCATAGGGATGCTCTGATTCTGAGCTTGGAGGAAGTGATGTTTGAATATTAACCAGCTCTCTTGAACACCCCTTCCTTCTAGGGCCCTCACCCATGGGATTCCTCCAAGTAGGTCCCTGAAGAGGCCAAAGTTTGCTCTCCTGAAGTCCAGGGTTGCGATCCTGCTTAGTGCCCTGCTGCCTCCTCGCAGGATCCTGAACTCCACCATCTCATGGTCACTGCAGCCAAGGCTGCCCCCAACCTTCACATCTTCAACCAGTCCTTCTTTGTTTGTTAGTATGAGGTCCAGCAGCACACCTCTCCTTGTTGGCTCCTCCACCACCTGTGTCAAGAAGTTGTCACCAATGCTCTGCAGGAACCTCTGGGACTGTTTGTGCCTAGCTGTGTTGTCTCTCCAGCAGATATCAGGGTGGTTGAAGTCCCCCATGAGATCCAGGGCCTGGGATCGTGAGGCTACTTCCAGCTGTCTGTAGAAGGCCTCATCGACTTCCTCTTCCTGATCAGGTGGCCTGTAGTAAACACCCACAACAGTGTCACCCATGCTAGCCTGCCCTTTAATCCTTACCCATAAGCTCTCGACTCGCTCTTCACCCACCCCTAGGCACAGCTCAATACATTCCAGTTGCTCTCTCACATAAAGAGCAACTCCACCACCTCGCTTTCCTGGCCTGTCTTTCCTAAAAAGCACGTAGCCATCCATGACAGCACTCCAGTCATGCGAGCTATCCCACCATGTCTCTGTAATGGCAATGAGATCATGGCCCTGCGATCGCACACATATCTCTAGTTCTTCCTGTTTGTTCCCCATGCTTCATGCATTGGTGTACAGGCACTTCAGAGAGGTGATCGAGCATGCAGGTTTCCCAGGAGGGGTAAAAGAGGGTCCTCCATAGCCACATCCCATGCGCACTTCCCTGGCTGCATTCACCTGCTGGAGGCATCCTGACTTGAGCAGTCTTTTGCCAGCTACCCTGGCACTATAACTCTCCCCTTCCCCCGTCCTTCCTAGTTTAAAGCCTTCCTTACCAGATTGGCCAACCTGTTGGCAAAGACCCGCGTGCCCCGCCTCGTGAGGTGGATCCCATCTCTCGCCATCAGTTGTCGATCTTCAAACAGGGTCCCATGGTCGTAGAAACCAAAACCCTGTTGCCAACACCAGCGGCGCAGCCAGTTGTTAACCTGGAAAGTCTGTCTCCTCCTCCTCTCATCCATCCCCCTCACTGGCAGGATTGAGGAGAAGATGACCTGGGCTCCCAGACCCTTGACCACCATCCCCAGAGCTCTGAAATCCTGCTTGATGGTCTCCAGTTTGCCCTTGGTGTCATTGGCGCCCACATGGAAGAGCAGCAGTGGGTAATAGTCCGAAGAATGGACGAGCCTAGGCAGTCTTTGCATGACATCTCTCACACGAGCCCCCGGCAGGCCACAAACCTCTCTAGACATGAGGTCAGGTCGGCAGATAGATGCCTCCGTCCCCTGCAGCAGGGAGTCCCCCACAACAATCACCCGCCGCTTCTTCCGGGCGTTCCGGCAGGGCACGGGGTCTGTTGTCCCAGGTACTTCCCTGGCAGCCATGTCCATCTCCTCCTCATCCTGGAGGGCACTAAACCTGTTCTTCAGCTTCAGGTCTTCAGGAGGAGTAGGAGCCTTTCTCCTCCCACAAGCAGTGACCAGTTTCCAGCCTTCTTCTACAATGTTATGATGTACCGTTTCACACGGCACAGAGCCCTCTGGCAACTCCACTGCTGTGGGGGGTTGGGACTCCCGAAGCTGCAGTCTCCGAAAATACCCTGTCTGTCTCTTGCTCATCTTCTCAGATGCTGCGCAGCCTACTGACCTCCTCCCGTAACTCCCTTACCTGACGACAGCAGCACACCTCCTGCAGGAGAGCTGGCTGCCAGCCCAGGCCTCCCGGAGAGGCCCCAAGCACTCCCTGCAGCCTGAGACCTGGAGAGCTGCATCCACTGTCAGAGGGTCGATCTGGGTCCCAGCCTCTGACACAGCAACTCCAACAGCCACTGGGGAACGCGCTGTGCGGTGTGTCACAACCATACTTGAGGAAACGTACACCACAGGGAACAGAAACAAAGGTCCCTTCACACACCCTTCTGCACTAACTGCTGCATCTGTTCACTGCCTCTGTTAGCTGTGTTCTAGGCCTGGCTCTTATATAGGCCTCTCCCTAGCACTGACTCACAGGGTGCTTGACCCGCCCTAAATAAGGGCCACCGGGATCAAAGGCCCCAACTCCCTCTGGCCAGGGGCAACCAAGAGCTTGTTAGCAGCAGCTACTCCTAGCTAGAGCTTTTCCCAGGAGAAGCCAAGGCCTCCTGCAGTTGTCCTTGCCTAGCTTCCCCTTTCCCTTTCACAGCAATCACCTGCTAGTTCCTCAGGGGTCCTCAGAAAGCCCACAACTTCCAACAAGATCCTCAAGTTCTAATCAGAGCCCAAACACTGCTGCGCAAACTGCTGCATCTGTTCACTGCCTCTGTTAGCTGCGCTCTAGGCCTGGCTCTTATATAGGCCTCTCCCTAGCGCTGGCTAAGAGTATGCTTGACCTGCCCTAATCAAGGACCACCGGGATCAAAGGCCCCAACTCCCTCTGGCCAGGGGCAACCAAGAGCTCATACTTTGTACAGTTTCCTTTGGTTAGCTGATTAGAGATGAACTTATGACACTGTGTGGTCTAAAACTTTTTGGGGGCTAAGCTAATGCCTCTACTTCATCTAAGTTGGATGTGTTCAACTTTCTTTTTAGTAACCACCAGCTACATTTTAACTGACTAAAACTGCAGCCACTTATTCTAAGATTTTTGATTTGTGTGGTATATTTATATATGTATGTAGGTAATTGTTTATATACATATCTATATCTCTCTATATGCTTATTTGTGTGCATATTTTTTGTATGTGTGTATATATGTATGTATGTGTGTATGTACACATATATATACACTAGGGTTTCCAAATCTTTACTACTGTAAAGCTTCTGTTCTAAATTACTGCTGTTAAATGAATGTCCTGCTGTTCTAAATAAAGCTAAATTGAAGGTGTTGTTGATTTACTGTTACAGATGTTGTTTGGGTGACTACAGATGTTTGTTCTCATTGGGTATTTACTAGCTGTGTGGAACACCACTTTGAGAAAATCAGTAATGGAAAGGGCTTTATTATGTCAATGGCAATTTCATGAGACCCTTTAACATTTAAAACTGATTAAGGTTAGTAAAGAAAATTTCAGGAGTGTTAACATTGCATTACGATTCTTGAAAATCTGGTTGAGCATGGGACTTGTCTTTTCTTACAAGAAGAGCAGTCTCCTTGAGATATAGATCTGAAAGAAAAAAAAAAAGGATGAAACCCATGATTGTGGATGCCTGTTGTGCATTTTGGGTATGCCTCAAAGAATATTATAACAGCTAAAACTGTATGTTTACAGAGAGCATAAATAACCACAGGATATCCATTGTGGGAAGCTCTCATTATTCAGTTCTATAGAATATCAAAGTGTCTGAGAAAATTAAATAAAAAGGTCTACTGATATAAACAGATAAACTGCAAGCCTTGTAAAATATATGAAATGGAACTCAGGGTAGAACTAAGTCTAGAATTCTAATATAATATAAAGCATATTGCCATAAATCTTTTCAAGTAACGTACATCATAAAGAATTTACTTGCTTCTGACTGCTTGTTGCTAACTTCTGAATATTTCTTCATCTTTCCAATTCCTCGAAGTAGCATTGAGATTCAACAGAAAATGAACCACGAAGGCTCTGGGACCCAAGGGGAATGATGTGAGTAAAAGAGCAGCAAAAGAAATAACAGCAATGATATAATAACAACAGAACTCTGTGCCTTCTGCCATAGATTTGTATATCCAGTGCTGTTTTATGCACTGACAACAAAGCATATTCAAGGTTTTGGTCTTGGTTTAATCTATTGATTGATTATTCTTTTTTTTTTTTTTTCCTACTGATGTACCGAATGTACTCAACAATGGTATATATTTTAGGCCTAACCAATTGCAGATGTTTTGGAACACAGAATAGAGAACACAGGAGACCTGAGTTCTAAACCACTGTTTAATAATAAATGGAAGCTGGCTGATATATATACATACACATATATGCTTTTTTTCCCCAATTTTTGGTAAAATTAAGTGTTTTCTTATTTCATGACAAACTGGAAAAGGCTTTCATGGCATTGAATTGCCAGTGGTTGGGTTTCTTAAACTGTCACAGTTATCATCTACTTCTTTAGCCCTGGTTACATTTTTTTGTTGACAGGGAAAACTAACATTCTCATTATTGTCTTTGTAACTTAAATTTAAAACATACTGTGCAACAAATAATAGCAATATCACCACATCTAATGAGCTGGAAACAGAGTAGCAGAAGTAACATCTATCCAAAACAATAATTGACATGTCCATTCTTTCAAGAATAGTATGTAGTACAGGGTACATGTGAATTTTCTGGGTTTGTTTTGCTGATGCACATTTAGGTAGATGGACTTCATATTCAATAAGTCATTTGATTTTGATAAACACCACACAAAAATTGGAATTTCTAATGAAATGGAAAGGATTTAAACAAGAATATGTATTTCATGTAACAATATATATTTTTTGTGTCAAAAGTTTTGTCTAATTTACGAATTTACTTTGCAGATATCCCAGAAAAAAATCAGAGGAAGAGGAAATAAACTAAGGCAACCACAAGAAGAAGAATAGTGGAAGAGAAGAGTCTTTAGTATAAATTTTCCCTTTTCAGTGCTCACACACATATGTGACCATAGTGCTGGCTATTCCAGTACTATTTTTGCTAGCCTTTGGAGAGACATATAAATATATTACTCCTGTAGCGCTTAATGAACCGTAAGAAATATCAGTTATATGTTGCAACTCAATACTCAGATTCCCATTTTAGATTTCCTCTAAGATTTCGTAATTATTCCTCATTCCTCTTGTATCCAGTTCAGATAACACTGTTGTTTGTTGATGTTGTTTGTTGCTGTTGTTTGTTGCTGTTTTATGATAGTCAATTTCTTATTTGGAAACAGAGTAACAATATCTCCTGATATTCATCATAATTTTATGCTGAGTAACAAATGATTATTTACCTGAAATGCTTGTTCATTTTATTCAATTAGAAGATACCTCTCATATGATACAGGATGATATATCAGGAGTACACTGGTATTTTTATAAGAGCTGACAGCATCAAGGTGACTGTTGTTTCAAAGGTCTCTTTTCCTATTTTCTGCTTCATAATGATGGAACTATAGAGTCATATCAAGAATCAGGGAAAGGACATCTTAGTTCTCAAAAAATGAATTGTGGTTATTTTATTCTAATCACTAGTTGGGGTTATGTTTTAAATGTTGATGATATTTCCTTTGACCTTTGTCTACAGTTAAGTAACACTAAGTAAAATTCATGTGATTCAGCTCCACTAAATACTTTGACATGTTCCAGTTTTTCATTCTTCAACAAATTCTAGGTGATATAAAGCAAAGGAAACATTTTATTTGTATGTATTTTGCAACTGATCATAATACAATAGTATACCTAAATAGGTAGCAACTATACAGAGTTATTGGACTATTAGTTTTCTCTGATAATGAAAGTCTTCAGTAGCCTATAGATTCAGATATTTTTAATTCCTCAGTGGCTGATTTGGGTATCCAAGGAAAATGTAAACATTTGTACCAGTGTTGATGTCTGATGAAGTGGAACCACCAGTCACATTTATTTTATGACGTGAACCAATTTGAAAACCTTTCCTATAATAAAGAAGTCTGGCAAAACAGAGATGCTTTGTCCTTAAAAACTTCAGCCAAGTTTGAAGGATGGAGAGAAAGATTCTTGTGAGAGGTGAAAGCTACAAAAACTGGAAAAAAAAAATTAAATGTTTGATTATTTTGCAGAGGTTTTTAATCTGATTTATGCTTGTTACTGCTTCCAGTAATTGTAGATTTGTGTTTTAATGACTATAATTAATAACTGAGTTCATGTTTTTCCAAACAGGCATGAACTAATTTTTGGTCAGTATAACACTAATTTACCATATGCCCTCTGTCTGTAGAAAGATTTGTAATATTTCATTACACCCATGGAGAAAATGCTGATTAAGTCCTCCCAAAGGGGACAAGTTTTGCTTACTAAGAACTGCCTGACACAAACTTTTAGAACAGAGGGATAAAATGGCTGGTCCAAAACTAAGCACTAGATTCTATGATGTAGAGGGAGTCACTACCCCAAAAGCATCCAGAGGAAGAAAGGAAGTGAGAAAATTTCATCTTAGAATGGGATCCCTACTTGGTCCCCAATCCCTTTTAAAGGTTCCCATCCCATCCTTAAAGATCTGTTCTGAAATGCCGAAAAGGTACCCTTCATAAATGAGAAATAAAGAGGAAATATCAAAGAAGAACTATTTCAGGTGTTATTCGTGTGGCAGGAGAACAACAGAGCAAATGTGCTGTAGCGTTTCGTAAACAAAGTTATCCAGCAAAGAGCACCGATTGTGACTTGAATACAAACAACATCACGAAACAAGACTGTTACATTATTAAGGAGGTGAGTTACAAAGATAACAAATATACTGTGCTCTATGAATAAATGAAGAATTCAAAATTCTCACAGTAATGAAACGAAGAAATATTGTTGGAAAGCAAGTAGACAGAACCAGCACCAGAGACTGATGCTGGAAAAGAAATTTTCAAGATAGTCTCCATAACATGATGTCATACAATGTCACCAGAATGACAGATGTCACAAGTTCATGGAGCAGGAAGGAATTAAAGAACACTGAAAAGTTTATTATGAGAACATACTAAAGATATTGAAGATAGTTTGGATTGTAGGAGGAATTATAGCAAGGGCTGGTGAAGAGATTAAACTTTCCTTTTGCAAATATATATCTATCATTTTCAAATAATATTAGGATTTCACACACACTCCAGGGAGCTGCTGTTCAGTTTCCAGCACATTTAATTAGCAAATAAACTGAACCTTTGCTTGATATACAGAAATTAAAGATCCAAGACTATTAAATATACCTTACACTCTATTACTACTTGGAGAAAAAAAAGCAAACAAGAAAAGAGGAGGAGAAAAAGCATGACGAGGAGGAAAACTCAAATATGAAAAAAAAGTTTGTCAAAGTAAAAGAGCTTTAGAATCATGCTCCTTAATCTTCCTCGCAGTCAGCCTGATTTACATGATCTTGACAGCTTTTTAACTCAGACCAGCAGTCTGAAAAGGCAGTATAGCAGATGCAGTTTTGATCGTTACAGGGTGGAGAATGTAATAGGGAATTCAGGCCAGTACATTTAGGTTCTGCTACAGGCATCTTAGTGAGACAGCATCACATAGGCAGTTTAAATAGGAGCTGCAACTGTCTAGCGTGGCTTAAGTGTTTAAGGGAGAGTGAAAAAAGATGAATGAGTTAAAGTTAAAGGTTCCTGGTGGTAGAAGCTTAAATATGTTCTTTCACAGACTGAAGGGCGGTGATCCCTTTAAGATCCATAAGGATATATATCACCCTTCATGCCAATTACATTAGCTCAGAAATGTTCATATTTTCCAATTGTCAATGAGGCAAGAGTTTTGAAAACTCTCCATAACCTAGTTAACCTTCATAGCAGAAATCTGTTCTTCCACTTTGCTGCTTAGGATTAGAAATTTTAGTATGTGAATTATAATCAAATGTTTTTTATTGATTTCCAGAAAGCTTTCACTGTTGTACACTATGCAAATTGCACACATGATGTCTTTCATGGATGTTGCAACTTGGCTGCCTGGCATAGCTTTAGAAAAAAAGGACTGTGAGAATCAATATCAAAAAAGAAGACCAAACAAACAAAAAAAAAGATAAGATAGAATAGGTATGCTGATTTAATGTCACAAGAAGACCCTTTATTTCCAATGCTAGTAAATTTTCCCATTGACTTCTTTCCTTGCCCCAAACCAGCTATTCAACACAATTAGTGCACAGCGTAACTGTAGACTATAAATGTTCATATCCAGGGAGGTAAACTAGCAATCAGTGGTAGCAAAGTTGTGAAAGAAAGCTAAGTGATCTTACAGGGGAGCTCTGATGGAAACAGCCTATGTTTGCCTTAAAAAAAATGACAACATAGGTGGGGAAGTCTAGGATTAATTTGAGCATTCGCAGACAGAAAAAAAAACAAAAAGCAAGACAAGGCTGACAGAGTCAAGAAAGAACTTATGAGTAACACCATTCTGGAAGAAGCTTTTGTTCCCCTGAGCTGGATTTTAGAATGCCTGAACGAAGGGATGCCCTTCAGGAGCCCAACTCAGGCTTACACAAAGCAACATTAATATAATTAGGGGTGAAGGCTGTCACAGAACCTCAGCCTTGGTTATCCCTGTACTGAAGACGCACAAAGACATCAACCATTCATGAAGCTTAAGAAATCAAGTCCCTTCATCCCTAAAAAAGTACAGTATAGTTTGTAGGGACAGTTACTGTTCTTAAACAAGACACCAGGAGTGTATTTTGATCTCTCCCTTCTTTTTGTCCATGAAGATAAGGTGTTGACCTAACAATTAGATTCTGTTTTGAGGCATAGAAATTGTCTTTCCAAAAAAAGCAAAATTAGTATATATTTATTCCTCCATAGGACTTAATGGAATGGAACTGGATGGCAATCATGATAGGGTAGAGTTTCCTGGAGATCTAGTAGGTCTGGTTCCCTGTTGTGTATAAAGAAACACAGAAGGCCACACTAGTTCCAGGTTCTTCCCAGTAATCTTCCTATTTCCTTCCTACTGGACAGAGAAAGAGTATAAAAAGTAGACTCTTGATGACGTTTCAAGACCCTCCTAGACAGATAGTAGACAAATTGCTAGAGGAGCTATCTATATTGAGATCAAACTTGATGTAGAAAATAATAATTTTTAATTCACAAAATTGATTCTTGAGTCTAATTAATTTGTTTTAAAATGCTGTATAAATTACATACCTCATGTAAAACACAGAATGAAACCAGAAAAAGGACTGTACAGAGATATGCAATTTACTTCAGCACAAAAGTCTGTGCCACTCATTTGTTACTGGGAAACCCAAAGTGGTATTCTACCTAATTTTTCCCTTCAGAGAAAAGACCCATAAAGCCACTTTGAAAAGAAGAGTTCTTTCTTAAGCAATTAAAATGCGTTTGTTCAGGGCACTATTCAAGTGAACAGTGTTCTTCTATTAAGATATTGTATACAACTGTTTAATTCCAGAGAAAACATTCTTCTGGAGAGCTATATATATTTGCAATTGCATCTATTTTGTTTTCACGAAGATTTTGCATATATACTAAAATATTCAGTTGAATCAATATCTTCAATGTTCAGCTTCAATCAGCTGTGAGATAGAGAATTAAAAGCAATTTTCTGTACTAGTTTAAAACAGTCATAATTTTGATACTGTAACTTTTTATTACAAGACAGGACTAAAAAGAAGTTAACTTTCTTTTTAATACTGTTATGAAATTCTCATTAAGTGTTTTCTGTTACTATTTATTAAAATGTTAAAAGAAAAAATGTTAGACATACTTTTACACCTTCAGGCTAATCTCATTCCAATTAAAATTAAGCAGTTAGAAGACGTTTAATCTCTATGACTACTTTATGAGCAGCTTATGTTGCAATATACGCTTCACCCTGCTTGTCCTGGTAGAATTACAACATTGCTTGAAATTCCCTAGAGGTAGCCTGAGGCCTCTTGCTTTTTCTTCCACTGTCGTAATCCATTTCCTATCTATGATCTATTGTGAGCTACTTAAATGTATCTGACTCCAGGTATTCCAGTTGCTTGTTCACATATCTTTGAGGAATACTCCTGTATTGCCAGTATCAGCTAACTGAAGCTTTATATAGGGAAGATTCATTAGTCTTCTTTATTTTACTAGCTAAATGATTGACTGCATTAAGAGGCTAGAATGAAGCTTTATAGCTTGCAGTACTTGAAGAAAGCAAAAGTGGAACAGCTGTTATAAACAGCCATGCCAGATTTAGTGCAACGAAATAAAAATCTAGACAGACAGAGGAGAAAAAATAAGGTTGCTTTCCCCTTTACTACAACAGACATTAAGTGGTAAAACAATCTGTTTAACTGATTGTGGAATTAAGGGGTTTCTAGCTTGTCTTTCTGAAGTAGTCAGCATAACCAAAGAAACCAGGTAAGAAAGTATAATAATAAAACAGGAGGCCTTTTCCTAGAATATTAAAATGCGGAAAAGGAGTTCATTTCAAAGTAATTTGAACAATGATGACTGAACACATTTAAATTTAGTCTTATGTGGAAGAAGGAAAAAACTCTATTACTATTATCATACTTGGAAAATAATCATGAATGCCTGCATTTTGAGTATATGCAAAAGTGTGATCTAAAATTTAATTCAAAGAATTATTTTTTTTATTTTCTTTGCCTCCCTCATTAATCCTGATCTCATAAAGAAACAACAGTATGTGTATATAGGCGGTATATAATAACAAATGTTTTTCAATTCTATTGTATTTTTCACAAAAGCAATTTCTTTATCCACGTCAAATATTTAATCTGTCTGCTGTTTTCATTATATGCAGTTAGCATTTTCTAATGTCTAACCTAAATCTCCCTCAGTGTTATATATGCCCATTACTTCTTGTCCTAACCTCCTTGGTCTGAAGAATCAATTTCCTTTCTCTTTACAACAGTGTTTTGCTATTCTCCTTTTAGCTGTCACCTCCTATTATATTAACCTAGCTCTTTCAGTCTTCCCTCGTAGGCTAGACTTTGAAATCTCTGGCCATTCCTGCTTCTGTGGATTTTATTAGTGCAGTCATCAGAAGCATCACCATGTCCTGGATAAAACATGTTAGAATTAGAAGCAAGCATTCTTTATGAAAAGGATATATCTTTCATACGTGATCAATTGAATCAAGCATCTAAGGATTTTGCTGAAGCCAGAATCCTTAGACAAATTTAGCATATATTTAGCTGCTCTGTAGCATTGATGCAAAGAATCTATGACAATAATACTAAATAATATGGGCAAAACACAGTGTTAACATAAAAGTTGCCCTTTGGAAATGGTCCCTGGTCCATGCTAGTTTCTGAAACATGCTCATAAAATGTTTGGGAGAGTGTTAATTAGCACTGACCAAAAATGTATCACAATAACTCTAGCAGTTTAACAGTACAGATGATTATGTTCCAGTAACAAGGAATATTCCTTATCATTGCTTAATTTACTAGTATAAACTTAGTCTGTCTTTAAGGAATGCTCCCAAGCATTCCTCATAAAAATATATAAACATATAGCAGCACTATATATACAAGAAAACAAACTAGCACAAATCTTAACCTAAGCAGAAGTATGATCCTGAAAAGACAGCTATGCTAATTATGTCTTGAAATCCCCAAGAAACTATAGATACTCTTTTGATATGTGTTTAATTAATTATCCCCATGCACAGGAATAAGAATCTGCTCAGGCCAAGGGTTTCCCTTTCTTGGCTTGTAGGGCTTTTTTGCTCTTTCTCTGAAGTACCCATGTTTGACTACATTTTAAAAGGAAATGTTGACTAAAGCATGCTGGGGCTCAACTGATACTAAAAAAAATGTCAGATATCTTTTTTCTTACGTATTTAGGGCTATAGAATCATCCGATTTGAGATCAGGGGAAAAAAAAATCCCTTATGTATACAGTGTCCTCTGACCCATTTGTTAAGATGAAATGGATATCTTCAGCTGCTGAATTCCTTGATATTTCAAAGGCCAAAACCACTGTTGCTTCCTGATCTCTTTGTGTATTGCTGTTTTCTTATATTTTTGACCTTCTTATACTAAAAATGCTAAGTTTTATGGGGAGACCACTTTGCAACTCTTCATATGTGGAGAGGATCAAAATAAGCGGTCTTGTGGCCCTTCTCAACTTAGCATCTATTATAGATGAAACTAGAATGATTATACTTTCTAGTTCTGTGTTCCTAAATATACTGCATCTTCAAGGACTTTGATGGAAAGGCTTTATGAAATATCCATTGGGATACCTCTGTTACACAATTAAGGAAGAGCTTTTATGCCTTTCTTGTCCATTTTTCCACTTAAGTCAGTTAGAGGGGTAAAAACATTACTTATCGCTGTAGATTTTGCTTCTCATGCTGCCTACACTAACACAACATAGGGGAAACACCAAAACAGAAAACAAACAAACAAACAAACAGCCAAAAAAAGCCTAGTGGTACAGGGTATCCTCCAGGACTGAGACAGGATGTAAGGTTGCAGAGAGCCAGTAAGTTTTCGGGATCAAACCTCTTAATTATCAGAAAGCTGCTTGCTCGTGTGAAGTAGGAAAATATTCACTGAATATCTTCCACACTTATTTTTTTCTGGTCTCCAAGTTAAATTTTTTAAACTTAAAAAGCAAAATAAACAAGTTTTCTCCAGCAATATAATAAATATAAATAGAATGTGGTGGGTTTATTTTGTTTGTTTGTTTGTTTTGTTTTATTAAAATAGGTTTCTTATGGGATTGCTGCCATAAACCTTCACTCTGGCTGTAGAATGGACCACTGTCAAAGTAAACACATGGGTTGCTTTTAAATCGCTCAGTATAGTTTTCAATATGTGACCAATCTCCCTGAAAATTCCCACCAGAGCATCTCTTCCTAAACCTCTTTCTTGCTGATATTTTTTGCAGGCAAAGTATTTGAAGCAATAGGGTAGCAACAGAATAGATGGAATAGGAAGTGTCAAACTAAACATTTTTAGAAGAGACAGCTGACGTTTTTCCTCAGCTCCTTTTATAGGCAATTTTTAATAAGTAAGTGGCAATGTCAGAGAGTCTGTTTCTGGTCTATTTTAATAACTGCGGTCACCTGTCACTTATCTCAATTGAATGTTATCTGGTTCCAATAGGTCAGCTAATTATCCTGATCATTAACCTTTAAGAGTACAGAGGCTATTGTATGCCACTCTTGGTGTGTGCCACCTCATCTAATGAGTCTGTGTCAGAATATGAACTCTTTGACTTCCCAATGGTTCACTTTTTCATCATTAACTTTCTCTGTCATTTGGTTTCTTAAAAGAAGATGAGAGAAAGTGGCACCTGGCATGAATAAGCTTATTAAAAGGAATGCATAACATAAAATTGATTGCTGAAGATGGTATAAAGGAAGCAATAATTTCCAAAAAGCTTTATGAATCGCTGTACATTTTGAAAGCATCTGTAAATTTTAATGGTCCAAAAAGTGGCAGAAAGTAGTGATCTGTTAAATATAAAGAAAAGTCAGCTGTATATAAAGAGATTATAATATCTAGTTTTGGTCAAATGAAGGACACTATCATAAACAGACTACTGAGCAGGGATTTAAGAAATCTATGTTCATTTATAAGTTCACTCTTTGATGAATTCATTATGACAATTTTTTAAATATATATATATTTTTTGAGTTTCATGTAAGTCATGAAATGCCTCCCCCTGAGGAATATATAATGTAAGAATGAGTGTGTACGGTGATGAAGGCCATATAAATGTGTGAAAAGGGAATTCATCTCAACTAGCAAATGACATCTGAGAATTAATCATGTTGTTTCAGGTCATCATCTCATAATCAAAGGAATGAGACAAAGAGAGAAAGACACCTCTAGGACACCATTCAGCCTCTATTTTACAGTAGGATGAATCACCCTCTGGAGGTATTTCTTTCAATTGACTACTGATCCTACTCTCCTCTCCTCATGCCAATACCTACCTTTCAAATGGTTAAAGCCAATAAGATGAATCCCACCTAGACATGAAATAATTTTCATCTCCATTGGCCAGAAACCTGAGCAGGTAAAATTATTCTGTGGTTCTCATAGTGTTCAGAGTACTAGCACTCTTTCCCTTGACATCCTGGGCTGGTATTGCTCAGTTTATACACAGATTTGACAGGATCATAACATTGTGACCCTGCTGTGTCAGGAATAATTTGTATGTGGAACCAAAGAATGGTCATTGCATTTTCTAGGGAAGGGCTCGAGCTTGCTGTCCTTTCTGCTTCCTACCCAAAAGCCATATTAGTTGTCAGTGGACATATGGATCCCAAGAAAGTACAGGAAGGTCTATTTATATTCTGAAGCCATGCTATAATCATATGACACCTTCTTCAATAAGATGCAATTCTGTCTATGTAGAAATACCTTTTCCCAGAGGATTCCCTTTATGATGAAGAATTGGAAGAAGTAACAGCTCAAGAATGATGTTTTCCCTCACATGAGGAATGAGTCTAGCAACAATCTATCTTTAGAAACCAAGCAGTGAAGGCTAAGGAAGTTGCAATTAATCTGAACCTCGGTACCCTTTTCTTAGGAGGTAGGGATCAGAAATCATTGGTGGTGTTATTGCTATAAGCAATTGTGCAACTATGCAAGGTCTCAAACAGTGTTGAAAGAACTATGATGGGTACCCAAACTGATTACAGCAGCATCTCACATTGCTGTCTCCCAGACCTGTGGCTCCTCTCACCCAGTATTAATGTACCACAGAATTACACATTCCAACAACATTCCAACAGTAGTTTTAATTTAAATAAAGAAATAATTAGCTGGGGAGGAGAGAGGATACTCCTAAAATCCTTAATCAATTATAGACATGATAGACAAATAGAAGTGAAGTGTCATCTTTATATCTTCTGGTCTTATTCTGATCACGTGACTTATGGCCCCTGATCTTGCTTCCTGATTCTTGATGTGTTGCTCTCAATTTCTGAAGCATAAACAGATGCATGAAGTCAAGGATTCAAAACAGATTGTTCTTCTGATGATAGGAAATACACATCTTGGAAATTGTCCTCAATAAGTATAAAGATCATTATGCGTTTTAGAAATATCATTGCTGTATATGTAAAACACCTGCAAACAGAGAGACCAGGTAAAAATGTATCAATTTCTATTGAGCATATAAAGTATAAAAACTTCTGGGTATTATTTTGCAAAACTATAAATGATTTATAACTGAAATAACATGTTTTTGTGTGTGTGAAATTTGTTAGACTAGCAAAATTATATTAGCTACCACAAGTGCAAATTGGCAAAAGATGCTCAATAAATTAGAAAAGCCTCTGATGGGAGTCTATGCATAAAGTTTTATTTAAAGAGGATCATATGTAAACAGACTGAGCAAACAAAACCAAACTGTGAAATATATTTTTTGGAGAAAAGAAAAAAAATCCACCAAAATATCAACTTTGGCCAAACTCCAAACACAGCTATTATAAAACTATATTTAAATATATTTTAGGAGATAAGCACGATAAGGTTAGTATAAAGCTTATGAAAAGATTTATAAAACGTGTCACCATAGAAACCAGTTTGTGAAAATGAGGATCTCTCTTAGAACTTTGACACAAATTTGTGTAATTCCTGCTACGCAAATGCAGATTTTTCACACAGAAACACTGAAAACTTCATTAGTGTGGGAACAAAATGAGGTATAACTAAAAGAATGAAATGAAGTTGAACAAGAAACAATATGGAATGTAAAACTCTGGATTATCCAACCCTCGTATGAGGTAAGATTAAAAAAAGAAAAAGGAAGGAAGGAAGGAAGGAAAAGAAAGGAAAAGAAAGGAAAAGAAAGAAAGAGAAAGAGAGAGAGAAAGAAAGAGAAAAGCACATACACACACCATCTATCTAATATTATAATGATATAACTGGTAGGGAAAAAAGTGATTTCTATGATCAGTGAAAAACAATATATCTAAAAGAATCCTTATACATTCCTTAAATATATACTAAGGATTAGAGAAGGGATTCTTATTTTGCAGTTATCAGTCTTAGCCTGTCAGGGCTGAAACATATGGATTAGGATAGTGATGCAATTTTAGCAATGGATTCAACTAAAAAGACATTGAAACTTTTTAGACACAAAGCTGAATTTGAATTTTGGAGTTGCCTTTCCTTGCAAAATATGTTTGGTTTTGGGGGGATATACTCCATTTTGTTTAAAATATAGTTCTCTGGCTCGCTCCCCTCATATGCAAACTGAAAGGACTCACATCTTACAAGAAGGGCTTTCAGAGGCTATAAGGCTTCCATCCTGACTCCCTGTCTCTGGCAGCTGTATTAAAAGTGAGGTGTAAGCAAGAGACCCCAAAGATTCAAGGATGTTCACCTTCTGTAGCTTATTGGGAAAATTTTTTGGGAATGCACCCTTTCCCAGGAGAAATAGGCAATAACCTTTGGGACGCACCGCTCCTTTTGCACATACGTCACAAAAAAGTCTTAGCTTGTTTCAAAGTGAGTTTCCTTTTGGCCTTTTTTTCTTCTGAAAACTTTTTTTTAAAATTTTTTATGATTATTAAAAGCAAAATGTTATGAATAATACAAAAACACCATAAAATAATAAATCCATTTTCTGGTCATTTTTGTTTATTAGTAGCTATATTATTTGTGTAAGTAATAAAAGGAATCACAGTTTTGGCTTCGGACAGGTATCATACTAATGTCTCAAGTCTCTTGACCTTCTCTTTATTGAGTAGACACACATGACACCATGTTTCATTCTCTCAAAACCATTTCTAAAGTTGCAGCCTAACCCTTCCACTTTACTCTAATTAATATTTACCATATTTTCCTAGCACATACAGTCTACTTCACAGTCTAGAAAATGTATCTGTGTCTTATTGCTGACAAGGGCTATGTTTTTAGACTCCCTCGTCAGACTCTTCAACCAAAACAAACCAATATATGCAGTTTCACAGAAATGGGTGAGGCTTTCACGCTTATTTACCTGCTTGAAAGACTAGGGATTTGCATTAATTACCCCCCAGCTTTGATAAAACAGCCTTTTCTTGAATCTATCCATCCATAATGCAACACATCTCAGTGTAATGGTCTTTGAAGTATCCATGCTTCCAAAGACTTTCATCTGTCACAAATGGAAATGAGCCTTTACCGATAGGGCCAGGTTGAATTGTCATAACTCCATCAGCTGAAAATTTACTCCTTGATATTTGAAATATTTGCAACAATTATCTGTCACATAGATTTAATCACACTATATTGTACCTAATAAACTAAAAGTAAACTATTAACAGCTAAAAGGGTTTCCAAAGGTGTAAAAGCAAGTATGCTTGCATCTCTGTGGTTTTCTGTGTTTTGTCTGAAGAAAAAAACACAGATATTCAGTCAAAAAAGCCAAATAATAATTATTTTTCAAGTCCATAGAGCAAAACAGGTTTTGTTGCAGGTGCTTTGCACAAGTATTACTACAGCTTATAGCAAGGTGTTGCAGGGTATCTTTCATGAATAGCTTTTAGACCAGAAGGCAGTTCTAACATATAACAAAGTTCATGAATAATGTGAAACAGGAATACCAAAATTAAAAAAAAAAAAAAAAATTCCTTATGAGGCCGGGATCCTGCTGCCCAACTCAATCTAGTTGTACATTCAATGTAGAAGTGCAGCAGTTCTTGTTGACAATAGAAAAAAGTTTCAGTTTTGTGATCATATTATAAATTAATGGTTTTACACTGTGGGAA
Source organism: Apteryx mantelli (assembly GCF_036417845.1). Lineage (NCBI taxonomy): Eukaryota > Metazoa > Chordata > Aves > Apterygiformes > Apterygidae > Apteryx > Apteryx mantelli. The sequence goes on along the minus strand of NC_089978.1, from coordinate 63,531,601 downwards.
AAGAAACAAAAACACAGATGTAAATTCTAGTCTTAACAGAGGTAGAATATGTAAATGTCCCTCAAGGGGTTCCTGAAAGCCACTGACCAGCAGCACGGGGTTTTTCAGAGCAGACACTGTGGGAGATGGAAATGTATATGAGAATCACCATTCATCCCGACATAGTTCTGCAAGCCCCCAGGGGTGTCATGCACATAAATTAGTAATTGCCCATCTAGTGGATCATATTCATGTCTGTGATTGTAGCTGTCAGGGAATTATTCTAGGTTCATATTTGACTATTTGAGAATGTAATGATAGATCAAATCTGGTATGAGAGGCTAGACCTAAATCAAGATTATGGAAGAAATAAGGAATGAGATAAAGTTATCTGAGCAAGTAAAAGGGAGGAATATAACTGGTACACCAACATATGCATAAGAGGGAAATTATTTTAAATGAGACAGCTAATCTTTTGTGAGTCATCCATCGTTATTAAAAATGAAAAGATGATACTGAAGAATTTGTGTAAAGCAGTCTGAAAGATTAAAGACCTTTCTTCAGTCTAATATTTTTCTGGTTTTCCCCCCTCTCCCCTCTGTTATTTTTTAAAGAAACAAGGAAATACCTTATTCTTTATATAATATCATTATAACTAAATATGAATCCAAATATATTAACAAATTTACCAGTCTTTCAGAATATTTTGGTATCCTGTAGAGGAACAAAAGTTTCACAAGCAAAGATACTGTCAGATATGTTAAGTCATTGCTTTACATTTGTTACTCGTTTGTGGTTCAGCTATACATGGGACCAAAAGGTATCACTGTGTTGCCCAAAGAGAAATCCAGAGGATAAATCATGTGTCAAAGCCTTCCGAGCACAGGAAAAAATTAAACTGGACTTTGGTTTATACTGGGCAAAATGTAAATCACCGACAATGCCAACACAACACTGAGCCTGAGAATGGCAGAAGAAAACCAGTAGCAGCTTATTTTGCTGTTAGCCTTTGTGTCGGTGTGTGCAGGATAATCCATGTCTGACCCTTAGATGTGGTCCTGAATTTGGATCAGAAAATCAATTATTCCCTTCAGTCTCATTCAGTGTCACCTTTGAAATTTCACTGGGTTGAATTTTTAATGCTTCATCCATCTAACCTCTTTTGTTCTGCATGTGAATGAAACCTAGATAATTGATAACAATGGAGGTTGGCAGTGAGGAAGTACTGATATTCAGGGACTGTGCTTAACTAATAAGAGTTCTCATGATAATCCCAAGGAAATGTCTATGGAGAGAACTGTATGCTGTTGAGATAGTGTGATTGGAAGGGATACTCAGGACTAGAATTACAAGTGAAGCATAGGTTGCTAGCTACATTTTTAGCGTAAAACCATGGGGGTTTTTTGTTGTTGTTGTTTTTGTTTTCTTAATTGCTGTGGACTTAAATTTCTTCTAGTAAAGTCTCAAAAGCATTAATGCTTCTCTCCGTAAGTTAACACAGCTAAATTATTTCTAACTCTGAGATGGGTTCAGAAGCAAAGCATTGCCCATCATCAGCCTGATAACTGTAATTTAAGCTATGTCATAGCCCAAGAAACATGTGGAGAGTTGGGAATGGAAAATTCCTTCCTCTCTTTGTCCAGTGAGCAAACATCTGGGCTTTGAGCAGTGACAAACTCCCACAAGAAGTGAAACAATAACCCTTATTTAAAGACAAGTGTCCTGACCAGCTTCTGGAGAAAAGAGCTTATTATTTTGAATCCATGAAAGTGCTTTCCAATCCAAGGTCTAGGCATCTATTTTTCTTTGAAGTACCTACTGAAATTTAAAGGACATTGCTGCGAATGCTCCTGTCTAGAGAGATTAACTTGACTCAAGAATATTGATTTTAAGCCCCTATTGCCCATTTTTTAAAAAAGATTATCATAAATTCATGTCATACAGGAGAGGAAAATTGTTCCAGCACTCATAGTTAAACACTTGTAGCTGATTTTCTGTATATATATTGTTTGTCATTTCTGACCTATAGAATATATTTCTGAAAAAATACTTTAAAAATAAATAAACAGGAAATAATTTTAAAACACTAAGAGATTTGCAGGCATGTTACAATGCTTTTTTTAGTGTTCATCAATAAGTTGAGATTCATTGAACTTTAAACATAGTTAGAACTATGCTTATACTGTAGCTTTAAAACTTAGCTGGGAAAATGTTTTGTAATGTTTCTTCATCTCAGCATCAGATACACAATACTTTTAAGTAATCAGAGTCATAGCTCTTAATTATATATATATATGTAAAAATATTATAGATATGATTATATAAATATATAATGATTACTCATCAGAGGAAAGATAGCAATGAAGAAGAAAGCTAAGTTCTGTTCTTGTTAAAATAATAAACTGAATAATTAACTATGTTCTCAATGCGACATCTTTGAATGCATTTCCTCATACCTACTCTACAAAACTGGATTTTTCACTGTTGGTACTGGGAACTTTTGGCCCCAGTCCCAGCTCTCCCTCACTTCCCTTCAAAAAAAAAAAAAAAAAAAAGCAAACACCCAGGCACCTGTCCATATATTTGTTCCAAATGACAATGTGTAAAATGTGGTGGTTTTTTTTTTTTTTTTTTCAGTTGGTATGGTAGGACTTACCCTCTCTATCAAACCAATTCAGGATCACTTTCCAGACTAGCCTACACATTAATGATTACTTTCTTTTCAAAGTAAAAACTGTTGGAATCTTTTGTCTGTGTGAATTTAAAGGATACCTTTCACTGTGGGAACCTAATTCTTATTAGGTGCTTCTTGCTACTCTTGTAGTGTAGGAGAGACACCACCACAGAGTAACTTAGGTTGAAAGGGACCTCTGAAGGCCATCTGGTCCAAAACCCTGTTCAAAGTAGGACCAGCCTAGCCCAGGTAGCTCAGGCCTTGTCAAGCTGAGTTTTGAGTGTCTCCAGCAATGTGGAGTGTGAGATTCCACAGCCTCTCTGAGCAACCTGTTACAGTGTTTCACCACCCTCATGGGGGGGGGGGGAGTCCTATTATCTAATCAAAATTTCCCTCCTTGCAGCTTGTGTCAGTTGCTTTTTATCCTATCACTGGGCACTCTGAGAACAGTCTGTGTTCTCTTTTTTTTTTATATATATATATATCATCTATTCAGTAGTTTTATCTCCCCTTAGCTTTCTGTTCTTAAGGCTGAAAAACCCAGTTCCCTCAAACTTTCTTCATGCAACAGGTATCTCAGTCCCCTGACCATCTTGGTGGTCCTCCACTGGACTTGGACCAGTATACTAATGTCTTTCTTGTACTGGGGAACAAAAAGTTGGACACAGTACTCCAGAAGAAGTCTGTCTGTTCACAAGTGTCAAATAGATGGGAATCATCACTTCCCTCACCCTGATGGCTACTCTCTTGGTACTGCACTATATAGTTGGCTGCCTTTGCCACCGAGGCATACTACCAAGTCATGTTCAGCTTGTTGTTCACCAGATCACAGGGGTCCTTTTTGGCAGAGCTGCTTTTCTTCAGCTGGCACCCAAACAATAGTCTTGCACAGGGTTACCCTCTTCCTAGTGGAAGACTTTGCATTGGCTTTTGTTGTACTTCAGAAGTTTCCTGTCAGCTCATTTGCCAGCCTGTCAAGATTCCTCTGAATAGCAGCCCCTCACCACCACCACAATTTGGCATCATTTTCAAATTTGCTGAGAGTGCATTGCATCCCACCACACAGGCCATTAAGATGGTTAACAATATCAGTCCCAGTATCCACCTCTGAGGAATGCCACTAGTAGCTGGCTGCCAGTTAGACTTTGTGCCATTACATCACGAAGGTGCACTTACAGTACTCTTATTCAGTCCATATCTCATCAGTTTGGCTGTAAATATTGTATGGAAGACCATGGCAAGGACCCTATTAAAGCCAAGGTGTACAACATCCACTACTCTCCCCTTCTGAGGGGAGCCAGATATCTGATCATAAAAGGTAAACAAGTTGGTCAGGCATAATCTGTCCTTGCTGATTCCCTGGTGGCTGTTCCCAACTACATTCTTGTCCTTCCTGAGCCTGAGCATGGCTTCCCGGAAGATCTGTTTCATAACCTTCCCAGGGACTTAAGTTAGGTTGGTAAGCCTGTGTTCTTCGAGTCCTCCTTCCTGCTGTTCTTGAATATATATATATATAGTTATATAAATATAAAAATATATCAATATTTAATTTTATATATATATATACTTGATATACATTTTTAATAATGTTCCTGCACTTTCTCTTAAATAATCTTTAGCAAATGTGGATTATTTGGATTCCTTGGAGACAGAGCATTAAGCTTCCTCAGAGAACCCTACATGTTCTACTGAAGACTGCTGGACTGGAATGACAACTAATGAAAAACAACGTGGGGGAAGTCTAACTTTATGATCAACTCTAGTTATCCCTAAAGGGAGCATTGAGGACAAACCCATGCCTATTCTTGTCTATATTCACATGTCTGCAGAGCTGAACTAAGACAGGTCAAAGGCAATCAACTTCTGTCCCAAGAAGCAGCACTTTTTCCTGTAATGTTTGCTACAGCCATAGTGTCCAGAATGAATTCAACAATTATTGCTCGTCAGAAACCTCTCTAAATGTTATCAAATATTGTACTGACAGATATTTGCTGCAAGACACAGTGCTTTTAAGAACAATAGCTTCCTAAAAAGATATCAAAATAATATTTTCTCAAAACAATGTTCCGAGAGAATAGGTTAAATAAAAAGAAAGAGAAATTCTGGTAATGACAGGAGAAACATATAGCTAATATAAAAAAGTAATATTTTAATACATTTAATGATTTCTCTATTATTTAAAATATGCAAAATATGCTAAAGGTAGGAATTGCATGTATTTATTGTGCATTTATGTCCATGACTAATTACTGGAAAGCTGAAGTTAGGAGAGAGGTAAGGAAAATTAAAACTATTAAAAAGAGGTTTGGTTTATTTCTCTATTTGCTTGTTGTTTGGATGCAGTTAGGCATAATATTTAAAAGAACAGACTAATAGGATTTTGGAAAGAGAACTTTGGAATTAAATTGTTGCCAGGATAATGAATGTTTTCAATATGGCTGAAACTGTCAGTAGAGATGCAGATGTAGATGTAGATGTAGATAAAAGGCAAGTTACTGTCCTCCTCTGTGTGCAAGTACCAAGAATAGAATGTACTAGGCAACTCCTCCTATGTCAAGCTGGCAGCTTACTGAACAGATCACAACAAAGACATCAGGATTCATAACAAGCTGCTTTCAAAGCAGTTATTTGTTGGTAAATTTGTTGCTTTTTTTTTTTCCTTATATGTCAGCAGTACTTTGATGTGACATCAGAGCATAGCCTCAAGGCCAAGTTCTTCCCCTTAGACTGAACCTCATGGGGTTGCCAGAACTGTAGCCTAACACATATAATAACATTCCTCCTATATGTAGCTACTAATATGAAAAATACAGACAGCTGAAACTTGCAGTGCTGTGTAGCACAAGAGTGACAGGCATCCCATGGAGCCTCCTGTGCCCAGTGAGACTGTTAATGTTCTTGTAAGAAAATGACAATGTCAGTGGGAATTCATGCATCTTCTTGTGACAGGATCAAGCGCTTATGGAATATCCCCATATCCCCATCTTTAAACTAATGTCTGCCTTAAACTGAAGTAATGCTACCAATTAAACAATAGAAATTCTTTCTTTTTCATATCATGAAATTAAGGTTTGGTAAACTTAAAGTATGACTTTTTTTTTTAGACAAACTACAGTATTGTTTTCCTTGCGAATAGAAGTTTTGATAGGAAAGGTAAGGAAGCTGCAGATAAACAAATATTTGCAAGTGGAACTTATTTATTTAATTGTTGGAGTTGTTAATACTTGAATGTTTCAGAGCTTAACATTACCTTTATATATTCTGAACCAACAGTTTCCTTCATAAAATGCCCCCCCCCCCCAGCTAGCAGGCTGATCTTTGATTATCTTTCATGGAATTTTTCTAACAATCTTAGATGACTTAAGACATTCATGAATGTAAATTATGGAGAACTGAGTTAAATTAGGTCATTGTTTTTTCCCTACTTCATTGATTAGAAGCAATAGTAAGATCACTCATCTCTTTCATTAAAGAGCTTGTGAATCTAATTTCTTAGAATTCAAAGACTTACAAAGTAGAAAATGTATTATCTTCTGTTTAAAAAATATAAACAGATCATTAATATTGATCATATATCTAGGCACTTACAGATATTTCATTAATTGACTCTATGTTGATACTTAGTACTTAAAAAGCACTGTGTAGGTTTGCTGTTCAGAGAGCTAAAGCACACAACACCCCCTTACAAAAATAGAAAATGGTATCTGATTTTGTTTCAGCTAGAGCTATTAATTTGGAATATTAATCCGTTGGGTGAGAGAAGCAAAGGGGAATGACTGGGTTTTCTTTATCACTGATCATTAATTGTCCATGAGATAGAACTTGAGTTCTCAGAAACCATAACTTATAGACTGATTTAAAGAATTAGGAAGATTTAAGAGCTGCACAGGAAATGCAAAATATTACACCAAGCAGCACCTTGGAGAATCCCCAGCCTAATTGAGCAGAGATGTATTCATTGTGCTAAAAACCCAGCATATGCTTAAATTCTGTGGTGACTTGAGACCTCAGTGGGTTAGTGCAAATGGTGCATCAAAGGTGAAATAAAATGAGAAAAGGAAATCAAAATTAGTACTGGTTATTACACTAAGTAAAACAGCATGTATTTATTTGTTGAGTGTTAGTAGCTTCCTTGGCACTGTATAGAACAAATTTATTGTGTATATACCATTATACATTGCAGATTTTCAAGGGCACTTCTGAATTCAGTCACATCATTATAGTTTGGAAAGCAAACTGGAAATATTTCCTTTTCAACAAATTAATTCACAAAACAAATTGTTTTGCCACCATTACAAGGAATCCCAAAGAGCTTGTTATAAATCTTCTGTAAGCAACAATGGCAAGCAAATAAAACATCATATGTTTAACTCATCCTATTCTGCCTATTGTGCATGCCAAACAATAGACTGAGAAAGTAACGAACCTCTGATTTATCAACACTCTAACAAAACAGATTTTGTTTTGTTTTCTTTCTACTCATGCTGAAAATACTGAATCAAGACCTGTACCATTATGTATTAGGCTTGGCTTTGCAATCTGGAAAGATCACTTTTCATAAGATTAAAAACTCAGTAGTATTTCTACAAATAAACAACACTTACAATTTCAACTGTTTGCAAAAAAATGGAAAAAAAAAATCCTTTACCTAACCAATTTACAAGGCATGTCAGCATTCTCATCTGAATGCACAAGTCTTTAAACCTAGGACAACTTCCATAAAAGCTATTCAAAAAAGTCTGAGAACAAAGGGAGAGAAATAGCATAAAATAAATGTGGTCAAACAGCAACACTTCTTCAGGATGAATGGTCAGCATAGGTGATGGGTGTAGAGCTATGGAGATCAACTTATAGGTAAAGTATCAAATATGTCTTTCTCTTAGACCTTCAGGAATTATGCAAAATTATGATACATTTTAATTTTAATGGCTGATACAGACACTGTTTCCACTAATCAAGTCTGTAAGTAGGTGTACAGATGTTACCAAATACGCACAAAATTTTCAAGGGGACCGACGTGCAGAAATCAGTCTTACTTCTCAAAGAGTAACTAAAATAGTAGCTGTGCAACTAGACTAATAGTTGTGTGACAGTGCTAAAAGAAATTAGCCTATCAAAAGGTATTTGATGTATATGATGACAATGTATATGGAGTACAATTCTAAAATGCCTGCATAAGGCATTATGTAAGCACACAGAAGGGTAACCCACCTGGTCTCCAGTTGCATTTCTCAAGGAGCATGGGTTTCCCATATAATGTCTTGTAGCTTATCTGGAAACCTCATACAGATGTTTCTTAGAGTGTATAAAATAGCTCTCAGCATCTGTATTTAGGCATCTGCAACATTATTTATAAGTGTCATGCATGAGGGTAGAAAAAGGTAGGCATTGGGGTCTGGAAGGGAGATGGGAACCCTAGAGTTGGGCAGTGGACTGAGTCTGAGTTTTGGAAGTAGAAAATGGAAATGATGATGAGAGCCACGGGAGAAAATATTGTGTTTGGAAGTTAGAAAGATCTAAATTGTACAGTACTCAGTGTGGGCATCCAGCTACATCTTGTCCTATGTGGTTCTCAGTAGAGATGTTCTGTTACTCTGGACACTGTTGGCTGAGATGGCCACTGAGAGGGAGTGTAGAAGTATTAGGGTAAGAAGAAAATAAATGAGTATTATTCTGTTACCTCTTACCAGTCTAGAAAAGTATATCCAATCTTCCAAAAATATTGCAGTTAACATATTTTCTCCAATTAGCTTATGGAGAGCTCCACAATGGAGCTAATTGCTAACTGGAATATTTGACTTTAGAACCAAGCTGTCAGGGGAATTCTCAACACCCAAGTTAGTGCCCTGCCTTCCTGTACAATGCAGAGGAAGATGCTTGCTTCTAAAAAAGCGATTAACAAAAACAGGGTTAGTGCAAGGTTTTCACTAATGCAGGCAGATGAGAGCTAACTCTTCTCCTTGCAGCAGCAGCAGCAGCAGCTCAGTAGCACAGATAGCAGAAATCAGGCGTTATGACAGATATCTTATGGTGAATCCTATTGGAACAATTGAAGAATCCTGTAAATGACTGTAAAGCCCAGTACAATGAGTGGATTACTATATAAAGTAGCCCAAAAAGAGATATTAAAGTGTGTTAAACACCCTTCTTTGGGATTCTCTGTTCTAACCTCACTCCTGGAAACGGATATTAAAAAACTTAATTTAAAAAGTGTGTATGTGTGTGTAGTTAGAGTATTCATATTTCCCTTGAAAAGTTAACTAAAGTATAGGCTGCTGCAGCTTCTTTCAAAGCTTTTAGGCTCAAGTTTTAAATTGTTCTCCTGAATATGTTGGGTTCAGATTCTTCCTCTGCTTAAAGGAATGTTCTGCCACAGTGAATGATCTTCAAGGTGCTCCATTTTGTAGTAAAAAATTAAATATACAATGAGCACTTGCCTGAGAGAAGACCTGAATTACAAACCTCTTCCTTACTCTTGTCATTTGGAAGCTATATTGGTTGGAAAAGAACTGACTGCCATAAGGATTTCTGTGAAACCTGATGCACGAGGAATGAGGCAACAAAAGCAAGGCTTTGCTTGTTTTAGGGGAAGATGGTGGAGATTAGGCAAAGAGAAGCTGCAAAATTTGAAACACTTTTGAAAGTGTTATGAGCAGAAGTCCTAAGCACCTATAGGAATTTAAAGTCTACAAATAACATACCTCTGTTTTTTAACTTCTTCAGGGTTACGTTGCAATACAAGAACATGAGTTTTGAGTGTCTAACTGCTGGAGATGGGTGCCAAGAGTGAGAGCTAAGGAACTAATTTCCTTTGAAGAGCCTTCAAGAACATTCTATGCCCAAAGCATGTTCCTAACCTTTACCGCATTTAATCCAATCAAATCGGCTTTGCTTACATAATATGCATTTTCAAATATTTTTCCAACTGTGAGTCAGTCTCTCCTGCCTCAGTTCCATGTCTGCAAATAGAAATGGTAATACAGTGTAGCGAATGAAGGCACGGACTCAAGAGGTGAAGCATCTTGAGATGTTTATTGTTTACTTCAGAGCATATTTATATTGAGAAGTTGCTGCCTCAGCAGTTTTTACAGATCCGCCTACACCTGCCTTGCTAAGCCGAGTTCCAGCTCATGCGCGAGCTAGCCAATCATCATGCTGTTCACGCGCAAGCTGGCCAATCATCATGCTGATCATGCGATGATCACGCTCCATACGCTGCTCGCTTCCTCCTTTCCCACTGCTTGCTGCTTGTAGTTTTCCACCAGCTTAACCCTTTCATGACCCTCCACAATACAGAGCCATTCAGGTCCATTTAGACTGACTCTTGTTATGTGCTTACACAGTGCTTTTAACTGATGATTTGTTTGTTTGTTTGCTTGTTTTGTAAGTGTATCTGTCCCTTTCTGTAACATATTGCTATCCTACCAAAGCTATATCTTTCATTTGGAGACTTCTTTGTGATTTTTAGAAATTTAAGAAACTTAAATACAAAAAAAGTGTAATTCTAGTAATTCTAGCATATTTGCACTTAATCATTGCATAATCCTTTTTTTTTTTTTTAGCTGTACTTGACCTTAATTCTCTGTGAAGAAAAACCCTTTTGTGTCTGAGTGCCAGCAATCACATGGGCAATATTCAGATCAATTCCAAACCAAGAGATACAGTAGCTTTCAACTCTGTCTTGCAGTTTTCATCTACATTATGTGATTTACATGTTACAGTTTTGGGAGGAGAATATACAGTTTTAATGTAGTGAAACTGATAAAAGATCTGCAGGAGGGCAATGACATTTTCCTTCTATACTGACAATGGTAAAAGAAAAACGTCATCTTACCAGACTTGCTGTGGGTATAAAGCATTACAGTTCTGCAGAGTTCATAAGCTTTTAGGAACTTCTGGCTTTACCTTTTGGGACTGAGCAATTTAAGAGAGACTCTTGAAAGCTTAAAAGGCTATTAGAGAGGCTATCAAGAGTTTGTAATGGATTTACATTCAACTAAGACTGTACACCACAGATGGAACCCGTAGGGTCATTATGCAATTGTGAAAGACACAATAGGAATCAAGTCAATGTTCTCCTGTACTTGAGAGAAACGACCAGTTAGTTATGCCTGGGAAGCAAAAAAACAACAACAACAACAATCAACAACTATTAAAATACGCATGTGATTTATATTATTCTTTCCCTGTGAAGTGTCACCCTTTCCCTTGGCAAAATCACAGCAAAATAAAATGGAAACTAATATAACATTCTACAGATATTGTTCAAGCAGTCTACCTTAAGATCATTTGGGGGGCTTCTGTTTGTCCCCCACTGGAATTAGGGAGATAGATTCTGTTCTCAATTACAAAGGCATAAATAAGGCTTGGCCTCTTGGTCACTTGGCCTCCCACCTCATCTGTCATAGGTCTATTCTTAGATCTCTTGATTGACATTTAAATAGTAGCACTTTATGCCATGTAGACCTGGAGTAAATTTTCCTACAGGGCAAGAATGTAAAGGCAGCAGTAAAGACAGGTCTGTACACAGGGCTGAGGAAGCTCATGATCAGGAAGGATGAACTAGAGTCGCTTGAACAAAGGAGATTTTAGAAACAATAAATGTCAGTGCTATTTGACATCACGAAGATAGAAGAAGTGAACACGCAAGGAATTTATGAACGAATGTAGTATAAATTTAGCATGGGAGTACATGTTGGAAGCAAACTTTAAATATGAGCTAGAAGAAGGAATAGGTGGGATGCACTTGCAATGACAAACAGAAAGGTGATAAGTGAATCTGAGGTTGTAGAGAGACTCAACAAGGAGAAATGAGGAGAAAAAGAGGAAGGAAGGAAGCAAGCAGGCAAGCAAGCAAGAAAATAAAGAGAAAGAACAGAAGGAAAGAAAGAAAAAATTGAGGAAGAGAAAATTAAAATCACCTTAAAAGATCTGAGGTTAGCAGGTTATCTAAGTAGCAGTTATAAGATATTCCATGGTATTAATATCTCATAATTACAGAATGTAAGTTTGGGGTCTCTAATCCATCTTTTTATGTAGATTCTGTCTTCTGCAGTTTGTTGAACTTCTGTTTTTACCAATAAGCTCTCAGTCACGAGAGTTATTTAAGCAGAATTCTAGTTGCAGGCTTGTACAAGGACACAAAGTTTGTTCAATAATGAAACCAGTTATTCTTGCCTTTCAAGTATGTTTGTTTTCTTTATTATTATTTTCTTCCTGCAGTGAAGGAAAAATTGTGTGAAGAGTTATTACAAAATAAGATAAAATTCTTCCTTTCTCTCTGCCATTTCAGTTGTCTCTTTCTGATAAATGTCATCATTAGATACAGGATAAACAAGCCACTTTGTCCTTGTTTGTTTTCATGTTTGTCCTCATCATATATATGCTTCATTTTGCTTATTATTTCTACTGATCTTCAGTAGGTCACACATTTTTGCTTGGCACAAACTAGTACTACTGGGAATAGGATGCTGCAAATCAAAGTCCTGTGAAGAAGTGGTGCTCTTGAGTTGTACCTTGCAGAGTACAAGGTCAGCAACAGATGTGGCCTGAAGTTCTACTGCTTGAATCTTGACCTTCAGTGAGTGATTCTCTAATGATTTAGGAGGGACATCATAATTAGATAAAATTCTTGACTATGTTTATTGAAAGGCACGAAATTAAACTCTCTGCATGTTTGATGAGAAGTGAAGTGATTGTTTCCCCCACTTCAAATGCTTCAGCATGCCTTTTCATTAATGTTTTATCACTTGCATACTGAATTCAGATGCTTTTGAGAGGTTCTAAGAAAGAAGGAAAAAGAAAACTCTCCTTACAATAGTGTAAATCTGCTTGTGAGTGAGAATTCTTTCAAAGATAATCTTATTTTGCTTATGTACCCTTTGTGCACCCATTTGAAAAAGGTGGCAGTTTATTTGAGGAAAATAAATAAAAATCAACCTGAATCATACAGTATTTAAGTAAACTCTAGTCATGAATTGCTTTAAGACCTCCATACAATAGACCATGTAATGTAATCAAAGCTAAAGTGAGTTAAATGCTTTTCCTCTTTAAATTATTCTGTAAACCTATTGAGTTACAGATGAACTTTTTAAGGAGAAATGATAAAATATTTATTCTGTTATAGATGAAATGACAAACATCCTGCTGCTCATTTTATTTTAGTGAAAAGATTTACGAAAGCAATTTAGCTCCAGAACACATTGCTGCAGGCACTCATCAGGCAGATCTCTTGCAGAGCATATGCATAATAGAGCAAGAGGTGAGATGTTAAGTAAGAAGCAGAAAAATGACAGTGGCCTTATCAAATTGGAGAAGAGAGTGCAACTGTCTTGAGGGAGAAATTTGGTAGAAACTCCTAACCATAGTGGACTATGGATAGTGACAATCAGTCACTATCAGTTGCTTTCAATTTATGTGCCTCCTCCTTTGTATACCCTGAATTCCTTTCAGTTTGTTTCTTTTAGTGTCTGATTAGTGTCTGATTAGTGTATCCCTGGGACAAATTTGACAAGATTCTTTTCAGAACCTCTTCATGATCCATCTGGTATCTCATATAGATTTTTTTTTTCCCCTCTGCATATTGGAAATGCTTGGATGTGTTACAGATGCCAAAACCCTTAGAAGCAGAGATTTTTACAGTTCATCCTTCAGTCCTCTGGGTTATTAAAAACAGAAATAAGCTAAAAATTTAATAGAAGATGGCTTTAAGATGGTTATCTGTAAAACACACAGTGCCAAACGAACATTCCAATGCTCACATTTAATTGTTATTATAGCTATTCTTTTCCTGTAATCTCTATAGGAGACCAAATTCCAAGAGACTGGTTTGGGCCTGCTGCTTTGTTCTTTTTTCCCACAGGGAAACTAGATTGCAGTGTGTCATAATTTCTAGCTCTTATGTCCCAATTGCTGCCTGAGCACACTGAAAAAATAAAGAGCTACCAGGCTGAAGAACAGTGCAGTAGTTGTCTCCAGCCCACCAAGGGATTGTGCTCAAGTGATGTGCTTCTTGTACTTTTCAGTCATGGCAAGAATTGGCATGCTTTAACAACTTGAACTGCTTCATCCCTTGTGCCAGGTTTTATCATTCTGTTTCAAAAAGAGCTTGTCGTTGTGTTCCATCTTGTGGTCTCCACATTTTTTTTTTTAACTCATTTGCTCCACTACAGTGTATTGATATTAAGATTTGTAATATTTGACAGACAGTTAGTCTTTCACTGCTACTTTTGGCAACATTTGGTTTTCTTACTTAATGACTGACCTAGCTGACCTCAGTTAACCTTTATCTACATTCCTCATATGAATGACAACATTTCTGGTTGTCCCACTTAGCCACAATCTTTGCCTTCAACACCAGACAGCACTATTTGGGAATACGACTCCCAAGACTGTTCAAAATCAGGTTTTGGCACTGAAGCCATTCCTCAAATTAGGGTTCATAAATGCTTTGAGATAACTTAACTCCTCTGAAATTGCGCTATTGAAAGCTCCCAGGTCTTTTAGGCGGCTGAGTCCAGTGTTTCCTAAGCATCTAACAGGCATATTCTGCAAGACAATGATGCAGTAAAGTCAATGAAAGTTGGAAGTTTTTTTCTGTGGGAAAGATCAGTCCACTGTTAGGATACCAATTTCTGAACTCTTGATTCTTGTGCTTAGCCTTGAAGACTTTGTGAGGCCTGAGGTGACTTGCCTCAGTTTGAAATGAGTAAAATGGGGAAAAGTCTACCTTCCTGCTCAAAAAGGGGTGTTAGAAATTGTAAGACATCAGTGTTGCAGTAGTGGGAATGACCCCACCCAAAAAAAGTCAAATATCAGAAAGCAATCTATATATGATATTCAATATGATGTCTATTTTTGCTGTTATTTGCTTTTCTGTCTTTAACAATAATTAAAGAAACAAAGCTAATTGTCTAAAGTTTCCTGCCATAAGGTCATCATCTTCTATTAACCTGTGCATTGCTTTCCTAAGGCATTTCCTAATAAAAATACTCCATTGTACTTTTGCATAACAGATAAGGAAAAAGTAAGATAAAAATGGATTTTAGCAAAAATGAGTTGCAGTAGAAATCTTGGTCAACCTTACTTCATAGCACAAGTATTCACTGTTTTGCAGTCCACCACAGTAGATAAACTTGCTCAAGCTCAAATTTGTATTAATTTGCTGTGTGTGTCATACACAGATATATTAACATCAAAGATCAATGAGAAACCAGCTAAAGGTTGTGAAGCATAATGCCTTTACTCTGCAATATTGAACCAAAGCTGCCTGGAGAAAAGAGATGGATGGTTTCAACATCAAGTTTAAATAAAGAAATGTGGAGCTCCTTCAGACTGTCTGCGGCTGCAGCTTTATCACCTTCACAAAGTCACCATAAACAAGTGCTCTCACTCTCTGACCTTTAATGGCTAAAATAAGAATGAAAGTGCCACAAATATACATTAAACGTTCTTTACAAAGGATTTCTTCTAGCCTGAAAAATACGTTTTACTATGGGTAGTCTTGTGTCATAGAAATAGGATACAAGTTTGTAATTGCCAATTTGAAAATAATTACTTTGGTGAGATTGCAATAATTCTAAAATCCCTGTTTCCAGGAAAATTAATGTAAATTTGATACAACACATTCTCTTTACAACTGTATTGATATGGTAAGCTTAAGTTTAAAATCTTGCAGTCAGACTATGCTTTATTATGCCAGAAATTATTTGGTTAATTTTCTGAACTTATAACAGCCTCTATTTTTTATTATTTGATTCTTGAACTTAGACGCTACCGTTCTCCATCAGTAAACCCCAAGTATTGGGAATATATTTTCATACATGCAATAGTAAGCAACACCAAATAGCCACACCAAAGAACACCAGAGAAGTTGATTGCTAATTAATATCTGTATGATGTTTTGAAAATGCAGCATTAAAAATTAAAAAAAGTGTGGTTTTATTAATAATATTACTATTACTATAGGTAATATTTTATAAGAAACAAATAGTGGCATCTTTTTGATTTATAACCCAGGTGAAATATTGCAGTAGTAATCAAATGTGCCTTTTAAAAAGAAACTTTATTCTAGTATTATCACTGTCTCTGTGTTTTCAAAAATCTGTTTTGAGTTTTTGACTTTTTTTAAAGCTTTTCAGATTCCTACAATAATAATAATAATAATAATAATAATAATAAAACTAACTCTAAATCAAAATGCTATTATCACAAAGCCAAACATTCTCAGTCATTTTCATATTAGTTGAATAGAGAAAAATCTTGAATACATGAGAAACATAACATAATTAGGGTACCTACAATAGTGTTCCTAAAACTACATTTTTTCCCCAAAATGTGATAATAGAACTCTATTATCATTTTTCCCTGTTAATGCTATTACATATAACTATGTACATATAACTATGTAATAGCATTATTGAGACATTAATGTTGTAAATAGGTGGCACTGCATGACTGTAATTCCTATATCCTAGTGCATAATTTATATTGGTTTTTGAGTCTAAATCATAAAAACATCTTTGGGGAATTGCTTTAATGTAGCAGTTACCCTACCATTCACTACAAATTGACCTGTGTCTCTGTGAAATGCTTGTAATCTTGTATTCTGTCTCACAATACTTGTGAAATACCTCTTTTATATACTCAAATAAAAATATACAACAAATAACTGCTAGCAAAAATGCAAGAAACACTTAAAACACAGCTTTTATTTTTCATTCTCAACTGGATATTTCTAAAAAAAAAAAGTGTTGATTTAAATAGCAGTAGTTTGGGGCTCAAGAATTTTCAGTGAGGTGATTACTAATTGTTAGTCAAATACTAAAGACAAAAATCATGATAGACTTTAGATTTCAGATTTCACAGAACTACATAAATTACTTAATTGAATGCATACACATGAGAACAGTGTGCCAAAGATCTTATATACACTTTTGTGTGTCCTTCTCATTGAAATGACCTATAGTGATTATGACAGTATCATTATTTATACCAAGTCCAAAGCACGCCAGGCCATGGAGGTGAATAATGGAATGATCTATAGTTTTGTGATGTTTCTAAAGCTACTTAAGTAAATTGAATAGATGTATATAGATATATCCTATATATACCATATAGATATATAGTAAAAGTCTGCAGGTTCACGAACACAAGCTTTATAATCCACTTGCATAAGCATCTCACAATGAACTCATTTAATAATTTTGCAGTGCACAAGTGTGTTCTCCAATACTTACTGTCTTTGCATAGGCTTTTTTGTTATGTTATCATGTCAAGAGTGATGAGGAAGTTGTCAGTCACTACTTGAAGTATAGGTGATGTCCCATATCCAGGTATATAATGAATTCTGTTGGTAATAGCAAGCAGAGAGTAAGTTCTAAAACCAGCAAATCTTTAGCCAAATACAGTATACCTAAGTCAAGAATTCTTTCTTTCTTTAAAGTATTTAAAAATACTTCAAAGTATTTTTAACTTTCAATAAGTAGATAAGATTTGTCAGCTCCACTAATCACCATTGGACCAAGCAAAAAACTGTTTATTCATATAGGCAGATATTTGCTCATTCATCTCAGTTGTCTTTTAGTAGTGATCTTTTTATGCTATTTCCTCAGTGCCTTTTGGACACAATCCTGTTTGTTCAAAGCTTTGTATAAGAAATAAAAACATGAATTAAATAGTAACATAACGATCATCAAGCTCATAACTTTTCAAATATGAAACTGCACAAGGCTGAATTTCAGTAACAATATGTAATTTGCAATGCTTATGAACTAACTGTAAATTTCACAAAACTACTCAACATTCCCCAGAAATTTTCTCTTTTGGTTCAGACTCTCAATTTTATTTGATTCTAATCCAGACTGGTTTAACAGCAGGCAGACACTGCTTCTTAGGCAATCTGAAATGTGCAATTGAGTGATTCATGATCCACAGTCCATGGGTGTTCAAACTAGTGCTGAATCCACATACCAGACTTTCCAGTAAACTAATGCAGAGGCAGACCACCAACACCACCTAGCCTTCTATGAAGTGCTTAACTATGAAGAGCACATATTTTAAGTATTATGAAGAATTTGAAACGGAAAGTCATGAACTGAGTTTTGTTTATCAGGGATGCTAGTGCTGAGAAATAAGAAATCATTTCATTTCCTGGACTTTTGGTCTTCTTTCCAGTTTAGGTAGAATACAAGTGATATAAACAGTATCTTGCTGTTTTTCGAGGGAATTTTGAAGACTTGCAAATTAACACTCTAACAAGATGATCCACTTTCACAAATACTACCTCCAATTTGCTTTCAATCTACACAACTTCAGGATTTCTTTCATCATTTTTAGAGTCTCAAGGTTTCTCTGAAGAGATATATATTTTTTTCTGCTCACAATGGAACCTTTTTGAGAGTTCAGCCCCAGAGACATCAGCTAAGAACTCATGCATCTTTTAAAAACATCAATTTTATTTTCCTTTTTTCTGCTGAGGAATATCTGCTACTGCCTGGTAGACAAAGAATTTCATTTGGCTTGTTATAGACCTTTTCAGCATATGTATTCTGTAATGTACTCTATTCTAATCTGTATTCTTTAATTTTTCAATATTCTTTTTGAGTGTCCAGTAGCTTTAGATTGACACAAGATGATGAGCAACATGTACTTGTCAGCAAATATCTGCTTCAATTCATGCTATGGGTTATAGTTGCACATGGAGTTTATAAGACGAGGATTTAGTAAATTATGCATAGAAATTTTCCAAACTATTCTACAAAAGTAGCCAGGAAGGATGACAGAAAACAACATATACTAACATTTATGTTGTTGTTATTGTTCTGTGGGCTTTGCCATTGTCATTATTTATTATTTGTTAGCTTGTTAACATTGATAGGGAAGCAGAAGTAATACAGTTGATTTATAACTGAGTAGTAACGCTGTACACATACCACAAGAGTGGATGATTAAATGTATTCTCTGAGTTAGACAGATTTCCCAGCTGAGCATGCACAAATTTGAGTAAAATAAAACACCTTTTCATGAATGCATAGTGTTTAGAAGGAATTTTACCACCTTACCCAGTTATCATTAGCTATTAAACACACCAAAATGTATGGTATATTGATCAATAGGTATGGCAAAAGTTTGTGTATAAAACACTGTAGATGTAGTACACCACCTGCCAAAGCGTCATGTGTGCAACTGATTCATCAGCTTTTTCTTCTTCTTTTTTCTCTCCCAAGAAAAGCTACTTCTGCAGACAAGCAAAATATAGATGTTTGAGTTGACTTTCACCCTATGAAATCTAACAGTCCAGGTTAATAACTTGGTCTATGTTTGTGAAAGAAAATTGAAGCCATTCTTTCACTTGGTTTAGATACAGACTGCAAAAAAGAAGGTGTTATAAACAATGAACAAACCAGTTCCCCAAAGCATTGCAATTCCAACTCAGAATTTCATCGTGACCCTAAAAAAAGCACACTAGTCACCAGTTTTAAGGACAGTAATGATGCTGGTAAGAAGACATCAAAGACATTTAAGCCTGCTTTGGTAATAATGAAAGGGAAGTATTGATGCAACTTTTCAAAAGCAACATTCTTCAACAGACCTGGCTAAGAAAAGACAGCAGATGGAATTTAATCTGTTTCTCCTTCAGTGAAACAATACTTACAGGATGGGAAGTGTCAAGTGGAAGGGGAGAGCTCTCATTTTCTGAGAACTGCAAAGCTGGCTTTGTCACTTCTTGCAGTCCTTGCTCCTCCTTTGCTCAGTATCAGTCATTTTATCTTATTGGAGGTGACAGTGTTTCACAGACACTAGAACTTTGAACTGTTCTGCCTCCTAAAAATAGATCTACCTTTACAATTTGTCATGCTTTTAATTGACTCTTCACTGAGTGAATCTGTCTAGTTGAATATAGAAGACAAAAACGATTTTAAGTTTATATTTATATATAAATAGTTATAAACTTATATTGTGTATAAGTATATGTATATATAAAGCAGTCCAGCTAATCTAGCAAACAAGCAAACTAACAACCAATCCAACAAACAACAACAACAAACCTTTACAAAACACATATATACAATCTGCTGCATCTCTGACTTGGGATCGTAAGTTTTGCTTATGGTCAGTGTATTTTGCCTTTGAAAAGGCAAGCTGAGCTTAAGCTTATGCAACATGGTTCAACCCCAGTGTTCACTTTAACCCAAAGCAAACTGGAAATGGGAAACTTTTACTTTCCTCTTTATTGAATGTGGATGCAACTCCCTTGGTGTGTTTGGCATCAGTTTAAAATATGTTAAGAGAGAGAGTTGGCACACAGCTATTTATGTTAGTGTTAATGAGAGAAGTTTATGTAAATCTCCATGCATCCACATGAAATATACTCTTGTACATGTCTTTTGCAGAAAAAGAAAGACACCTTAAATATTTACAGATTTTCAAGCCTAGCCAAAGGGAATTTTAGTTTTAGCAAAAGCCTTTTCCTTATTAAAGGAAAACAAAAAAAAAACAAAATCAGCTGAATCGTACTATAAAAATTGTTATATATATATTTTTAGATTTATAACTACAAAGAAAAATCTTCTAGCCTTGAATTCTAAGCATCTTTTTATGTAGCTTATAAAGCAAATTTTTGTTTGTTCTTTGTTTATTGATTTTTATCAGACAGCAACCCTACAGCAAAAAAAATAAAATGATTGTACCCCTATATTTACCTACATATTCTCTTAAGAACTCTCACTCATCTCTGTTTAGTATGACCTGTTGTTCTTTAGCTATGGATATTTTGGGGTTCTTTCTTTGTTAATTTTTCAATTCATCATATCAATTTTTCCAGTTCTTCCTAAATTTGTGTGATTTTGGGTTTTGTCTTTATTTTGAGAGGTTGCCTGAATGTCTGTCTATAATTTTTTTTGTTCTGTCTTATACTAAATGAAACATGTTTTCTTTCTAGAACTCTTAAGAATACACAGGGTTAAATACATATATATATAGTATTCCTTTGTTCTTCCTTTCCCCTTCCCTTCCAAGACCTCATTAGAACTTGACAAAATTTTCACTTCTTGCACTAAGGGAAGTCCCGTTGCTCACGGCTGGGGGGGGGGGGGGGGGGGGAGGGGGACAGAAGCCCCTGTGTTGGACACAAACAATGGCAAGGTTTCAGTAGCAGGAGGCTACAGGGATAACCAGCATGGGAGGAGGCTGTGAGCTGCTGTGGGCTGGTCACAACGGGCCCAGCCGGCTCTGACACTGGTGTGAGCAACCCATCACCTGCCAGAACTGCTGCCTGTCAGGGGAGTACCCAGTGACCCAGTTAAGATATATTTAAAAACGAGTGGTGGCCAAGAGAAGCAGGACACAGCTGAGAAGACAGGGGAGGAGGAAGTGGAGGAGACTCGTGGAAGGGAACATTGGTGGGGACACATCTGGAAACGCGCTCTTGTAAGGAAGTGACCCACCCTGGGGCAGGGACACACCTGAGGGGATGCGGCCCATGGGTCGGGGTGGAGGAGCAGTAAGAAGTAAGAGGCACTGGAGGAAAATGAGCAGGATGCGAGTAGTGGCAGAAAGAAACCATTATGCACTGACCCCAGGCCCCTGCATCACCCCTCGCCTCGCCGAAGGGACTGGGAGGGAAGGACCATAACACACAGTGAAAACAAGGTTTGAAGTGGGGAGTGTGATGTACGAAGTGGAGAGAAGGATGTCTGACTGAAATTGAGCATGGGGAAGGGGAGAAAAGGGACTTTGTTTAACTGCTTATGTCTTCTTTTTTCCTCAATACTTGAATCAATGTTTATGTTAATTGGCAATATATTGAATTAAGCAAAATTCCCTGAGTCGAGACTGTTTTACCTGTAACAACCCAGTAAGAGCATCGTGAACAACAGAGCAGAAGTGTCATGGTTGTCATAGCTCCATCAACAAAAGCCAATGGGGGGGGGGGAAACAAAAATGAACCAAAAAAACCCTGATGAACAGCCAAAGAAAAGTGGAATGAAAAGAAACTGATTTACTCTGGATTCTGTCACCTTTCTGTCACTGCATGGAAATCAATAAAGGACTCTGTAGAATGGCCTTGCAGTTTTTGCTGGTTCCCGGGAAAGTTTCAGCCCAACTTGCTGTTTATGCAAAGCTGTGTTGGGTCAGGCACTGCAGTCCTCACATTTGATAACATCCCCATCTCTTTTGCTGCTGTACTCAGCTGTAAAAGTCTATTTTGTCAAGATAAGAACTGTTTTTCTATAAATTTAGTAAAGTCTGCAGGGATGAAATTTCTTGTGCATTTTAAGATTCACAAAATAATCTTAAAATAATTCACTTCCTGCTGACATTGAGAAACCTGCTTGTCCTCTACATCCTTCTTCAGGCAGCATTCTTCATTTCCAGGGACCTCCCCCACCTCTGCTCCATCTCCAGTTGCACATTCAGCTTTTAACTTGTGAAGTCTAACCATTTAAATGACTTCATAAAACATAAACCATTATAAAACTTTTTAAATTATTTTCCATATCCTTATGTATTTTACTTATTCTTGTATAAATCTTAAAGTTAAACAATGTATATAAAATATGTAGACATTAAATGTAACAATTCATTTATGGTCTGAAGATGAAAAAATTTGCATAAATATGTAAATGGCTCTTCAGACCCTCACATCAGCCTTTGCTCTGTCTCTGAGTCAGTACTCTTCTAAGTACATTTTTTTTAATTCCTTTCAAAAAATGAAGACATTTCAAAACATAAAATTTCATTCAGTGTAGCTTGTTTGTGCTTAACTTTCCACATACAGATACTATGAAGCAAGAACTTCATAAATCAAGGTTTCATTATACATGACCGGTCACCAAGTGTTTGCAAACTCACACAAACACTGTCAATGTTGAGCTTTTACTCCTACACTGTTAACTGAACAACAGTTACCTGAAAATTACAGTCTAAGCAGGATACAGTAAGTACACAGAGAATACAAAATTGATTATATTGATACACACAAATTGCACTTGTGATTTTGACATAGTTACAGGTTTGTAGATTGTCTTGTTTGAACCAAAATTGCGAAAGCAAGAAAGAGAAAAGTCAGGGTGCCCCACATCCTGTCATATGACTTATGCTTTCCAAGAAGCAGACAGGGATATCCAGCAAGGTATGTCAAACACCTTTATTTCTATATGCTAGATAACCATAGGGGGAATATTTTAATTTGATAGTTTAATAAAGGATGTACTGGAAAGCTTTGCTTAGACACGGTGGAGTCAGAGCTGTGGTTGGTAACAAACCACTGACCAAATGGTCTGATCGTGGAGGAGAGATCACAAACCAGTGGACTTCCCTATTCACTCCCACTACTTATGCAGAAGGTGCTGTTGCTCTCATCTCAAAACTTTCTTTCAACACCATTCATATCTCCCCACTCATGAGTTTCTTTGTTTTCACTTACTTTTTCTCTTCCCCATGAACTCTCTTTGACCGGGTTCCTGGTAGCTACTATGTATCTTTGCCTATACATTTTATTCTTAAGTGTAAAATATATAGGCATAAAATGAGCAAGATCAAGGGGAGAAAAATTTGGGTAGTCTGGTTTATGAAGGTTACATTATGGAATGTTTTTCTGTGCAAATGATACGATTCATTCTCAGAAGAATTACTGCTTAAGATTCTGCAAAATTGCACAATAGGAACA
This sequence comes from Apteryx mantelli, assembly GCF_036417845.1. NCBI lineage: Eukaryota > Metazoa > Chordata > Aves > Apterygiformes > Apterygidae > Apteryx > Apteryx mantelli. The sequence goes on along the minus strand of NC_089978.1, from coordinate 63,508,277 downwards.
ATCTTCTCTCTGAAAAAGTATTGTAGGTATCTTCATTCATTTTACTAAGAATCACTGAAAATCATAAAATAGCAACTTTTCACAATTTTTGAACTGCTAGGATGAGGAAGAGATCACCTGTTGATGAGGAATTATCACTTGGGATGATTCTAGCTGCATTAAACCATGCAAACCTGAATATTTCATATGCATTGTGATAAGGATGGTCACGCAAGGACCAAATTAGTAGAATGACACTATACTGAAAAACACTCTGGATTGGAAAACTAAATGTTTCCTGAGTCATAGCTTGTGGAACACTCACTATCTACAAGTTAAAATCATCCACTATGCTTTAGTTCTTTTTTTTTTTTCTGATTTAGATTTTTTTTCCATTTACATCCTCACTGACAAGAGGTGGATACACAAGAGGGCAGAGAAAAAACAAACAAACAAACAAACAAACACATTTTATTCAAATTTCAAACGTTCAAATGATTATTTTAATAATGTTTGTGAAAACATTTTAATTCACTTCCTATCACCCTGCAGAAAATAGCTAGGAAAACAATTTTAGCTAGAAACTGCAATTCTTTACATATAGGAATATTCATGATGGAGGATTTCATATCACTTATGGTTTCACCTGATAATTATCAAGTGTTTATAATATCCCAGATGATATTTCACTGTCTAAGTAATTTCTAGTATAATAGGATAAGAAATGTCAAATTTTATTGATTCAGAAGTTCCTGCTTTATGACAGAAACTAATCAAAAAGACTGAAAAGAAAACAAGTGAGTTGTTATTATTTTAATAAACTGTTAGCAATACATTTGTTTCAACAGCACATCACCATTCTTATAAATAAACATCCTACATATTTTGACTTATTTTTGAACTTAAATGGAAAACAACAACTCTACCAGTCACAGAGATTCATATAATTCTTTTATGGTGATTTAGAAAGGAATTGACTTGAATGAGGGGCTATATTTTCATTTGCCTTTCCTGTACAATAAATTCTTTCCTTTCTTCATGTCTTTCACATCTTTTTATCTTTTTCAAAACAAACAAACAAACAAACAAATAAAAAAGACTAATTTTAAGATAGGATCATGTATAACAGAACATTATTTTTACCAATTAATACCAATTGCTAAATTCAAATTGAGAAGGTATGCTATTTAAAATCGTAAATATTTATCTCTAATCTTAATTTCAGTAGTAAAGCATTTTAATGAGTACATATACCTGGATAAATGAGCTATAAACTGCATATTGTATATAGGCTTTCCAGTGAAGTGCTAAGACACTTTTTGTACTTGAGTGATTAAGGGAGATTTTAAAAGTTTAATGTATTTTGAGCCCATGTGGCATTCACATAACTAAGGTAGGTAACTGACTGATATTTTATTCGTTACACAACTTAGCAGGAAGTATTGAAAATGTTGGTGGCTATTGAGTGCTTTACAGCAGGCAATCAGGTATTACCTGGAAGCTTTCTGATCCGTTATGCTTCTTAATGCTGTGTAAATACCATTTTCTTATCAAATGTTCGTTTTTACTGCATAAAATAGAAGCAGTGGTCACACAGTCAGATTTTATCAGCCAAATTCATGTTTTGCTGTTTTCCAGAGACTACCTAATAGTTGGCATTACCTAAAGAAGGAAAAGTCTTTAGTCTTGTTCATTCTGCTCTCAAACCTGTCCCTTACAATGTTTCCTAAGAGTATGGGCAACCCTGTTAAATTACTGGAAGTTATAGTTCTCTATCATATTACTTCAGAAGGTTTCACATCTAAATAAATGTGCAATATTTTGGGGACCTTTTCAGGGAACTGTGGCATCAAGTCCAAATCAAAATCCAAGTAGCAGTGACTGATTTTAATGTACTGATCCTGTGATGGACACTAAGAATTCTCTGCACAGCTGAGACCTATGCTAGGAGTTCTATTCACTCAAAGGAAGCTGACATTTCATTCCTTTTCCCCCACCTTTTAGGCAGTCAGTGAAATCTCCACCGTTATGTGAATGTTGAAATGCTAAATATAGAAATGGAAGTTACAGCCAAGGTCTGCTAGAGTCACAGACAGCTGGCCCATGGGGCGTAGGCCAAATATTGCTTCCCTAAAACAGACCATGGAAGATTATGTTACTGGAAGATAGGGTTCAGTGTGGATTCAGACAGAGTTAGGTAAAGGAGGATATTGGTACTTCCACAGGGTGAATGAATGCTCTAATCTCTATGTTATCCCTTGGGTAAAAGGAATAGTTCCATGTAGTTAACTAATTATTAACAAATAAACTATAATTAATGGTGTTTTCTTTATTTTCATCTGAATTTGTCACTTCATCCTTATTTTCTTTTAAAAAACATTTTCTTCTTTAAAATGATTATTTTTGCTTTACAGAAATAATTTATTTTGAATGGAAGTTTGCCTTGCCTTGCCTTGCCCGCCTTGCCTGTTTCTTGCACATATTTCATCTTATGTGAACTATGTAGGAGAATGAAAAAAATAGGACGAACATCTAAATATTTATTCCAAAAACTTCATCCCACTCCTCTGTCTGGGATTGACCCTCTGTCAATCATATGTTTGTCAATACTAAACTTTAATGGCAGATTAGAAAATTAATCAAAGTATATAAATAACCTTAACTAGACTGAAGACAGGGATGCTTTTTGTGAGACTTTCTTATATGATCTTTCAGTTTGACAGGAAATTATGCATAACTTCACCTATATGTTATTTCCATCTGTTCTGACTTTGTGTGATAGTAAATTTTGAATAGTTAGCATGTGATAAAACTCCTATAGCAGAGTTTCCTATGAAATACAAGTTGTGACTTTTGTTCAGTTTTCACATCTTACAGAAACAACTGAGAAAACAGCTAGACAAGAGGACTGTTAAGGACTCCACCATGCCATAAGTTTCTTAAGAAATTCATATCTTAATTCTTGAATAATCACAGTGGAACCAATTAAATTTATTTACATTCTAAGCAAACTATATCTTTCTTAATGAGTGTGAAAATGGGGGGCCCTTTTAGTAAGATTGGATCAATAGTCCTTTCAGGATGATTTTCACCGAGATATAGTAATTACAGAAAACAAGTGCCAACTGGGCCATGTTCTGGGAGGAAGGTAGGCGTAGATTGGACAAATCCATTTAAATGTTGTCCTTGCTAACATACTCTGCAATCACATAAGATCAAAAGAAAGTCACGGGACATTTGTTTCGTATTAGTACAAACTCCACTATTATCTGCGGGATAAAAAAAAAAAAAGAGAGAGAGAGAGAATGAGAGAAAGAGAGAGAGAAACACCTTCTTGATAAATTATTTCTTAAGCTTTTACACGTATTAGGAGGTAAGCAGAGTCCCAGGCCGCTGTAATCCCCATATGTGGATTCCTAAATGGTACAGTTGATTGTACTGCACTCCCTGTCTCCATACACAAAGTCCCAGGTCAGGAAAAAGGAGGAGCTTTACCTTAATGCTAACATCATCTATCCTATGCCTTAGCATAGGATAATGTTGTTTCAGGAGGTTGTGAGACAAACAGGCCACTAAAAGGAAGCTCTGAATGTGATATGTACCAAAATTCTGGAGCATCCTGGAACAAGCTGGGTGCAAGAGAGGCAAGAGAAATTTTTATGTCTACACATATGCATGTGCACACACATACACATGCACATACGAAGCTTAGTTGAAATTTTGGCCTTCATTATTGATATTAATGAAAAATGAAAAAAAAGATGGAATCATACTTTAACATAATTAACAAAAATACCTGAATTCTTTTGACTTATGCTATACAGCAAAGCCTTAGACTGCAGACACAGTAAAAGGTATACCTCTCTATCTTCTAGTTTAATCTCTCAATTCTTTAATCTTCTTTTTCTTTCAAATAGAATTACAGTCTCTTCATCTTTTATTTTAAAATAACATAAAATATAGACTGGTATTGCAAGCAAGACACCCATAGTTGTATGTCATTAAAAAAAATAAATTGTACTCATACTTAGATATTTGCTACACAAAGTTGTCAGTGAAAGGAACAGAGAAGCACCTAACCAAAGATTATATCCAATATTATTAAGCTCCGATTATTTATTTTTTGAATAAGCAGATGTGCCAAAGTTTCCCTGATGCTGAAAGATGGAGAAGCACTATTAAGCTTGAATAGAATATATGCGTCTATCTCTTGATATGTATGAATTTACTGCATATTTTTCCAAATTCCTTGTGCTATTGTAAATAATACTGTTATTTCTGGCTACAGGAAAATATAGCGACCAATAATAATAGGGCATTGAACACCTGAAATAAAAAAGAAATAATACTGTAGCCCCTGTTTCAGTATTTGTTCCTAAATGTGTATCAAATATCCTAAACCACTTTCATTAGAGTTTTCTCCTGTTTCTCCTGTTATGTTCTTATTTTTTCTTAGATGTACTAATAGATTGCACATCAGTTCTCAGTTGTTGTTCATGATTTGCAGCAGCCACTTGTTGCTTTTTTGTCCCATTTAGTTCAGTAGAAACTGAGGACAATTTCTACCATGGGAGTGAAAAGCTCTTAAGGCAATTCAATCTATACACATTTTGATGCCTATGCCCTATAGCAAAGCTGTATTATCCTGATGCAGTATACATCAGGCTTTGTGATGCAAAAACACTTATGTTCACATCGCTTTGGACTAAAGACCTCTACAGCAGACAGCTCATGTCTACGCTGCAGAAAAAAGGTTGAATTTATCTTTTCATCCTTTGAGTCATTTTGCCATCCATAAGCACTAATCCTTTCCTTTCTTTTTAAAGGTGTCCCAAGTCCATGACCTCAAAATTGTTCGTGGGGATTTCCTTCCCATCAAAAAGCATTAAAAGCCTTTAGAACAGGTTTCCATTACATCACTAAGTCAACTGACCTTTCTAATTTTTTTTTCCTTTCCCCTATCCTGATACTATGCCCTCAAAGTTAGCCACTGTGATTTGAGCCCAGACTGCTCCAGGATGAGTCAATGGAACAATAACACATTTGTTCCTGGTTATTCTATCACTTCCTTGATAAATTCCTTTATCCAAAGAAGGTAGGAAGTCCAGGAAAGATCAAATTTTTCAGCACGTAAGGAGATCATGCATTTGGAAAGTGGGAAAGTGCTAGCCAGATGTCTAGTTTTATAGCCAGTATGGATTTATTAAGGCAGTGGCAATCACGGGAAGAGAAAAGACACTCAATTGTAAACCAAAGAAGCAGAAATTAGAATAAATAAATGAATACATATTTTAACTTAATTAAAGAAGAAATGTACCAGAATAAAAAGAATATTTAAAAAAAAAGGGGGGGGGGGACTGATGCAGCAGCTGCTGTTTATCTTTCACTTCAAAGCAAAACAGAACTGCCTGAAGGTAGCTATGGTGGAAGTTATATCAGAGATTAGGGAAGGAGTGGAAATTGTCATGGACACACTTCCAGCTGCATCTTCATTCTCTTCTTAGCCTCTCCAGTTAGACCAATGCTCTATGCAGGAGCAGTAATCAGGTATATAAGGCTCTCGAGGCATTAGGTAAGGCACTGTTGTCACAGCTGCACCAAAGATGCCTAAGGCTCTGTTTGATGCACTCTGTATGTCTCCAGAGTACATACAGGGTAGCTGGCAAAAGACTGCTCAAGTTGGAATGCCTCCAGCAGGTGAATGCAGCCAGGGAAGTGCGCACAGGATGTGGCTATGGAGGACCCTCTTTTACCACTCCTGGGAAACCTGCATGCTCGATCACCTCTCTGAAGTGCCTGTACATCAATGCATGCAGCATGGGGAACAAACAGGAAGAACTAGAGATCTGTGTGTGGTCGCAGGGCCATGATCTCATTGCCATTACAGAGACATGGTGGGATAGCTCGCATGACTGGAGTGCTGTCATTGATGGCTACATGCTTTTTAGGAAAGACAGGCCAGGAAAGCGAGGTGGTGGAGTTGCTCTTTATGTGAGAGAGCAACTGGAATGTATTGAGCTGTGCCTAGGGGTGGGTGAAGAGCGAGTCGAGAGCTTATGGGTAAGGATTAAAGGGCAGGCTAGCATGGGTGACACTGTGGTGGGTGTTTACTACAGGCCACCTGATCAGGAAGAGGAAGTCGATGAGGCCTTCTACAGACAGCTGGAAGTAGCCTCACGATCCCAGGCCCTGGATCTCATGGGGGACTTCAACCACCCTGATATCTGCTGGAGAGACAACACAGCTAGGCACAAACAGTCCCAGAGGTTCCTGCAGAGCATTGGTGACAACTTCTTGACACAGGTGGTGGAGGAGCCAACAAGGAGAGGTGTGCTGCTGGACCTCGTACTAACAAACAAAGAAGGACTGGTTGAAGATGTGAAGGTTGGGGGCTGCCTTGGCTGCAGTGACCATGAGATGGTGGAGTTCAGGATCCTGCGAGGAGGCAGCAGGGCACTAAGCAGGATCGCAACCCTGGACTTCAGGAGAGCAAACTTTGGCCTCTTCAGGGACCTACTTGGAGGAATCCCTTGGGTAAGGGCCCTAGAAGGAAGGGGTGTTCAAGAGAGCTGGTTAATATTCAAGCATTACTTCCTCCAAGCTCAGAATCAGAGCATCCCTATGAGCAGGAAGTCGAGAAAAGGGGCAGGAGACCTGTATGGATGAGCAAGGAGCTCCTGGCAGAACTCTTCCAGAAGAAGGAAGTATACAGAAAGTGGAAAGGGGGACAGGCCACTTGGGAGCATTATAGGAACATTGTCAGAGTATGCAGGGATGGAACAAGGAAGGCTAAGGCCCATTTGGAATTAAATCTGGCGAGAGATGTCAAGGACAGCAAGAAGGGCTTCTTCAAATACATCAGCAGTAAGAGGAAGACTAGGGAAAATGTGGGCCCTTTGCTGAATGGGGTGGGTGCCCTGGTGATGAAGGATGCAGAGAAGTCGGAGTTACTGAATGCCTTCTTTGCTTCAGTCTTTACTGCTCAGGCCAGCCCTCAGGAACCCCAGACCCTGGAGGCAAGAGAGAAAGTCTGGAGAAAGGAAGACTTTCCCTTGGTGGAGGAGGATCGGGTTAGAGATCATTTAAGCAAACCTGACACCCAGAAATCCATGGGCCCCCATGGGATGCACCCACGAGTGGTGAGGGAGCTGGCGGATGTCATTGCTAAGCCACTCTGCATCATCTTTGAAAGGTCATGGAGAACAGGAGAGGTGCCTGAGGACTGGAAGAAAGCCAATGTCACCCCAGTCTTCAGAAAGGGCAGGAAGGAGGACCCAGGGAACTACAGGCCAGTCTGCCTCACCTCCAGCCCTGGAAAGGTGATGGAGCAGCTCATCCTGGAGGCCATCTCCAAGCATGTGAAAGGATAGAAGGTGATCAGGAGTAGTCAGCATGGCCTCACCAAGGGGAAATCATGTCTAACCAATCTGATGGCCTTCTGTGATGGAATGACTGGCTGGGTAGATGAGGGGAGAGCAGTGGATGTTGTCTGTGTTGACTTCAGCAAGGCTTTTGACACTGTCTGCCATAACATCCTCATAGACAAGCTCAGGAAGTGTGGGTTAGATGAGTGGACAGTGAGGTGGATTGAGAACTGGCTGAATGGCAGAGCTCAGAGGGTTGTGATCAGCGGTGCAGAGTCTAGTTGGAGGCCTGTAGCTAGCGGTGTCCCCCAGGGATCAGTACTGGGTCCAGTCTTGTTCAACTTCTTCATCCATGACCTGGATGAAGGCACAGAGAGCACCCTCAGCAAGTTTGCTGATGATACAAAACTGGGGGGAGTGGATGATACCTCAGAAGGTTGTGCTGCCATTCAGAGAGACCTGGACAGGCTGGAGAGGTGGGCGGAGAGGAACCTCATGAAGTTCAACAAAGGCAAGTGCAGGGTCCTGCACCTAGGGAGGAATAACCCCATGCACCAGTACAGGTTGGGGGTTGAGCTGCTGGAAAGCAGCTCTGCGGAGAAGGACCTGGGAGTGCTGGTGGACACCAAGTTAAGCCTGAGGCAGCAATGTGCCCTTGTGGCCAAGAAGGCCAATGGTATGCTGGGGTGCATCAGGAAGAGTGTTGCCAGCAGGTCGAGGGAGGTGATTCTCCCCCTCTCCTCAGCCCTGGTGAGGCCACATCTGGAGTCCTGTGTCCAGTTCTGGGCTCCCCGGTACAAGAGGGATGTGGCACTACTGCAGCAAGTGCAGTGAAGGGCTACAAAGATGATTAGGGGATTGGAGCATCTCTCTTATGAGGAAAGGCTGAGAGAGCTGGGCCTGTCCAGCCTGGAGAAGAGAAGGCTGAGAGGAGATCTTATCAGTGTGTACAAGTATCTTCAGGGAGGGTGTTGAGAGGATGGAGCCAGACTCTTTTCAGTGGTGCCGAGCGACAGGACACGAGGCAATGGGCACAAACTGAAACACAGACGCTTCCATCTGAACATGAGGAAAAACTTTTTCACTGTGAGGGTGACAGAGCACTGGAACAGGTTGCCCCGAGAGGTGGTGGAGTCTCCTTCTCTGGAGATATTCAAAACGCGCCTGGATGCAATCCTGTGCAATGTGCTCTAGGTGACCCTGCTTGAGCAGGGGGGTTGGACTAGATGATCTCCAGAGGTCCCTTCCAACCTCAGCGATTCTGTGATTCTGTGATCTACAATGGAGCCTAGTCTTTCACCACAGGTTAGAATAGTGCAGAATCGCTCCCTTTTGAACATTGCTACAAGCAGCATTTAGAGTAAGAGTATCAGTGGCAAGAGTAGGTTTGGCAGGAGGAACACTGACAATGAACTCAGGATAGCTCTTTAATGTGCATTATCTTGGACTGCTTGTTGTACTAATATCATCTTTAGTTAGAAAATTATGCAAAATAGATAGCTGACTGTATTTTCTTAGCAGTAAGGTATTTTATAAGCTTCTCCTATAAAGTTTTCATGGCCTTATTGAGAAGCCTAAATAGATTTTTGTTACACTGCAGTGACATATTGCCTGTCATCCGATATCAAGAAAGTTACTAAAAGCTTCTACCTGAGATTGAGAGTGGATTTATAGCAATATTTCTTCCATCTTCTCCAGAGATATAAAATTGTGCAGGAATTTTGGCTTTAGAACTGGCTTATTAATATATATGTGCACATCTTATGCCTAAACTTGAGTTATACTGGAGTGAAACGTATCAGTGTCTGTCTGTCATCATTTGGTTAATCTCAAATATTAAGTTAGAAGCTGAAATTTCTACAGCTGCTGTCATTTCCACTACCTAAATCTTACAAGAAATACGGTGTTTTGTATGATTTTTCCACTGGATCAGATGCCAGATTGCTTCAGATAGTCTCACTAGCTGACTTTTACATCCCTAGTTACTGAAAAATAGTGGAGAAAAAGCTCAAACAAAATGTTTTAGCTTTTCTAAGGGATTTCTAAAGATTCCACCTACCAGACAGATGATATGGGTTAGACACATGCAGTAAATAAAGTAGAATCCTGACAGAACAGATGCATCAGCTTTTTCATAACCATAGCGTCACTTGTGTGACAGATGACAACATTCAAATGAATCTCATGCCTATAAATAGTCTGATAAATTCTTATTGGAAAAACTATCTCTGGTTAGATATGACTTTTACCTGACCATGTTTCTTTTTACTTCAGCTGTTAATGAATAAGTTTTTATCTTCATTTCATAAAATTATTGAAATGGTACAATCTTGTGAAATGATACTTAACATAAACATTTCTTCATGTAAAACAGGCATTCTGAAGCTAATATCCAGAAGCCCTGACACTTCTTCGCTGTTCTTGTAAGACTGTCAGTAGGACTGAATGGTCACTCTTTTACAACAAAGCATTTTCATGTGTACCCGAGCCATTTCCACTAGCTATAATATCTCAGATCTCTTGAAGATAGCTAAAAGTTTTTTCTGCCTTTTTTGAATATCTAGAAGCCCAATCTAGCTTTGCTAGCTGCTTTGTCTGGCATCTTGGCAAAGAGCAGTCATCAGCAGAGCACATAAAGAATGTTATGAACTTGTTAATATTTCATTAAATATATACGTAATTTTACTAAAAATATCCTGCTTTATAGAAGTTTCAGAAAATTACAGAGGAGGGGATAAATGTGATGCTACAGAGTCAAAAACTTTCTATGATTATGCACAGAGTTCCTGCATTCCTGGGAAAAATGTTTCCAAGTAAACTCATAGCCACAGTTCTGAATCATCTGATATCTATAGCATCCTCAGGGACAAACTCAGAAGAAGGTCTTTGTAATATTTCAGTCATGAAATGACAAAACATGGGTAACCAAAAGAAAAAAGATATGAATAGTGAGAAATAAGTTCACAGGAACTGTTTTTGCTTAGTTTCATCATGTTCTATCTTTTTTCTCTCTCTCTTTTTTTTGCAACCCCATCAATTGTTGTCCCAACAGCCAGTAAGTGTTTCTTTCCACCTCTTCCTTTAAACATCTCTCCCCCATCCTTTTTGAGGACTGAGTTGTGCTCTGTCCCTCCTTTTGACTTTCCCTTTCTGTTTCCTTTTCTTTCTTTCTCTGCTAAATCTTTAACCAACCACCTTACAAGCCACCCAACTGTGCATATTCCACACTTTAAATTCATTTTAGCTGGAATACTTCCCAGAACCAGTGGGTGTATAGATGTGTTTTTAGAAAGGAAAGGAGTGAATGAGCTCAGTAAGTTTTAGAAAAAATGCCAGTTCTTTTTTCCATATTTCAGTGTCCTGTGTCAGAGACAAATAAGAATCAGCTCTCTTTTACAAATGAGGAGTCATGGGGTTACTGAGATTTCCAACATGAAAATAAGGTAACAGATCTTTCTTTCACTTCTAGCTAAGAGTTACTTTGTACACCACAGAAACTTGTGATCAACTTGCCACGTTTATGAGATTGCTCATAACTTCTTACTTGCTGTTTATTGTCTGAAACACTCATTCACATCTGTCATTTTATGTTTTAAAATAGTAAACTCACTAAGAAAAATCAAAATCTGTTGTGAGTGTTTAATAAGCCAAAAAAAAGTGTATTTTGCCTATTACTCAATTGTGAAATAGTGAATTATTTCCTCAAGATTTAGTTCTGCTCAAACCTGAAATGTGGTGCTCCCACACTTGTACTTGTACTTGTACTGCCAGTGCAAGTAATAGTTACACTGGCGAAGGGAGCCTGTTTGCTTTCTATGACATTATCTAGAGGGTAAGGACAACCATCAAATATTCTCATTTATCCAAATAATGGTGACATTTGCAACTTTCCTTGTAAATTATGATAAAGAAGATGATGACAGCACAGCAAGGGAAGGTACCTCAGATAGTTTATAGGATTTTTTAAAGGTAATATCAAGTCTGATCAGCAGTTGCAATTCCCTTTAGTGACTTCCAGTTTTAAGTAATAATTTTTATTTCTTAGAATAGGCTCTTTCCTTTATCCCAGTAGCTGATAAACAATGAGTAAGATAAAAACAATCAATGAGGTTTTCTTATTTAGTGGGAAAATTCCAAACCAGAAGATACTACCAATGATCTTGCAGCTAAGTTGAGTGTGTTCCTCATGAATATCTATTTGATTTTCTTTTGCTACTATTTCTGTGTTAATGTGTGTATTTGTTTTTGGCTACAATTTTGTCATTTTTTCTCACATAAAATTATTGCAATCTTAAATTACTATAAGAATTAACTACAGAGTTTAAGCATTTGTAGTAAGTTCCCCCCACCCCCCCTTAGGCATCACATTATTACAAAGAACAGCTTTGTATAGGAGCTATAGTAGGAATTGCATAATGTAAATAGTCTAAACTCATGACACCAAACAATACAATCACAGAAATAATGTTTGCTTTAAATAAATGAATTTAATGTTAAACAATTTTGGTTGTCAGCACAACAATACCTTTCATTTATTCTCTCTTGAAAAATCCTTATCTAGGGGCAAAGTGGTTCAAATATATGTATCTCTTAAGATCCTGTAAAATGACAGATACAGTCAAAGAAAGTTAACTCAGCAGTGAAATACATTCACTTTGTAATTTCCCAGTATATGTATGCACACAATTTACACATTCAAGCACTAATGTATAGCTTTTAATTATGATGCTCTTTAATTTAATCATTATTGCATAGACACACAAATTTAAAGGGAGAGGTTATGGGTTTCCATAACCAAGAGTTGAAGTTTTTTATTTATTTAGATTTTTTTTCCGGTTGAATTCAATTTCAAGTTCAAGTTCAAACGTAACTGGAGCCTTTCTGGTTTGGATCAAGAAATATTCAGTAACTGTTTGAGTTCATCCCCACCATTTTAATTGGTTCACACTGACAAACAAAAAGGAACATATTTGGGAGACTGGCAATGGCTGATGTTGTATCAGGAATACCTTTGTAACTAGCACTTGTGAGAAATTTAGATGCATTTATTTGGACTGTTTAATATGAGAAAGTGGTGATAAGCAAGAGTACCATCTCAGTATCACAAGCCATGTATTCTGAGACAGCTCTATTATCATAATGCTGAAGCTGAAAAAAGGGTGTGGACATTTAAGGGATTGGCATGTATCTTAAGCATCTGTAACAACAATTCTTGGTGTACTTTCAGTTAACTAGTTGGTAGTCACAAACTAATATGTGATAGTATTTTTACTAGGTAAGAGCGTCTGAAATCAGATACTGAATAAGAAGAAATAAGTGAAAGAGGAAATCAAACAGTTAATGAAGCCAGAAAATAAGTTGAACAGTTTTGTATCAACATATTAACAGAATGTTATTTCTTATATTAACAGAATTAGCATGCCCTGCACTGTTCAATGCTTATACTTCTTTCATAAAAGGATAACAAATAGTAGTGATCTATATGAACACTTTTAATATAATCTAGGCATTTATTTTATGCATTAGGATGAAAAATTAATGCTTATGGCAGTGGTTTTACATAATGTTCTACTGACAGTATTACAATTTTCTGAAAATTTTCAGTTTCATTAACAGATCATAATTCAAAATTACCTCCTTCGTATTGAATCTTTGCAGTGAGAAAACGTGAAAATGCCAATTCAACGCTCCCTTGAGTTGTTGGCATTGACAGGATAACTGGAGCCAATTGGTACAGCTCATACCTTGATATTTTTGAATCTCTCAGTGCTTCTGAATAGTTTTTATCTCTCTTCAATACCAACCTTTGCAAATAAATATATAAATAGTCCATTTTTCTTTACCTGTATGTCAGTAAGAGATGAGTATTATTTGGGAAGTTTTTTTAACATTGAGATTTTAAATCAGTTTGTTTTCTGTATCAGTAAGAATCAAAATCATTTTGTTCTATACTATGTCACGGTTGACCATTTTCCATTTGACATTTCATTCTGACATCCTGTCTTTGGTTTGTTAATTCCTGACAATAGCAGCTACAGTTAAGATCTCACAAGCTTACTTTATAAATTATTTTCTATATTTTTCATGCTTTTCGCTCCAATTTTGTAGATGCTATTGCTGATAGATTTTGAATTTTCCAGATGACACTTCAGATTGCTAGAAGTTTTCTGTAGCAAAATGGGGATACTGAAATGTTTTGAGTTTGCCAATTTGCCAGGCTTTAAAGCAGCTGTTACTTCCTGTCAGCTGTCAGAAACTATATTAATTTATATTCACTCACCTGAAGATTTTGGCAAGCATGCTACAGTTCTAATAACTGTTCTGGTAGACTGTAAGTTTATTGTAATGTACTAGATCAGTCTAACCTGGTTTCCTACTATTTTGAAGATTTTGGGAATCATTGTATATTTCTTACAAATACTAAAGGCTTTTCACAACAAAGCAGGCACTGCCCCTTGTTCACATTATTGACTACTATCTTCACAGATGTGTAAGAAGAACTGAAGTGGATTCAAAAGGAAAATTTTCTCTCTCTTTCAATTTTTTCATTATGGCATTTTCTTTTCTTCTTTATAGGCCTGGATTTTCTTTTAATCTCTCTCTATAGTAAATCAAGTGGTCCTTTGGTGGCCTTTAGCATCAGTAAAAAATGACGCTATTTTCACAATGACTCTTCCATTGCATGTTTTTGCGGAGTACAACTGACTGTGATGAATATCATCTTTTAAAACTCAACAAATGTTTCAGACACTTCGACATATGTTTTTCCCGTTGCAATAGTCTTCAGAATAATTTACCATAAGCAATGAACTAGGTATTTATTTTGAGTATCAATGTATTATGCTGGTCACAGATTTTACCCTCAGAAAAATGACTCTTTCTTCAGACTTCATTCCTTATCACACTGTATATGTCAGCTGCAGTTTTAGCAATGCAGAGTGGATTTCAGTTGCAGATTCAGACACCTCACTTTATATATTTATAATGTTGGTATCTCCATACAAGACAGGGCTTGATTCAGTTGCCTCATGTATGTTTCCAGAAGTATTTCATCTGCCCTACTCTTGCTAGCCTGGCCTTTAACTGTTGCTCCAGAAAAGCACAGGTGTCCTGTAGAAATCACAAATGTCCCTAGGTTCCTATGCTTAAACTGTTGCAAGCTGTAGCTATGGTTTGAGCTTTTGTGGCAGCTATTTATCTGTCCTGCCCAAAGGCCATATTTTATGACATTCTAACTCTACGGTTAAGGTGAGTGGCCTCCCATTGCATGTTACAAAGGTATACTCAAGAATCCACAACTCTGATTAGTTATGGTTTGATTGAACTTAAAAAACACTAAAATGGGTACAAGGAATTTATAACCATGTGGATGCTTTTTTTCTTGGTATTCATCAAATTTTTTCCTACCCTTTTTGAAGCATGTATACTTTGGAGGAATAATTCCTTTATGCAGCTAGCTTGGTGAAATGACTGCCCTTACTTCCTACTGAACTACCTTCACTTGGCAGGAAAACTCATTTATTTGTGTAGTCAGATTAGAAATGTCTCCTTGTGCAGTTTGAATATTCCCACTGTTTAGGAATGTAATAGTGATCTGTGGTAAGAAAGAAGACTCATGAAAATTTAAAAAGTGCAAAGTATGTTATTATGAAACATCTGACACTAATCTACTGGCACAGTATTGGCTATACACTAGTCAATTGGGAAACATTTGTTGGCCTTGCCTTTTATATTTCTGATATAAATGACCAAATCATTTATAAAATGTCCATACTAGGACCTCTTTTGGGATCTCAAATGTCCTGTTCATTCTCAGTTTGGTTGCTGCAGTCTCAGTTATAGTTCTGTTTATACAGTTTTAACATCACATTTTCATTGTAAAAATGTAGGCATTCAGTTAATATTTCTAGATAATTTATGACTTCCTGTACTTGTTCAACCTAGCAGCTCAAGAAGTTGAGAAATAGCAGCACAAAATATGGCAGTAGATTTGACTAATAGGTTTGGCTTTAATGACTCTTTACAGTAAGAAGCTGCCTGCTAACAAGAGTTACATCTGAGATTGTGTTCAATACTGGTGTTGCTTCACAGATACAGAATCACAGAATCACAGAATCACTGAGGTTGGAAGGGACCTCTGGAGATCATCTAGTCCAACCCCCCTGCTCAAGCAGGGTCACCTAGAGCACATTGCACAGGATTGCATCCAGGCGCGTTTTGAATATCTCCAGAGAAGGAGACTCCACCACCTCTCGGGGCAACCTGTTCCAGTGCTCTGTCACCCTCACAGTGAAAAAGTTTTTCCTCATGTTCAGATGGAAGCGTCTGTGTTTCAGTTTGTGCCCATTGCCTCGTGTCCTGTCGCTCGGCACCACTGAAAAGAGTCTGGCTCCATCCTCTCAACACCCTCCCTGAAGATACTTGTACACACTGATAAGATCTCCTCTCAGCCTTCTCTTCTCCAGGCTGGACAGGCCCAGCTCTCTCAGCCTTTCCTCATAAGAGAGATGCTCCAATCCCCTAATCATCTTTGTAGCCCTTCACTGCACTTGCTGCAGTAGTGCCACATCCCTCTTGTACCGGGGAGCCCAGAACTGGACACAGGACTCCAGATGTGGCCTCACCAGGGCTGAGGAGAGGGGGAGAATCACCTCCCTCGACCTGCTGGCAACACTCTTCCTGATGCACCCCAGCATACCATTGGCCTTCTTGGCCACAAGGGCACATTGCTGCCTCAGGCTTAACTTGGTGTCCACCAGCACTCCCAGGTCCTTCTCCGCAGAGCTGCTTTCCAGCAGCTCAACCCCCAACCTGTACTGGTGCATGGGGTTATTCCTCCCTAGGTGCAGGACCCTGCACTTGCCTTTGTTGAACTTCATGAGGTTCCTCTCCGCCCACCTCTCCAGCCTGTCCAGGTCTCTCTGAATGGCAGCACAACCTTCTGAGGTATCATCCACTCCCCCCAGTTTTGTATCATCAGCAAACTTGCTGAGGGTGCTCTCTGTGCCTTCATCCAGGTCATGGATGAAGAAGTTGAACAAGACTGGACCCAGTACTGATCCCTGGGGGACACCGCTAGCTACAGGCCTCCAACTAGACTCTGCACCGCTGATCACAACCCTCTGAGCTCTGCCATTCAGCCAGTTCTCAATCCACCTCACTGTCCACTCATCTAGCCCACACTTCCTGAGCTTGTCTATGAGGATGTTATGGCAGACAGTGTCAAAAGCCTTGCTGAAGTCAACACAGACAACATCCACTGCTCTCCCCTCATCTACCCAGCCAGTCATTCCATCACAGAAGGCCATCAGATTGGTTAGACATGATTTCCCCTTGGTGAGGCCATGCTGACTACTCCTGATCACCTTCTATCCTTTCACATGCTTGGAGATGGCCTCCAGGATGAGCTGCTCCATCACCTTTCCAGGGCTGGAGGTGAGGCAGACTGGCCTGTAGTTCCCTGGGTCCTCCTTCCTGCCCTTTCTGAAGACTGGGGTGACATTGGCTTTCTTCCAGTCCTCAGGCACCTCTCCTGTTCTCCATGACCTTTCAAAGATGATGCAGAGTGGCTTAGCAATGACATCCGCCAGCTCCCTCACCACTCGTGGGTGCATCCCATGGGGGCCCATGGATTTCTGGGTGTCAGGTTTGCTTAAATGATCTCTAACCCGATCCTCCTCCACCAAGGGAAAGTCTTCCTTTCTCCAGACTTTCTCTCTTGCCTCCAGGGTCTGGGGTTCCTGAGGGCTGGCCTGAGCAGTAAAGACTGAAGCAAAGAAGGCATTCAGTAACTCCGACTTCTCTGCATCCTTCATCACCAGGGCACCCACCCCATTCAGCAAAGGGCCCACATTTTCCCTAGTCTTCCTCTTACTGCTGATGTATTTGAAGAAGCCCTTCTTGCTGTCCTTGACATCTCTCGCCAGATTTAATTCCAAATGGGCCTTAGCCTTCCTTGTTCCATCCCTGCATACTCTGACAATGTTCCTATAATGCTCCCAAGTGGCCTGTCCCCCCTTCCACTTTCTGTATACTTCCTTCTTCTGGAAGAGTTCTGCCAGGAGCTCCTTGCTCATCCATACAGGTCTCCTGCCCCTTTTCTCGACTTCCTGCTCATAGGGATGCTCTGATTCTGAGCTTGGAGGAAGTAATGCTTGAATATTAACCAGCTCTCTTGAACACCCCTTCCTTCTAGGGCCCTCACCCATGGGATTCCTCCAAGTAGGTCCCTGAAGAGGCCAAAGTTTGCTCTCCTGAAGTCCAGGGTTGCGATCCTGCTTAGTGCCCTGCTGCCTCCTCGCAGGATCCTGAACTCCACCATCTCATGGTCACTGCAGCCAAGGCTGCCCCCAGCCTTCACATCTTCAACCAGTCCTTCTTTGTTTGTTAGTACAAGGTCCAGCAGCACACCTCTCCTTGTTGGCTCCTCCACCACCTGTGTCAAGAAGTTGTCACCAATGCTCTGCAGTTACCCAGTTGAAAGAAATGCATGGCACACATGTCAGGACTTACTGTATCTCAGGAGGCCCAATATTCGGTCCTTCTCTCTGAAGATTAAATTAGTAATGGATTGATCTTGTTTTTCTTATTGGCTTAGTAATCAACAATGGTAATAGCTAAAGAATATGGAAGGTAATTTAAAATTAACACAAATGATCTTCATACCAAACCAACAACCAAAAAAGAAAAAAAGAAAGAAAAATCCACAACGCTTTTAAACAGCCATAGTTTGTGGCAGAATGTAAACCCTCCAAGATATAATAGTGACTTTTGATTTTATACTTTTCACAACTTCTTAAAGATAAGAGGGACATGAGAGGCTGAACTTCTCTGCGAATTAGCTTCTCTGTCCTGCTAAATAGGTCTATATGAAGTTTTTGACACTGAAAGAATGCTTTCTAAAGCTGCAAGCTGTTCCCAGATCGTCTCCATCATGACTAATTATTTTATGTAATGTGCAGTATTCTCTTCCTTTCCATAAGCATGTGAATCACACATTAATATTTTCCTAGTGAAAACACATCTTGAGCAGAGTATAAGATGCTACTGAGAAAACACTGAAAGAATAAGACAGTGCAACAAAGACAGCTAAAGATAGCTCTAGACTGTAAAAATCTCTTTAAAGGAAAAGTTTTCTATCATACCATGACCTTTTTTAGGCAAACTGGTATTTCAAATCAGTATATGGATTTTTTCTTTTAATCCACTTCCAATCAAGATTCAACAAATTATTTAAAATATTGACTTAAGTTCAATGGAAGGAAGAAGTAGAAGAAGCAGATGCAGAATAATATTAAGAGCCAGAGAAGAATGTTTCAAATCTAAATGAGAGTGAATACTTAGTGAGGCAGATCAGGATCAGGAAAGTGGAGCAAGAATTTGGAAAGCATTGGGGTGAGGTTACAGGTCAGCCGGGAATAAGCTAGGCATCTGCAGTATCATTGCATTGGCCAAAACCTCAGTAATTGAACCAGTTGCAGACCTTTTCTATGCTTCTCATTATTCACTTAAACTCATTTCATAGATTATCTTTATTTGTCTTTAATAATGAAGCATTACAAGCCCTAAGCATTAATAAATCATAAATTCAGCATCATACAGTTTTAAAAAAAGACATATTTGAGGTAGCTGTCTTTTTGATGTTGAGCCTTTAAAAGCCATATTTCAAGCTTTCTCAACAACAATGTGGAGTAGAAATGTATTTATTTTTAATGAAAACTGGGTCCGGTATAGTCACATGACTCCAGGAACTGGACCTGTAAGAAAAACATCACATATCATGAAACTAGCAGAGAGATTGTGAGAGTTGGCATACTACTTTTGTTTATTTTATTTCTAAAAACATTAATAAAAATGACTGTTAATCAAAATAAATGACAAGTCTGTCTGCACAATCTTATTGGTCCCACAGGACTTTCAGGCAAAGACATTTGAACTTCAGTTAAAGGAATCCTCTGGGAAAATACTTCTTTAGAACTGAAGCTTTGCCTTCAGACAAATGGGTTTACACCTCAGTATCAGTACAAGCTATTTGAAATTTCTTCTTGTTCCTTAACCCTTTCCCATCCCTTCTGATATTGTTAAATATTAGCAAATTTCCGTTATGTGTACATTTAGAGAAGTTCACGTTCTATGTTCAGGTCTAGAGTTCTTATTAAATTCATATTCTGAAGCCTCCAAGATCAGGAAAAAAAAAAAAGAAAAGAAAATTTAACAATTTTCCTAAAAATACACCCAGTTCAGATCTGCTGTTTAACAGTTGAGATTGTGTATGTTTTACCTTTACCAAAAACTATATATATTTTTTTCTTATCTAACAAACAGAAGTCTGCTGCAACAGTACATTAGCAAACCTTTTGTTGTTTAACTGAGGGCTAGCAAGAATTTCTGTTCCATTACTATAAATCTATATCTATAAAGCCTCAGGATTTGCTACAGATATGGTCTACACAAAGAAAATAGAGATTTCTGAAGACTGTACAGTTGTGCAATTACACAGTATTCTGATGCCATAATATTTGGAGTTAAAAAATATTACTCTTTTCAATTTTCTGAATGTTTTTATTGTGTGTTTTTAACACTGTAATGGAAGCAGAAAATATCGACTCTCAATAAGCTTTTTCAAGTTATCTTAACAGGAATCAGTCAGAGACACAGAAATAATTTTCTAATTTTCTTATTATTTTATTATAATTTTTTAAAAAGCGGAGTAAGAACCATTTTATTCTTTTACAATTTCATCTCATCTCATCTCATCAAGTTACCCAGGTTCTTGTCAACTGTCTTTCTGCCACTGCACTCTTGGTAGGGAGACATAGGCAATGAAATACATACTAAGCAAATACCAATAGTAACATTAGCATAAGAAGAACTAGCAATGGAAAGTAAATACATCATGTTTAAAAATGATTCAAAAGAATTATTACCATATGTAAATCACAACTTTTTTGATTGCAGTGAATTCAGATTTAACTGAAATTTGTTCATCTTTATATGTGAGATTTTGTTCATCTGTGTTTTAAAGACTTCACTAACTCTATCAGATAAAGTATTGAGTCTTTGGATGTTATTCCCATCTTCACAGCTTAAGATCCTTTAACAGCATTTTGAATTAAGCATGAAAACATATATATTTTTATAACAATATAACTGAGGCGTTGTTTTATACTTTCACATAAATTATGCTTTCTGAAAGCTCAAATTCATATCAGACCTAACCAAACTCATATCAAGCCTATCTACATTACTGTCCAATCAAAATCATCTATTATTCTGTGCAAGCACTTTTGCTTTGCCAAACATAACATGACTGGATGTGTCTTATCATCAAGTTTTTTGCACTTTGGCCCACCTATTTTCCTGTAACTATTGCTCAGCAGACAGTTGGCTGAGGCATAGATAAGACACCAAAACGCCTTTGAAGACAATGAAACTGAAGGAACCGTAGTTGCAAAAACTTCCTGTGAGGGTTTTGTTGTTGTTGTTGTTTTGTTTTGTTTTAATTCATGCACCAAGTTGGGGGAAGAAAATAGCCATAATCTCCTCATCATGACTTTTTTCTTCTGTTGGGACTTCTCAGCCACACAACAATAAACCAAACACACACACACACACACACTCAAGCACAAACAAATAATTAAAAGACAAAAAAAGTAGAATGAATGATAATAAAGATTATCAAGAATCCGTTCCAGTTAGCAGGTATTGCCTAAGTAAAATTATACATAATGAAATCATAGACCAGGTATAGAATGGACTGGGCAGACCCAAATTTGCCTTCTATCACTCATCCCTTTACAGAAAGAATTAAGGAACATACATAGATTTTCCAAGGTATCACAGAGGTGCTCTGGAAAAGGAATGGTCAGATTCCCATGCAATGACCAGAGTAGGGAACAGGACCTTGAGAGTAGATTAAACTATGATTATGTGTCAGGTTCTAGGAGGACTCCAGCTTGAGAGTGGTGCTCCTCACTGATCTCAAAAAGCCTCAATTTTCTGCTTGTCTCATAGCCCTCTGTTGTGTGCTTCTAAAGCTTACGATCATGCAGTTATTTCCCATGCCCTGTGGACTTTACCAAGGACTGTCAGCATCAACATCCTAACTCTCAGGTGTTGAGAAAAGAAAACAGCACAGATAGACTTGAAAATTTACAGTAAGTAAATGTGATGTGCTTTAAAGAGCCAAACTAACATGTTGAACAATGCTATTATAATCTCTGAAGCACAGATGTCAGATGCTTTCCTTGTGAAGTTCCTTCCTGTGCAGACAACTAGCACCAGCTTTATGAAGCACTTATATTCTCTCCAAGTCCCCAGAGTACAGTTATATAGACTTAGGCACTACCACATCTCTGTGCTGGTCCTTTGTGCAGGAAAGAGTTTCATCCCAATCAGGAAAGCACTGCCCGACGCCCACATACAGCCCCTCGCAACACCAGGATACCAGGAGGACACTGCAATAATCTTCATGTGAGCTGACTAAACCATGGATGACTGGCTGGAAAAGTTATCCTCTTCTTGATAAAATCATGTGGAGGGGAAAAAAAATGAGTTATCCATCTTGGTTGCTACGTAGACAGCCAGTAAAAACAAACAACCCCATCCCTCCACCCCCCAAACACATCTATTTCAAAATGAAGACATGATTAAAACAAATGTCAGGCAAATCTGCTAAAGCAAGAAGGATTGATATTTTTTCTCCATTATTTATGATTATGATTACTTATGATTTATCACTATTTATGGTGTTTTTTCCAGTTTTTTTGTTAGTATCCACCCCTGCACTTCTTCAAGCCAAAATCTGGATATGTATCTTAACAGATGTCTTAACATATAGCTTTCACAGGCACCTGAAGGTTTCTAACAACCTCAAACCATACACCAAGTGTAATTGACCTCTCCTATTTTCACAAATACATTTTTCTTTTTTCTTTTTATTCTTTGTCCACCAGAAACCATGAAAAGCTTCATTAGATATAAGTCTTAGCAATTTTCCACATCATCACATGCTCTATATTAGATTTTTTGATGTCCATCCCACTGAAATTTTCCTCTTTTCTGTTCTACTTTGTACTATTTTACAATTATCTGGTCTCACACCTGCAGATGTGTTCAGACCAAACCCTCAAATCTAAGCTCTTATCTAACTTTGAGAGTTTTACATTCCCAATAGTGATCTGAAATTTCAAGGCTCAGTCATCTTATTCTGAAAGTGTATAATTGCAGTGTAACTTGTCTCAGGAAAAAAAGTAGTTACATGGTGAAGCTTTCCTATACAACTCTCTCATCTTTTCTCATGGCACTCAACAGAAGGTGTAGTCAATACTGTTGCATTACATTTATGACAAAAAACTTGGTCTTTTTCTCCCCATTTTGGCCATTTGGGCTTTCAATAGAAGATCAACAAGTAAATGTCAACTACTGTTTTAATTGCTTTATAATTTGGGGAAGGAAAAAGAAACCCGGTAAACTAGATTGAGGTATTATCAACACTCATAGCCCAAATCTGCAAGAAACTGTGGATTTTTCAACGTAAATAGATGGATGATCTTAAAAACTTATCTCAGAAATTGCTCGGAATTTTGGAGAATTTGGTCCTGCATGTTTTTAGTACTCTCAGTCCTTCAAACAAACATAAATTTGTTCACTTCTCATGTGTTTCCTGTACATAGTATTCAGCATTTTTCTAGATTTCAGAACTACTCATGTAAATTAAGCTTTCTTCTGCTTGATCCAGCAGGAAAATAAACTCCATGGCAACAGTCACTGATGTTGTAAATATCTGGAGTATCATACAGAATACCCTATGCTGGAAGAAGTCAAAGCTACCTATTCAAGCACAGACATCTCCCCCAAAGATAATTAATAACAATACTGGCCAATGGAAATATTACATTTGTTTTCAAATTTCTTTTTAGAATTAAAATCCTTCTGTTATGGATCACTATTATACCTAGTACAATTCAGTATTTAAAATATCTTATAATAAGTTTGCTATCCATTATAAAATGAAATATGGTTATAGAAGGTATCGAGGATCTACAATGGTTCAAGTGCATCTTTCTAAAGTAACAGTTTGTACTTGGAGTAGAGAGCAGGGATTCAGGAACAGTACTAAAGAATACAGAACCATATATTTATGCTACCTAGGACCAACTGACTTCAAAAATTTAGTAGCCTCAGCTTTAGGTAAACAGCGTATGCTACCCAATATAAATTCAAATTCTATCTATTCCTAAGTCTTATTCCTCTGCCTAGACCTCATCAAAACATCACAGCTCAGAAGACTTGGACATGAACAATTTCTATTCACTGCAATTCTATAATGACATCTGTGCTTTGACTCTTTCCATCGTGGTTGTGGATTCCACCTCTGAGCCAAAATCTGTGAAACATCTTTATTTCAGAAACAAGAACACAGGATCAGAGGCTGCCTGAAACAGCTGATCTATAAGCAGGAGCCCATACAGTGAAAATGTAAATAACATTAGCTGTCTACAAGTTTTTACTTGCCAGGGAGAATGAGATGCACCTTTTATCATGAAGCCTACCTCCAGTCTTCAGCTGGAATCAGCAAAAAGATGATAGGATAAATGGCCATGAGGCACCTCCTACTTTGACTCAATAGACCTTCAGAATTTCTGTATTTATATATAAATCATTAAACTTTTCTTAAATTCCAGCCTCTCAGAATACTGATGAAAGCTAAAGAAGCCCCGGAAAAAAACAAGCTATAATTTGCATGAATTGTTAAATTTGTATTGAAAGTGTGACAAATTCTAGCCAACAGCTTTAATGAACTAAATATTCTTGAAAATAGTTAAGTTTAAACAAAGATTTATGTGTATCAGTTAAAAAAAGATCGCAAATGTGATTGTTTACACTAAAAATCTGATTTGAAAGACTTCAGAAAAGTGGTAGATATATGTGACAGCTAAAGCAGCTTAAACATTGCATATTTAACTCTCACCATCAACATATCAGTTCAAAAAGAGTTGCAGATGGACTTATATGCAGGTGATCAGAGATTCATGGAATCTGAATGAATCACTAGATTTGTATCTAATTTAATTTTCCCATCAATATCACAGAGCTATTTATACATATTTTTGTAAAGAACTTTGAAATACACAGAGGCAAGTATAATGTAAGTGTATACTACCGTTTGGTTGTTGAGTTTTATAAACATTTTTGTAAAAAAGAAAAGAAAAAACGAAACTCAGGCAAAATATAGTTGAAACTGATGTCTGCTCTAATGACATAGTCCTCTGAACAGAACACACTTGAAAACTGGAATAAATCCTACACGACCCAGTTACAGAAAAAAATGAACCTTTCAGTCTTTATATTAAACTTATAAGCACATATTAGAAGTCATTACTGATAATTTATCTGTGCAAAGAAAAGCCTAGACAATATAATTCTATGAGATAGGAGTGTTTGAGGACTACCTTTTATTTTACTTTCTGCTTTCTATTTATCATCCTGTGGCTGCATTTCTGTAACACTCAGAAAGTGGGATCCATGAAGCATCCCATGTTGCAAGTTGGTTATTCAAACTCATTATGAAATGGTAGTTTGGTAGGTAGTATTGTCTTTACACTGAATCCTAATACAAAAGATACTATTAGTGACTTAATTCTAATGGTGAGGGTCTATTTTGTTTTGCATGTAGAAGGGCCACAAGGCTAATTTCTCTATTTAATGTTTAATATTTTAAATGACTTGAACTGGTTAAGTCTGGCTATCTGGAAAAGATGGGGGAAGGTGAGGTGTGAAAAATTGCCATCTTTCACAGCTTTAAAATGTTGTCTCTGTAGTCTGGCATAATTAAGTCAACAGTCTGCTGGTCTGCTTTCCAGGCACTTTGACAACTGTTCTCTCACTGCCACCAGTAAATTAATAGGACTGTGCTTTTCCCAAGAGGCACTGTGTGCAAAAGGAAAATTTTCTTGTCCCTTGGTCTGAAGCTGGTGAAGTGGTGATGGGTGATAATGCTCAGTGGGTAGGAGCTGTCAGGTCATTTGCTCTACTATAGTTGGACCATTCACACCAGTATAGTTAGATGTGATAACACACCCTTTATCATTGGGGTTTATTGTATCCCAACTATTAGCATTCTCTCCAAGGTAATAGACAACAGCTGTGGAGTGATTTTTCCTCCACAAAACAAGAAGAGAAGAGAGTCTTTTTAACCATTTGCAAGTTGTTGGGAGTGTTAGAGCTACTTGATATTCAACAGGGTTTTACACAGTGCTATAAGATTTAATAAAATTCTTTATTTTCTTTTTGGTTCATACAACTTCTCATCCCTGGAACTTTTTTGTCAGCTTCAGGTTTAAGTTAATACAAATACTACCAGCTTCCACTTGCTTTTTTGAACTAAAAGTCACTGAACACTGAAATTTTTTATCAGTTCATTGGAAAACTAGAAGAGAGTTTAAATTTAGTTTGCTTGGAAATGCAACAAGAGCCACAGAAGAGTCCATAGAACCTGGCCTTTTCCTGCATGAGGGAAATAACCTTCTGTAACCAACATGACTGGAGACAAGATTAGTACTTTTGTTTGTCCTTGGTTTTATTACACTGAAGTAAACAAATCCTTAGCAAAAATATAGCAAGGGAAAGATGAAGCCCCTCTACATAGAATGAAAACCATCAGAAAAGCTGCAGAGTCCAGATTTTCCTGGAAGTGGTACTACCGAGCTGAATAAAAGCCTTTGCCCAGATACTTGTGGCAGAATCCAAGACGCTGGAGAGTTTTCCAGCTGGAGCACAACTGATGCTGAAACCTGATAGGCCAGTTTGGAGGTTTTACAAAAAACGTTGATCCATGCAGGAGTGCCATATCCACTTAACAAGAAACCAATTATGAGGTGAGACCACTGACTTTTTTTGTTACAAGCTTACATTTTAAAAGAAAAGGATGTGCATTTGAACAGCTAACAGTGGACTAATTGGGACCTAATTATTTTTTATGCAGTGACAAGCAGGTCAGTGTTAGGATAATGAGAGAAATAGTGAAAGGCAAGGCAAGAAAACAAAAGAAAAGGAGATATTTACAGATACATTTAACTTGTATTTCCTAAATTAAACTGTTAGCTGGCAGTGAATATTAGCAATGTCAGCTATTACTTAGTGATTGTACAGGACTCCAGTCAGCATTTGGAGCATCACTAATGACTGTACAAACCCCTCGTGAGACACTACTACTAATCCTATTTGAAGAAAGCATCTTTTGGAAAGACAAGGAAGTCAAAAGAAAAAGGCACAGAATGATACATATGTCACAACAGAAAAGAGTTTTAATTGAAACACAATTTTTATTATTTATTTATTTGCTTGTTTGTTATCTACTACCTCCCAAGAATAATAATTACACCCAAAATATTTGATCAGAGAATCAAAATACGATATATTTACCAATGTATAATTTGATTTTTATACACTCTATCTTTGTAACAACAACAAAAATAAAACAAGCCAAAAAAAAGGTCAAATCTTCATACAGTTTTGGACTCTTATTTAATACTTCTCCCTCACTAAATATAAGTATGATGTTGTGCCATGACAGACAAAGTAATCAAATCTTTAAATTTTCCATTCACACCTGTTAAATTTTGAGATCCATTAGTTAGAATTCCTAGTTAAGATGAGAAAATAATATAAATACTGCAGTTCATTTTCTTATGGTATTTACTGAATAAGATCTAAACAATTAATCCATTTATGCTCGTTCTCCTAAACAATATACATTAACAATTCTTGCTTTTGCATTTCTTCTTGTTTACTAATTTGTAGAATTTTAAACATATTAACAGTAAGTTTTGTCTGTCAATGTGAAATATAGAGAAAAATACAACAAATATGAATATAGATTGTTAACCTTCAAGAACACACATGCATATTTCCATTCACTGTTATTATTAGTTTCTCCAGGCATTCTCCATCAATTCTGTTTTCACAGAATCACAGAATCACAGAATCGCTGAGGTTGGAAGGGACCTCTGGAGATCATCTAGTCCAACCCCCCTGCTCAAGCAGGGTCACCTAGAGCACATTGCGCAGGATTGCATCCAGGCGCGTTTTGAATATCTCCAGAGAAGGAGACTCCACAACCTCTCTGGGCAACCTGTTCCAGTGCTCTGTCACCCTCACAGTGAAAAAGTTCGTCCTCATGTTCAGATGGAACTGTCTGTGTTTCAGTTTGTGCCCATTGCCTCGCGTCCTGTCGCTCGGCACCACTGAAAAGAGTCTGGCTCCATCCTCTCAACACCCTCCCTGAAGATACTTGTACACACTGATAAGATCTCCTCTCAGCCTTCTCTTCTCCAGGCTGGACAGGCCCAGCTCTCTCAGCCTTTCCTCATAAGAGAGATGCTCCAATCCCCTAATCATCTTTGTAGCCCTTCACTGCACTTGCTGCAGTAGTGCCACATCCCTCTTGTACTGGGGAGCCCAGAACTGGACACAGGACTCTAGATGTGGCCTCACCAGGGCTGAGGAGAGGGGGAGGATCACCTCCCTCGACCTGCTGGCAACACTCTTCCTGATGCACCCCAGGATACCATTGGCCTTCTTGGCCACAAGGGCACATTGCTGCCTCATGCTTAACTTGGTGTCCACCAGCACCCCCAGGTCCTTCTCTGCAGAGCTGCTTTCCAGCAGGTCAACCCCCAACCTGTCCTGGTGCCGGGGGTTATTCCTCCCTAGGTGCAGGACCCTGCACTTGCCTTTGTTGAACTTCATGAGGTTCCTCTCCGCCCACCTCTCCAGCCTGTCCAGGTCTCTCTGAATGGCAGCACAACCTTCTGAGGTATCATCCACTCCCCCCAGTTTTGTATCATCAGCAAACTTGCTGAGGGTGCTCTCTGTGCCTTCATCCAGGTCATGGATGAAGAAGTTGAACAAGACTGGACCCAGTACTGATCCCTGGGGGGCACCGCTAGCTACAGGCCTCCAACTAGACTCTGCACCGCTGATCACAACCCTCTGAGCTCTGCCATTCAGCCAGTTCTCAATCCACCTCACTGTCCACTCATCTAGCCCACACTTCCTGAGCTTGTCTATGAGGATGTTATGGCAGACAGTGTCAAAAGCCTTGCTGAAGTCAACACAGACAACATCCACTGCTCTCCCCTCATCTACCCAGCCAGTCATTCCATCACAGAAGGCCATCAGATTGGTTAGACATGATTTCCCCTTGGTGAGGCCATGCTGACTACTCCTGATCACCTTCTATCCCTCCACATGCTTGGAGATGGCCTCCAGGATGAGCTGCTCCATCACCTTTCCAGGGCTGGAGGTGAGGCAGACTGGCCTGTAGTTCCCTGGGTCCTCCTTCCTGCCCTTTCTGAAGACTGGGGTGACATTGGCTTTCTTCCAGTCCTCAGGCACCTCTCCTGTTCTCCATGACCTTTCAAAGATGATGCAGAGTGGCTTAGCAATGACATCCGCCAGCTCCCTCACCACTCGTGGGTGCATCCCATGGGGGCCCATGGATTTCTGGGTGTCAGGTTTGCTTAAATGATCTCTAACCCGATCCTCCTCCACCAAGGGAAAGTCTTCCTTTCTCCAGACTTTCTCTCTTGCCTCCAGGGTCTGGGGTTCCTGAGGGCTGGCCTGAGCAGTAAAGACTGAAGCAAAGAAGGCATTCAGTAACTCTGCCTTCTCTGCATCCTTCATCACCAGGGCACCCACCCCATTCAGCAAAGGGCCCACATTTTCCCTGGTCTTCCTCTTGCTGCTGATGTATTTGAAGAAGCCCTTCTTGCTGTCCTTGACATCTCTCGCCAGATTTAATTCCAAATGGGCCTTAGCCTTCCTTGTTCCATCCCTGCATACTCTGACAATGTTCCTATAATGCTCCCAAGTGGCCTGTCCCCCTTTCCACTTTCTGTATACTTCCTTCTTCTGGAAGAGTTCTGCCAGGAGCTCCTTGCTCATCCATACAGGTCTCCTGCCCCTTTTCTCGACTTCCTGCTCATAGGGATGCTCTGATTCTGAGCTTGGAGGAAGTAATGCTTGAATATTAACCAGCTCTCTTGAACACCCCTTCCTTCTAGGGCCCTCACCCATGGGATTCCTCCAAGTAGGTCCCTGAAGAGGCCAAAGTTTGCTCTCCTGAAGTCCAGGGTTGCGATCCTGCTTAGTGCCCTGCTGCCTCCTCGCAGGATCCTGAACTCCACCATCTCATGGTCACTGCAGCCAAGGCAGCCCCCAACCTTCACATCTTCAACCAGTCCTTCTTTGTTTGTTAGTACGAGGTCCAGCAGCACACCTCTCCTTGTTGGCTCCTCCACCACCTGTGTCAAGAAGTTGTCACCAATGCTCTGCAGGAACCTCTGGGACTGTTTGTGCCTAGCTGTGTTGTCTCTCCAGCAGATATCAGGGTGGTTGAAGTCCCCCATGAGATCCAGGGCCTGGGATCGTGAGGCTACTTCCAGCTGTCTGTAGAAGGCCTCATCGACTTCCTCTTCCTGATCAGGTGGCCTGTAGTAAACACCCACCACAGTGTCACCCATGCTAGCCTGCCCTTTAATCCTTACCCATAAGCTCTCGACTCGCTCTTCACCCTCCCCTAGGCACAGCTCAATACATTCCAGTTGCTCTCTCACATAAAGAGCAACTCCACCACCTCGCTTTCCTGGCCTGTCTTTCCTAAAAAGCATGTAGCCATCAATGACAGCACTCCAGTCATGCGAGCTATCCCACCATGTCTCTGTAATGGCAATGAGATCATGGCCCTGCGACCACACACAGATCTCTAGTTCTTCCTGTTTGTTCCCCATGCTGCATGCATTGGCGTACAGGCATTTCAGAGAGGTGATCGAGCATGCAAGTTTCCCAGGAGTGGTAAAAGAGGATCCTCCATAGCCACAACCTGTGCGCACTTCCCTGGCTGCATTTTTACCTTAAAACATTATTTTAAATCTATAAAATATGGTCATATGAGTAAATAAGCTGGGAAATATTTACAGTTACAGCTGAAAATTCTTCTCTGTAAATTTATGCAACACTTCATCCCTTCTGCTGAGTGCAAGTATGCTGACATTCCACCCTTCTACTTATGCTTCTCTAGTGAATTTGACCAAACACTTGTTTCTTGTGAGTTTTGTTTAAATGTACGTTAATGCTGGCAAAAAGCCACTTTTTTCTTAAAAAAACCTCTGCAGAACCGAAGCCAAACAATAATTACAATGCTATTTATGGTGTGGTTATTTTAAAACAAATTGATTCATTTTGGCTTAGATTTCATTCATGAAAAGACAGAGAACAATTCCAGTGAGGTTCAGAAGGCCCAAGGTGTGCATTTATTAAATTCCAAGCAGATCCACACTGATTTCTTTAGGTTTTTTTTTTTTTTTTTCCCTGCTGATTTTGTGCACTTAACAATAGAAAAAGAAAGGTGATTCTGGCTCCTGGAATATTCTCAGAAATCTCAGTTCATCCCTGCTGGTACTCCAGCCCAGAGGGCTCTTGACATGCTGGAGAAGT
This sequence comes from Apteryx mantelli, assembly GCF_036417845.1. NCBI lineage: Eukaryota > Metazoa > Chordata > Aves > Apterygiformes > Apterygidae > Apteryx > Apteryx mantelli. The sequence continues at coordinate 63,477,435 of NC_089978.1, read as the reverse complement.
TCAGATGCAGAGATAGATGAACACAGTATCTAACTCATTCTACTTTAAACTACTGCTTCTGCTGTGACTTTGGAACAAGAATGGATAAGAGGCCAAAAGGCTTAACTATGGCCAAATTCCCCCTCCCTCCAAAACAATATAGACACCTACAGGTTATGTCTACATAGAAAGGAATGAGAAACAAAAAGAGGTGGGTTTGTAGAGCAAAACAGTTGGTGCTGAGGACACAAAACCCATGGTGTACACACTGTTTTGATGTTTTTTCCAGACCAGCTTTGGTCTAGTCCCATGGAGTGCATGCCCATTTGTGCCTGGAATGGATGAGGCGCACTGCAGTTGAGTTTTATCCTAAAGCAATCTAGCTCCAAGACCTCTCCATGTTGTTAACAAAACAAAGTGAGTAGAGATGTTCGGGTGGTTTGCTATGTAAGTGCACACCTCATCTAAACTAAAACACTAGTGTGCATGCACCTGTGGTGGACTTTACTTGGGATTTAGATCTAAATCACCAGAATATTCCTGTTCGGATGTTACCAAGCCTTGAAAGTAATTAAACTCCTTGATACTGCTCTTTATCATCTTAGGTTTCCTTGGCTGCCTAATGTTCATGCTCAAAAGTATTTCGTCTTTGTCAGACATGTAAGATGCATCAAGAAACAAACCCTCCTTCCAAATATCTTTAAAAAAGTTTTAAGTTTGATAGGCATTTGCTAGGCATCTCTTTCTCCGACTCTGCTGAAACTGCTTTGATTTGTAGCCCTTTCACTCAGTAAATACAGTATAGCCATTACTAGCAACAGGCTGTAGGCTTCGTACTGGCTTTACAAGGTCTCAGAACGGAGGTTATTTGGGCTCACTTTGTCTGAATTTGCCTTAATCTGCTCAGAACTTTGTTTTTCCTTGTTTAGCCATAATAGTATTTTTTTCTAATGACAAGGTGGCTATGCCTAATTTATTTTACTTTTGATTATCTTTATATGGTATAACCATAATTCTATATAGATAGTAGTAAAACGTAGTTATTTTGTGTAGAATTAAATATTCATGACTCTAGCATAATGATATAGTCTAGAGGAATACAGTCATTCGTGTTTATTATGTGATAGCAGAGGTCTTGAGAGAGAGGACATAGGTTGCAGTCTAGAAATGTATGGAAATTTGGATGCAATATGGACTTGCAGACCAGTGAGGAAAGAGCAAGGTGTAAATGGTGTTATATACAAATGACCCTAAGTGAATTCTAGTGTGAGGAGGAAGGAATCATCCATATGAACATCATGCCTGTCCTGAGAAGACTGATGGTGCTGATGAATGGTTATACAAGCATCCCAGACTGAAGCCATATGTCTTAAGATCCAGAAAGACAGTGGAAGGGTGGGCCAGAAAAAGGGGTAGATATCATGAATGCGTGTGTAACAATTTAAACCTTATTATTTCTATTTTTATTATTATTAAGACTTTTTCTGCAATAACAATCTTTATTTTATTTTTCTTTCTTTTTCCTAGTAATTAGATCTGAAATAATTCTTTGATTAGACTGTTAAGCTTTTAATTACACCAAGAATAAACTCTTTGCTTTACATATGAGGCATTTTTCCTTTTTGCCCATAACAAGATTAAGCAAAATATTTTTTCTTTCTTAAAAAATACTGCTAGCAGAGGAAGTGTTGTCCCCTTTTATAAAATATTCCAGTACTTAATACACTTGTGGAAGTACTTAACCATGCGGAAGACCCATGGTTATTTTAAATTCAGAGGCCAAAATGTACTGGTGATGGCCCTAGTCTGGATCTAAAGTTTTCTGAAGAAGGGAGAAAAGGTGGGAAAGATCATCTCCATTATTCCCTCCTACTCCATTCAACATAGATCTCATCTCCCAGAATCACAGTGGGAGGTCACTGTCACACATTTCCCACAGCATATATACCCAAGTTCTTTAGCACACCTGTGATGTTCTTAGACTCAAACAAAAAAACATAAAACACCCCCCCCCAAAAAAAAACAAAAAAACCCCACACACCTAAGAGTGTAGTCAGATGAAAAAAATGAGGCTAAAAATATTGATTCCTTCACATTCCATAAAACTTTGCCAGAATGTATTAGAGTAGCTTATTGATGTAGCCTTGCTCAGTTTACAGAAAGAACTGAAAGATTCTTATTGCTCTATAAATTTAGGCAGCTTATTATGACCATACTGTTGGAACTTCCATTGGAGCCTTCACAACTTTTTTTTTTTTTTCCTAGAGGAAAATGACTGTGTTGTGTTCTGTCTCTGTGGATAGAGAGATAAAGACAAATAAGGATGTATTCAAGCCCTGTAATCACCAATAGTCCTACATATCCAATCAAAATTAACTAGCACATCTTGGGTTTTGACTATCAGCTAATTATAATGAGCTACTTATGAGTGATTTATAGGCTAGAAATTATTTGACATCATTACTCAGTGGATAATTAGGAAAGCAATCTCAAATATTCCAAGCCACTCATGAACAATTTGTGAACCAACAAAAAGTCAATGTTTCTTAACTGTTTACTTTGATGCAATTTATTGCTCTAGTTTGACTTCCAAGCTGTGTTTTTTCTAACTGTAGGAGATTTGTTTATGTATATGAAAGCTGAAACAACAGTGCAGTTGTAGTGTAGTGGGGGTTTTTTTCTTTCTATCTCCTGATCTCCAGAATCCACAGCAATTTTAACAGAGGACTTTTGAAGATCTGCTTTATGACTTTTTTTTTTTTCTCATTGCTATTGGATAATTTTGCTCTTTCAAGTCTCTTTAGCAGGGTGACAGATAATATAGCTACAATTTTCAGTTATGGTACACATAACCAAGTGTTTCTGGTTATCTATCCCCTGACCACAACCATCACCATTTTTTTAAAGCTTAGGGTTATGTTTAAATAGGAAATGATATTTAATGGTTTATTTTTAACCTTCTGTTCTCATGAACATGGGGAACGTGAGAATTCAGAGCCTGATCTAAACCCTAGTAAAGTCAATTACTGCCTTCACTGGCTATCAGCTAGTGTTCAGTTCTGAAAGGACTGAAAATTTACTTTAAAATACATTACAAGGTCTGTTTCAGAAAGAAAAAATAAGCAACAAAATAGAATGAGTTAAAGACAATAGTTATCTATTTTCTGATGACAATGTTTTCTCATTCTCAGGCACATCTGTATTAAACATAATTTGGTCTGCATTTAGCTTAAGGGGTCCATCAGCATTTCTATTACAAACCCAACTCTTACTGGATTTGTCAGGAGGATGTTTTAATTGGCCATAGTTCCAGACCATATGGAATATGTTTAGATATTATGGAACAGTTTATGTATTCTAGGAAATCCTAAGGAAGGGGGGGATATTATGGAATTTCTACTAAAAAGAACTTGTTTGAATTGGGAAGCTTGAAACAGAGTTATATCATTTTTCTGTCTCCTTACAACTAGGACTGAACTTTTAGGACTGGGGTAGGAGTGGGAACAGATTGTGTTTGAAAGGAGTCACATTTTGGGGGCACCAAAAACTCTTGGATTTTAAAGTGCAACATACTGATGACTGGGAGAATGGAGCAGGTCTTCAGATATCAAAGGAAAGGTTAGGAGACCATTATATAAGAAATAAAAAACAATAGCTGCTGTCTCAAACCACTAATAAACTGTATATATCAATTCAGACATATGATAACCTATAGGAAAACAGATCTTTGACAGATGGGAGTTAATCCCTAAGACCGTTTATTATTATTATCTGGGGAATAACTTTAAGAAAGACATTGCATCAGTTGGATTGGGGATAAGGTGGTTAACAAAAACAGCTACAGAAAAGGAGAGTAAAGAAACAATCTCATTTCAAACAACCAAAGCAACAGTAAATTATCAGGCTTGAGATCCAGGAGGTGGATGAAATGTGAGTGACTAATGGATCCACCTATTCATCTGGTAAAACAGCATATGATCTAGAGTAAGAGAGGGATAAATTTATGCTTATTTTTTTTACTTTTTTTTCCCTTCCTGTAGCTTCCTTTTGTTCAACAGTATTTTAAGTTATAGATTTTTATAATATGTTTAATGGAGTAAATTAATATCATGTGGTTTAAATGTATAGGGGTTAGGGATTTTAATAGGAGGCTATCATATTATTATCCTGTTTCTGAAATACCCATTGAAATTTCTCTTTCAGTCCAAAAAATATTAGCTGTGTGTCAGTCTTTTCGTAATACCCTTATCAGTTTCAAAGGTTATGCTGTGCCTTTAAAATTTCTGGGCCGAAACCACAGTCTTTACAAATAGTTTAATTGGTTTTAAAGGCAAACTAATTGAAATAAGGGAGTTTATAGGAAAGAATGGAGAAGTGCCCTTTGGGAATTTCTTATGTCCAGTTAGCACTCAGAGAATTCTTATGCCTTGTTTTTTACCCTTTAAATTATCTTAATAGTGTTTTTGCTTACTTGTTTTCTTTTCGTAAGAACAGCTTTTTAATATAAATCTGGTATTGATGCTGATTTTCATGAAACTTCTCTATTTCTTTCAGATATTCAGTATGCTGTATGAAAATAATTTGGCTAAAAATTCTGACAAAAATCTGAATCTTCTGGAGAAAATTCTAATAGTATGAAAAAAGAATTCAAGATATTTTGTCCAGAACAGTATTTTCTAATCAGAGGGTTCAATAGCTATGTTGACATTGCCTTCTTTTTATGCTCTGAAATATCCAGAGCCAGGAATGAACTGTATTTCAGTGAGTTCTGTTATGAATGGTCTACTCTATTTGCATTCAGCTCTTCAGGACTGTGCAGGACACTCTTTTCACTTTGTCACTACAGGAGTAATATGTGCGAGGGAGAGTTAGATCATTATCATAGGTCAACAACTTAAGATCAAAGGTCACAGATCAAGGGTAGACATACTAGGCTTAAGACAATTGTTATTTTGTTGTTTTCTTTTGCTTAAAGTTCTGTGGCAATCTGACTAGTGTGCAAGTGATTTGAGTGTTTGGGGTACCTCAAGATGCATCTAAAATTGAATATTGAGAATGACAGACCTATAGTATAGTCCTCAAAAATGGAGTATGGTTGATATTATAGCTGCAGGGAATTATACCTGAACTGCTCACAGATGCAGTTTAGTATTTTCCTCTCTTTTGACCTTAGTCTGGATTTCAGAGCTGAGGTGACTTGTCAGTGCTGGCAGGAAGATAGAGATGGTTGCATCATTGGAATTTATCTCCCAAGGTCAAGGATTTGAATGAGAGTCTCTGCCAGGGTCTAGTGGCATTCTGTGAGAAAAAATGGCATTTAAGTCCTCAAAGCAGAATACTGTCAGAGGTTCTTAATTCTCCCGCAAGCACTGTAACATTAACAAACAGCTCACAGCCAGCTTGGTTTATAGCTGGTTCATGGTGATGTACAGTTCTGTTTATGAGCTGTTCATTCTGGCCAACACAGAAGAATGTTTTCTGAATGGAGAAGTATCTGCTACTAGACACAATTATTTTAGCGGACTGTTAAAAATGAATAATCATGGGAGCTGGGATCCACACCCCTTTAACATAATGACATTATCTAATGCTAATAACATCGTTTTCCAGGCTAAAGTCTTTATGTCAAAATCTACTATGTGCAATTTGAAATCTGTTATTTAATTATCCTTTGCACCAAACCCTAGCAAAAACTGAAAACATCTACCAGATGAATTCAGGAGCTTCCAAACTGCACATCTGCACTCAATACCAAAGCACAGGAAGCACTCTTCAGAGTTATTTGTGCTTACATATAAATAAGTTATTAAAACTAGGCATGGGAAATGTTGCTACACTCAGTCAGAAGAAGCTTTTACTTAATTTTCCAAAATAATACTAACTGCTGAAAGTCTTCATAATAGAAAGCAACCAAGCCTGTGAGGTGCTGGTTTTCAGCTGCTAGGACACTTAATAAGCTCCCTCTTTAGCCATGGACTCTTTTCAGCTGCCTTCTCTGTGAATCTTCCAGGGAGAGCTTCTCTTAGGAGAAGTAGAACAGGCATCCTGTTTTTCTTGGTATCACTAGCAACCCCAGCCCTCCTCCCCGTTACACAGATGCAGAAATATCTTGGCCTCAGCAGAGGACGTTGACAGGAGCTGGGCGGCTACGTAGTTCTTACAGGCTCAGTCCACAGCAATGTTCTCCTCTCAGTTTCGGTAGCCACCAAGCCTGACCTTTTATACTTGATCTTTAGAGAAGAAACTCCTCCCACACACACAAACTTCATTTGACCATGCATGAAGAAATTACATCACATTTTTCATCGTGTTGTTACAGCACTTTCAAGACGACCTTCCAAACACTCTCAGATTTGAAATGGAAGCACTGGACTAATGACCAAGAGAACAGTTTAATATACCACTGGATTGTCAATAAAAGCATTCTCTACAGCATTAGAATTCCTATACAATCTTACAATCACGTTAAAATTCTGCTTCTACTGTGTTGGTAGTATATCCTCTTAGGCCACAAAGGCCATGGCAGTTTGAATGTAAGTTCCAGTGAACAAAGTAAAATAACTGTATCATTTATGATCAAAAGAGACATGGGCAATGGAGAAGAGTAGTCTTCATTTTCTACATACCACATAATATTTTTATGAAATCAGGCTTTGGACTTTGGCATCCATATGCTTATATAATAATATTTTGCATACCATGACTAGTACCCAGACTATACCCACAACAGCACTGTGCTTTTACTAATACCTTTTTTGCTATTCCTTAAGCTTGTATTTGAGTGCGCATTGAAAATATAGAACAGCCAGTCATGTCTAATAATCTTAAATACACCCATATGCTCAGTTATTTTGTGCTCTGCTCTCCTGCTAATTTAGGAAGATACTACCCACAAAGAAAAGAGTAATCTGAAAACAAGGTATTTGGAAAGCAACTCAGAAAATAACATAAAATTTGCATGAGCTTGTGAAGCTAGTATCAGACAGACAGACAGACAGAAAGATTAGAATAAATAATACTTTGAAAGCAAATAGCTTTCATCTGAATTTAAATGATCAGAGATGATTTAATTACATGTACATGCTATAATTGAAGTATGTTACACAGCCTCTTGTTGTTCATTATTGTAATAAGCAAAAAACATTTTAACTATGCAAATTAAATGTGGTTAAATACAATCAATTTAAAATATGACAAAAGAGCCAATGTTGTTTTATTTTTACCTACCAGCTGCCCTTTCTTATCTTTGGAAAATAGAAATAAATCAAAGTATATCCATTCTATAATGCTTCACAAAATTGCTTGGTAACATTCCATAACATGTAGGCAAATCTAAAGGAGGAGGAGGATATAAAATACATTTTTTTATATTATGATTTTAATCTAAGAAAGCTTATGTAAGATTCAGTACTAACTCTGCTAGGGAATCTAGCTGTCTTTTAAAAGAAGAAATCTTTTTTTGTTGTTTTGTTTTGTTTTGTTTTAGTTCAGAACAAGGTAACCGAGGCTATTGGTCTATAAACTCTAGGTGTATGCTGGTTCATATATCTATAAATTATAATAAAATTGAATATATTCCCTACTTACATCATTTAAAACTTCTAAGCATGTAAAATACATAGTATAGATCATGCTGACATTGCAATAGCGATATAATTTAAACATAAGTGCTCTTATTGTCATCCCATATATTTTTTCAGTATTATTACTCGTAACAGATGAAATCTGCTATCTGAATGACAAAAAAAAAAAAAACACCTCACTCTGAGAACAGCAATGAAAACTTGGCACAAAAATCAAAATTTAGCTTCTAGGAATTGGGAGTTAGACATCAGTATGACTAAATGCAGGTTTATGGGAAAATATTTTCCTTTTCATTTGAACAGAACTGCAGCATTTCACTCTGAGGATACGATAGTAATGTTCTCTTTTTAGTACACTTTTTGTTTTCCTAAAAATAAATGTAGTAGTAGTTTATAAAACTATGCTCTTTGATTCTTCCATTTGAATGGAAATAAGCAATCCCCCAAATGAGTTTACATTCAAATTGATTTCTTAGTTCTTCAGCCTTCCTCAGCTGAAACATAAGAAACCAGCACCATGATGTTTTGTTAGATAGTTACCCAAATTTGTCGAAGAAACATATTTTTACCTTAAACACTTTGACACTCCCTGGACTAATCTTATTCTCAGTATGTATTATATTGCTTATTAAATTACCTCATAAAAAATTTTTTCTCAGCCATGTGGTAATATAAAACTGTGGTCTGTCTCCACAGTGACACCTACAGAGTGGCCTCTATTTCATTGACTGACTTTATTTCATTACCTTATTGCTAAGGCTCTGTTTATTGCTTTACTCTAGTAATTATTTATTTAACCACTTTGGATTCTTGTTATCACCCATTGATTTCCAAGATAATAACAAAAATACAGTAAGCTTAAATTCCAAGCTAGTAAGCATATTTTTGGAGGTTAAAATGTACTTTCTTTGGCTGAAAGAAGACTGTCTTAAGATTTGGGGTACTTCCTGCCACATTTTGGCTAGAATCTGGCAAAAGACAGCCAAGATTTTTCATATGGGATATTATAATTAGATGCTAATTACATTCCACTAATTACATTTGAGTAGGCACCCAAGGATGATTCATGTTTAATGATTCTGCAGGCATCCTCCCCGTGACACATTTTTCCAGATTCTTTAAAACCATTTTCATTGTCACTAATATGCATAGCTGCATTGAACATGAGCTTTTATAATTAAGCATTAGGCTGGAATTTTTAAAAAACTTGGCAAAAACTGTCACAAATTCTCATTGTTCTTTAAAAAAACATTGGTGTACATGATCTCTAACAATAGTACAACAATCGCTAGGAGCAAAACTAGTCCATTCCTATGTCAGCTTTAAAAATTAGCAATTAACAATAGAGTACAATACAAAACCTAAAACTAAGCTGAAAAGTTAAATGGGCAAAAAACTCTTTGCTGAACAATGAAAATTTGAAGTATTCCCACTAAATTAAAGGCTTACATGTTCATATATTATTTTTTCCGTTTGACACTTTTTAAAAATTTCTTTGTTGTTTATTGGCATCCCTCTATCAACATCTCATTTTAGCAAGAACTATATAATTCTTTTAGTCTATATTGAGATGAAGTCTCATTGCCTTCAGTTAGGCTTACTAAGGAGAAAGGATTCATTATACATCTATGGCAGACTGGAGGGCACCTGGGAGGCAATCTGCCTTTCTTGAGATGCCTCCTGAAGTGTCCAGGGATGCTCAGGCAGCCACCAGCCATCTGTACTCCTGTTGGTCAGTTCTACTATCCAGAGACTAGTTATGATGGATAGGACCTAGAATTACAGATCATTTAGGGCCTCTCTAAAGCACACATGTTAATTAGGTTAGTGTGTCAAGCTCACGCTTATATTTTTGTTCTCTCTCTCATTCAAATTATTCCTGCATTCCTTTCTACAAAGTAGGACAATTTTAACAGCTGGAATTAATTTGCCTTTCACCATGACCACCACACCCCAAAGATGACAGAAAGAGAGGATTAGCTCATTCTTTTATAAAGTTAAAAAGGATGGGTCTGACAACTGTCAAAAAGAGAAGGGGAAGAAGGAATCTCAGATCTCTTTCCTACCTAAATAATCCAACTGATGGGCTAATGTTGGGAATGGGAGACCAGCTGCCCTTGTTTCTTTGGTTAATTTTAAAGAAATAAGTGAATTTTATATCAGTTTTTCTTAAGAATTGCTGAACCATGAATTGTAGAGAGGACTCTGCATGGCCTCCTCTTGGTAACGTGACCTGGGCAACAACAGATGACGTGACAGGAAAGTGAGTGCAAACACTGTGTAAGCATAACACCCAAATCTGCCTGTCTGAGAGAATATCTGCCCTTCCGATAATGTGATGAAGGTTGCTTGCAGCAACTGTCAGCTGGAGTAAAAGGCATCGAGAAACAAAGGCAGCAGTATATAAGAAGCATGAAAATCTGTGACTGTGGAGGAGACACGCTGGCATGGGAAGAGGTGACTCAGGTCAGCAGTCCCATGCAGGTGTGAGCTGCCAGCAGTGGTGTCCCTGGCACAGCGAGTCCTGCCAAGCCTGGGGAGCAGCCCTGCGCCAGACACCCAGCCCGTGCCTGGCCCCATGGGTGCCACATGCCAGGACCCCTCATGGGTGGACACGAGGGCTCGTGGGGGCTTTCTCACTGGCATTGGGGTCCGATTTAGACCACATGAGTTGAGCAGTTCTCCCCTGCAACAAGCTGCAAGTAAGTGAAGTTAATTCTAGTAGTACCATGACTATCCCTCGGACAATGTCAGGATTTAAAGCATATCTCTGTTCTCAGCCATTTCCTGCTGACAAAACCAACAGGCTTCTTGTTTTACTTTAGATCCCGCTCTCAGGGTGTCCCAAGCCACCTCATACCTCTCAGAAAGAATTTACTTACCTGACTACTGCTGCTGGAGCCAGCTCCTTACAGGGCCTGAGAGCTCTGAAGTACAATGGTTTATAATTTCCTTTGTGAATATGCACCTAATTCCTGAAGGATACTTTGTGAGACTTGTGCTCCTCATCTACACTGTTTCCCAATTTTTAAGGCAGGGTATAGCACACCTTTCTTCTTGTTCATACAGTTAATGAAAAGTAGACTTTTGCTGAGTGCTAATTTCAAGTCTGTGAACAAAGAGAAACATAGACCAGGCTGCTAAATGCACAGCTGGGCACTAAATTTTTCACACACACACAAATAAAAGGTTTTTGAGTGAGATAGATAAAATTATAGATGCTTATAGGAAATCTGAAGATACAAAGGAAAAAAGGTAAAGGTCGCATTTAATTTTACTATACAACAAATATAATTAATCATGTTGTTTCAGAACAGAAATCTTGATGAAAACCTTAATCAGAAAAAAAAAAGTAGATAAACTGAGGATATTGTTGTTATAATTTGCTCAGCTTTTTAAAATTTGAGAGCATTGACTGTATAAAAAGCTAGGTCAAATTAAGATACTGTGAAATATATAGCATCTGTTCAAAACCTTTAAAGGGGAAAGAGAGAAAATTATTGTTAAAAAGAGAGAACCAAGTAGGAGATACTTATATCGGTAATTCCATTGTCACTGATAATGTTCTACAGCTGTGGATACAAAAGAGGCTATAATAAGAGATCAGAACTGGGTAGTTTGTATTTCAGATATCCCCAGCCTCCAAAAGGTATCAATGACTGCAAAGCAAGGAGGACATTTTGACATTGACTACAACAGAGTTTAAACATCATCTACAATACATGACAATATATAGTAATTGGTGTGACATACAGTCCTTTATTTTCAGAAAATGCTTTGTCCAGCTCTGCATTAGCAGCACATTAAACAGCACACATTTCCATCACTTTAAAAAGATGAAGATATATATATCAAATTCAAGTACAACAGATTTTTATTAAAATTCAGTATCATATAAATAATATTTTTTCTTTTTTTTATTGTTGTTGTTTTTTTCCTTTCTCTCTCCTCCTTACCCCCTGCTTTTAGGTGGATAAAACTTTTAAATTTATTCCAACAGGTTTGAGTTCCCCTTAAGGCTTTTAGTGACTAAAAATTGTTACAGTATTCTGGTTATGTTCGACTCAGATTAATAGCCTGGAGTCTCTGGGAAGAAGACCAAAAATATAAATTCTAATCAATTAACATTTATTACAGACAGCTTGAGGCTGCATAAATTTCCACTACATATTAGACAAGTTAATATTTTTTTCATCTTTCTTTACTGTCTTAGTATAATCTTACTAAAACCAACATCAAAACCTGAATTTATTTAAAGGTATAGGACTAATTTTACTATAATATCAATATTGCATTAATTATTTTAAATAAACAATAGTGTATAAGATGAGGTAAAGAAAAAATATACGTTGGTCTTGTCAGCTCTTTTCAGGTCTTGCAAACTTCTAAAATAGGAATAGTCCCAAGTATGAGCCCACCTAATATAGTCCCAGCCACAAATGAGAACAACTGTTTTTTTCTTATGTTAATTTTCCGTTAATTATCTATTGACCAAAGTATTGCATTTGTTTGGTTGACATTTGGTGTACAAATACATTTTTAGACTAATGAATGAAATTGTTAATCAACTGTGAAATTAATTGCCCAATCAGTAACTTACAAATATTAAAACCAAATTTAATGGGGAACTTGATACTGCAATGTGTGCTCAAATAAAATCAGATTCATTACATAAGAACTGACTCAGAATGCCTAAATCAGGGGCATTCATTTGACCTCAACATTTACTTAACTTTCACAGCTTGTATTTCATTGACTCATTGTTTTCAGATATGATATCACATAAATAAAAAAAGAAGGGGAAAAAAAGGTTTAATGTTTATATCATAAAACCTGCTAGCTCAGAAAAAATAAAGTATAAAATGCCTTTTAAGCATTAGAAAACAAGAAGCATACCCATGCTTGGAATAGGTTCCAAGCTCGATTCCATTAGTTATAATTCAGTAGGTAAATTGTATACCTACTTTAAGGTACCTGCAAAGTTCATGCTAAGTGTTATGTTCAGCTGGCTTTTAAACATGCAGTAGTCTTTAAAGGTGTTTTCCACTCAAAAAGATGTTAAATAAGTTAAACAAAGAAGCATCAGTTCATTACAGTCTGCTTCTTTCCTACATCAAGAGCTTTTTTTTTTTTCCAGAGAAATGAAGAAACAAACTGGATGAAATCCCATGCTTATATAAAATAGTAAAGATCCATTGACTTCAACGGAGCTATGATTTATACAAGTAGAAGACATGACCCTTTCTGATATATTTTGGCAAAGAAAAGTCTCTCCATTCTTTGGCACTAAAGACATTTTGCAGTCACCAGTTACTAAATCTTTAGCAGTTTTGAAAAGGTACTCTGAACATACACTTGTAGCTGACACCCGAATAATTCAAAACAAACTTCACTAGAAATTTCCAACTCTCTAACCTTCATGCAAGCAAAAGGTTATCAGTGACATTTTGAGATGGATCTATAATGATACAGATCAGTAATAAAATCTATTTCATTATTTATTTAATTTCAAATGTGTTTCGTAAAGATAAGTATGTTTGGTAATCAGTTAAAAGAAATGCAGTCCTCTGTTTTTTATTTCTCATTAAAACATATTTTATTTTGTTATGGAATAAACTTCTGTTGCTGTTTACACCTTTTTCTACAGGGAGGGGGAAAAAAAACAAATGTAAGAAATATTGTTGTTAATAGAACACAACTTAAAAAAGCTTGTCATGAATATTTGAACTGCAGAGAGGTGATGGAGGTTCATACACCTCCTTTCAGGCTCTGAGAATCAAAGTCCCTCAGGATGAAGTGCCTAAAGATAAGTTTACTTTGCAGGCCATACTGGGTTCAGGATATGCCTTTAAGCCCTTTCTCATCTCTTCAGACTGTGAAACCCCTGCAATGCTCCCTTGTGTAGGTCTAAAAGGGCCCATGCAGTCAGGGATATCTGGGGCCATCCCCCACAGTTCTCAGTGTTCTTTAAATAGGAGAAAAGTCACAGCCAACAAGTGTTGTGGAAATCTTCCCAAAGCACTCTTTATTGTTTGTTGCTTCCACTTCGTTCATCCCAGAGTCTTCCTTCCAGGGAGGAAGAGAAGTCTCCGTTTGACTCTAGTTTTAGCTGAGGTGAGGTTCTCTTGCCTACTCCTTCTTACCTGAGATGTGCACTTAATTTTAAATGTAGCAACAGTAGGTCAAAGGCTCTTCTGGGCTTAATACACAAAATGAATGTGACTGAAGTGTTTTCTTGAAACATCAGGGTCATTTTTGTCAGAAGATGGTGAGAAAATTTTTAGATATGCGAAAGATCGTTTTCCTAGGAGATAAGTTCGAAGTCTTTTTACATGGATAAAAAGTATTATTAGAAATTTCTTAAGCTATGCCTATATTAATAAACTGAACAAAACCAAGGACTGAGCACTGGCCAGCATGCTTGCTGGCACAGTTTTGGCTCAGGCCAACTAGCAATTTGCTAGACAACATCTGTGTACAGGTTGGGAGAGAAAACAGGCCAAGGATTACTCTGAACAGAGACACACCAGGCTTTGGCACAGGCTGGGCATCGAGCTGCTCAGCACCTCTATAGACTCAGCGCTGATCCTTGAGAAGGAAATCTGTCACTGTAGAAACAAGGTTGCCTGTTAATTTCTGGTGCCTCCAAGGCCAAGCAAAGACTCTGAAGCTTTATTTGAACTTATGTGCCCAAAGAGCTTGTCAATATGTTAAGGTCTTTGCTGAACTAGTTTGGCACCTTTATTGCAGTTTACAGTTATAAATACGAAATTTATAGATGCCGTATAGTAAATAATGCTAGTCTCATACTAGACCTCTCACTCTGCCTGTTCATTTTGTATCTTCACTTCAAGCTTTTCCTTTTCCATTCAATGCATAGGGGTATACCACCCCTATCCACTGTCATAGGAGATGAGCTGAGGAGTCTAAATACCAATCAAGGCCAGCTTTAGTCTCATTTTGGTCATAAAGGGTCATCCTAATCAGCTAAGCTATCAAAGGTTACTTTATCATTTAGGCTGGACAGTCAAACTGGGTGAAACTCAATGCTGTCTATGCTATCCCTTGATATGTCACTGACTGTAGAAATTTTTAGGCTTCAACTATGTTAAGCTTGTCTGAGATTAAGCATGTTAGAGCCATCTCAGTCTTTCCTTGCAAATCACTGTTACCTTCTATTTACAAATAAAAATTTACATAAAATTTCCTTTTTGTTTTAAGTTGCATAAAATTTCCTGCATCAGAAAAAGAACATACTAAAACATGAAAATATTAAATTTTTAGATTGAAACTGGGGATGACATGCTCCAAAACTGAGATGCAGTACCCGATTTAAGAAGTAATTTAGGTATGATCAGTTGATGTGGAGACACCAGAAACCAACAGTTAGTGCTTGTGAAGTATTTCTAGAGTAAAGCCAATATTTTTTTCTCTTAGTATGAACTAAAGCTAAGAACTTTGACACTTCGGGAAAATGTTGGGAAAGGACGTGGAGGTTTTTACTCAATGCAGTTACCATTTTCAGTAGGAAATTCCTGAATATTCTTTCCTTTACTAAATGTCAGTTTAGTTATCTTGAAGGGTGATAAGTTGACAGCAGTAAAAATTGCCCAGTATCCACTAAGGGTGTAGGGATGATGCTCTTTAATGAACAGAAGTGACTATTACTTCCTCATATTTAATCTTGACAACAGCTATACAACACAGTAGTGTCTTCAGTACGTATGTTTGCCTGAAATGATTTACACAAAACAGAATAATCCCTTTGGCTCCAGTTAAAGGTACAAATGTGTGTAAGTGGTTGCATGATATGTGTTTAGTTTATTTCACTCTTTATAACTTCCAATAGGGTTGAAGTTAAAAACTTGACCTTGATATGGAAGATTTCAGCTCACATATTGCATCCTTTGAAATAAATAAACCCCAACTAGGAACCAAATTAAACTAATAAACAAAGTACTCCAAACAAGAAGTAAAATCAGATATTTGCAATCAGTCTTTATTTAAATGTGGTGGAATGTGGGAAAAGGATGGAAGGAAAGACAAGAACAAACTGAAGAACAGAAGTTTTCTAAATGAGAACTTAGGACATTGAAAAATAAAAACAAAAAAGCCAAATCAGCTTTATTGATTTAGGCTAAGATAACTGATTCATTAATTTTCTGTCTACTGGCAATTGTCTTATCTTAAAAATACTCAGTGTGCGAGCAGGCATATTTTTTCTGTAGATGGAAAGCACATGTACAACATATGAGTGCATAATGTTATAGAAGCTTCCTAAAGCCTTTCAAAGCATGCTTGGTTTTTTTTGTTTTTTTTTTGGGGGGGGGGTTGGGGTTTTTTTTTCAGTCTTAAAATAGTTGTGTTATAAAAATAAAACTGCTGGAAACTAAAATGACTTGACTGTATATTTCTTAACTATCCCTGAATCTAACACAAAGGCATGGGCAACTGATTTCCCTAACCTGCTTATTCAGAAGAGGCTTATGTTTGAAATCACAGTTCTTCAGTCAATAACTTTGTCATTTCTATAACATAATCTCCTTTGATATTTATAGAACACAATCCTTAAAAGCTATCCTGGAAAGCAAGAAAAGTGGTTGACATTCTAAATTTGCATATGTGTGCATGTGTATGTGTATGAAAGAATGTATTTTTATTCTCTATAGCAAATGATTGAATGATGTGGAAACAATATTAACCTTAAATAGAAAGTCCTTATGAAAAAAATTCTACATTGGCTTAGATTTTCAGAGGTCCATCAATTTCAGCTGTTTAGACTTATGCCAATGAAGAATTTGGTCCTTTTCTGAATCATCCACTAAATCACATGGACATTGGAGGTGGTAGTCTCAAAGAAAATCAAAACTAACTTTTTGTTCACCAGCCACAGATATAGACAACTGTGGGACAAAAACAACCTAGTTCCCCAAAGTTTTGTTTTAGTCCAGGTTCTTATTTTGCTGTCTGATTGTCTTGTTACTGGCCCAACACAGCTTGCAACAAATGCTAATGCAATTAACAATCTGTGTAAGAAGTTGATTTACACTTAAGCTTTTTCGATCTAGATAGCTTCCTTCCAGATATCAAAACAGAATCACTAAGTAAGATTATAAAACCATGTAGTCCTGGTAACTTTAAAGCCTTCTGATCTATTCTTTGTATGCTAAAAAGCTTTTCAGGAGAGGCATGATAAACTTCCACTTATCTCAGCATGATTATTTGGTACCCGCTTCTTTATCCAAAGATTTGAGTTGGTAAGAAGATTTGCAGAACATTTGAAGAAATAAAATAGCTCATAAAATAGCATAAAAAAACAAAAAAGAAAAAACAGAGAAAAAATAGTTCAAACAAAATAAAATAGAATACAGTAATGAAAGATGTTTACACTGTTTTAGTTCTTCAGATTGTGAGCTATTCATCTTTCAAGTTTGCTTCTGATTAAAGGTTCTCAGTGTGTAAGCACTTAGATGGTAATTTTACCATCAACTATGTGGGATAGACTTGTAATGTCTTTGGATAACCAGTGCTTATTCTGTAAGCATAAGATGTCCTTGTTTGAGACAGGGTATTTGTCTTTGAGCTAAACAATATCCATCTCTAAATTTCAGCTTGTGTTCTTTTATATGTTTCTGGCATATTTTTCAAGACGGTCCACAGTGCTGTTTATGTTGGCTGAGAGAACATGAGTGATTTCATGGGTCAGAGAGGACAAGCACAATAAAAGGAGTTAAAACCAAGATTCTAACTCAAAGTTCAGACTGACTTCATTCATAAAACATACACAAAGATAATATCTTTTTCCTGAAAAAAAATGAAGTGGTTAGTTAATTAGTGACTAAAATCAATAGAAGTTTTGTCATTGACTTTCAGGGCAGCAAGATTTAGTCTGTATTCCTTTTCATGGTTTATAATTATTGTTGTGGTTTCTTTTTAAGATAAATTTTGGATATCAGTCACATAAAGTTGTCAGATCCCAAAATAAATTTTTATTTTTGTGTTTTGTCTAAATCAAGAGCCACTGAATATGCGTCATGTTCTGAATTATTTGCAGTCATAAAATATAAGGTGCAGTAAAAAGGGACACTTCACACTGAATTGCACTTTTTGACTCATTGAGTCAAGGAGTCTTTAACAGCACTACTGAGTAGAAGATGTGACACCTGTACTGCCAAAGCAATATGCCCATCTTCAGTAAGATGAGATACGCCATAAATTAGTGGAGAAAGAGTCAGGACTATCCCTTGAATTAATCCTGCATTAACTTTGAAGGAGAGAAACCAAATGTGGATAGTAGCCTGCGAGAGGACTCTAAGACAGATTGTCTATCATGGCTGACAAGACTGTTCAAAAAAAATATATCTCTGCCTGTATGTATACAGATAAATTAAAGAGGGCAGGGAGTGATCCCTGGGGAGTGAGACCGAATGGTGCAGGAAGGTCCACACTTCACAGGACCAACCTCTTTTCCTTGCAAAAAGCTAATGGGTGTAATATTTAATCTACCAATTAAACAGTATGGACAATACAAGTCAAGCGATGATACTCACTCACTGGCACTCAGTTATTAATGTGGTGCATATCCTTTGATAAATGCAACCTGAAGTGTGAAGCAAGACAGAGGGAGAATCCTTGACCAGATAGACAGGAAAGTTGTCTACGACAAGCCAGCTGAATACATTCAGAAGAGACCATTTAGATAAAATCTTTGTATAAGTAGATTAAGTGAAGTTTTATTTTATTTACTCACATATATCTCTTATAAATATTTGACTTTTTTGTGTCTTTTGAAAATTTAAATTTTTTTAAAAAATTTGCATTTTACCTTTTTGTAGCTGAGATGGGTAGTATCAAGGCAATCTATAATCAAAGTGATTCAATCCGTAATAAGCACACTGGGACTCCTTAAAAAGTAATCTATTCCCCAGAACAAAGCTCAAAGATTTTTAAAGCAGGCAAACCAGGTCTGAGAGTTGATTTTGGAGAGAAAGAAGGTTCCTCAAGGTCAGCAATAACTAGGAAAGCTCGTTGGATCTTGCAGTATGGTGAGGAGTATATCTGAACCTCAGATGATCTAGAGGGTATTTCTGAGAATTATATTTGTTATTTCTATCAGTATTCAGAAGGGTATGACAGGTTTCCACAAACCAGACAGAGTACTGCCTCACCCAGGATGCTTTCAAACTACCCTGGAGGTGATGAAATGAGAGGGAAACAGGAAAGTTGTGTGGGAGCTGTAGGAGGAAAAATGGCAATAACATCAATAAGATTATGCCGCATGATGTAGTAAAGAGGAGGGTGTTTTTATGACTAAATGTGTGTGTGACTTATACGTTTTATAACTCTTAATTACTCAATAAATTAACATATGCTCTATTTATTCAAAAAGGAAGCAGAAGAAAAAAGTAGTTGGAGGTCCAAAACCAAACAGTCAAGATTACATAAAAAGCGCATTCAGGATTTTGACTATAGTCTAGCCAGAAAATGTCAGGACATGGAAATATTTGGGAATAATGATATATTTAAAAAATTAAAACATTTGATTTTTTTAAGCAGTCCTAAATTAGGTGAAGGTGCAGTTAAGGATATGTGCATGCTTGTGGGCTAGAAAGGTCCAGGCACACTTTTTTAACTTGGATTTGACCTCATTGAAATTATTATCTTTTTCAAATTATTATACTGACACTGGCTAGTGTTGAAATTAAAGGCCTGACAGCCTTGCCATTATAAATGCTGATATTTAGGAGTTTATAACTCAGCTGTAAAAATTTCCTTCAGGCTGAAAGCTGACAGTGAAGGCTATAAAACAGAACTGATTTTTCTTCCCCCAAAAAACATTAAAGAGTATGTTTGGACTAAATCTGAGGATATTGGAGTGAGCAAAATACAGACATTAAGTACTTTTTGATCCCTTTTATGCCTTGTAGTATAACTCAAGAACACCTTTTATCACTTCATTTTATTTACTGATTTTTTTTCCCCCTTTACTTACATTTAACGATCATGAAAGGTGCCAAACTGACATACCTGAAGGGTGAAATCTTCTATTTACTTGCAGAGCAATTCTTTTACAGGCAATGGCAATTTGAATATTTCTACAAATGTGTTTTCATCTTCCATTCCACATGGATCACAGATTTTTAGTAATATGTAGAAGCAGGCTAAGAGCAGATTATTTGTGGTAGAAGTAATAACAATATTATCAATGTAGCTATTAACATAGCAATATAGTCTCCAGTTTGAAATATTTAGATGGCTGGAATGTTGAACTAGAATGTCTTGACTGCTCTCCTATGTCAGGCACCACATCGTGTTATCCTTTTCACAGCTACATATTGATTTTTATCTTAAAAGTTATTTTTGTTTGTGCCTGCTCAGGTTGGAACACCCTTCCAAAAGGCTGTCATGGTTAGAAATATCATTTCCAGCTATTTATATTCATAGTTCATGACCATTCTTTTATGTAACAAATCTCTCTCTCTGATGTTTAAACTCTTATTACATTTATTGAGAGTGACCATATTGTCTTTCGGACTGGAGTTTGGATAGGCTAATCATACCAAGATCTGTATTCTACTGTGGTTTCACATTTGCACTTGCTCATGATTATCATTGTAGCAGAGATTAAATAAAAAGGAAATAAGTTAGGTGAAAGGATAAATAAAAAAAAGGATACAACTGAGGGAGGAAAAAATGGAATTCTGTGCTATCATGGTGGTGTACTGAAGATAAATTGGCACATTCTGTCAATTCAAGAGCAAGGGGAAAGCAAATTAAACTACAGTGAGGCAAGTTCTAAACAAATGAGAGAAGGTCTTGCAATAGAACTTGTAGAACTTTCTGTTATGGGAGATTTTAGATAGTAAAAATGCATGTGAGATGAAAAGTAACAGGAAAATTCCTGAAGATAATCCATTGAGGTCTCTTATATAAAATAATATACTATTTTCATCCAAGATATTCCTAACCTGCAAATTGCGAGAGACTGGGATGCAATACATGGAAAATATCACTACATACCTATCCATTTTGCATACTCTGGCCTAGACAACCTAAAAATCTAGAAGTCTGCATGTAAGAAAGAAAGAGAAGATGAGGGACATTGAGCGAGTGTTTAGTACCATGTGTACTACATATGTTACATATTGTGTCCTTCAATGCTCCTACCATTTGATATATAATTTTGAATCATTATTACCATATCTGAAACAGTATAGTCTATAGTATATGGCAGTCCATGATCCAGTGAAGTGATTTTTCAAAGTATTCACTTTGGTTTGTCTGTACATATTGTTTACAAAAATAATATTTCCCTCATATTTGCAGCAATAAATATGTTTGAGATTATTAAAATCTTTTAAAACAATCTTGTTTTATAGTCATTTAGTTTACAAGAGAAAAGACATTGCACAAGTCTTGATGTTCTTGTAGAGACAGAATTCAGCCCAAGTTTTCATTTAATTTTTGAAAACAACAATGCAAGAGTGCAAAGGCATAATGTCAGAGAAGCATTATCTGACAAATACTTCTTAGGATATCTAGAGATGAGATTACTGACTGCTGCACCTTAAAGCTTCCAGACAAATGTGGTACTGAAACAGTGCTCTGCAAAGTGGTACAGTAAGAGACCTGCTTCCCTGCTTTCCCTGCACTGCTGGGAACAGACCCTGCTTTCTGAGGAACAGTCAAGTATTTTGTTCAAAGTCAGAGCAAAAAGGCAAAGTGAAAACTTCTGCACTTCAGTGTTTTTTTGTGTATAATACATAAATGCTCTTTGCAAATCACATTCAATCACAACATGATTTGAATTCAAAAGTACATTATTCCAAAGTTTTTTTTGTTTGGTTGGTTTTTTTTGTCTTTTAGAATAACTTAAGAGTGTTGCACTATTTAATACCTCCAGGACTCCTTCAGTACAGCTATAGAATGCAGGAAACTGCACAAGTTTTCAAATTTTCTGCTGGAAGAATTAATAAATATCAATATCTGGCATACTCCTGAGATATCCTTGAATTTTGACCAGGAACCAGGTGTAGCAGAAAAAGGTTTAAATTGTACCTTACTAAACACCTTTATTACACAGGAACTGTGAATGGAGCTGAGAGAAAGCCAACAGCTTCTATGGTTTTGACATTTGTTTTTGTTTCTGTTTGGAATGAAGACAAAACCTTTTACAGGTTTTTGGAAAACAAAATTGAGTTGAAAGATCATTTTTTCCACTTGTAACAGAAAGCAATTCCTCTCACTTTTATTTTTTTATTTTGTTTTTCTTTTTTATCTCTTGCGGTCTCTCTGTTGAGGTCTCTGTGAGACCTATTCTGTAATTTCTCAGGACCAAGAAACCAAGAAACCATTACATTGCAATAGTCAACAAAATCAAAACTTTTTTTTGAATGTTTCCAATCTGATGAAGCATTGCTCTTTGAATAAAATTGTTAAGTTTTCCAGCCCACTGTAATAATGAACATCGTAATCTCATAGTATATGTTTTATGATAGCTCTTTACATGAGGGGATATGTAGCTATAACTTAAGTATTATAAGATGGAATTTAATTAAGTCAGATATGAAGTGATGATGAGTTGTGCTCATCACAAAGAAGTTTCTTGCTTTATAGCAGACAAATTTATAGGTGCTCTTAGAAACTTAAGCATCAGCAAGCATCTCTTTAGGAAAAGTATATTTCAAACTATATAAGAGGACAATTTATAGACATTGGCTGTGAATTTCCTCTGACTCATTTCAGGAAAAAAAATCAGCAAAATTGTAAAAGGAATCTAGTCCATTGGTCGCTACAGACAAAAAGTTGATTTAGAGGTAAATTCTGTATGAACTGCTATGACTTTTTTTCTTTAAAATTATGTATATATATATATATATATATGCTTGTGTGATTGTTTGTAAAGGAAAATAATTATCTGAAATAATATGAGATTAATAATTGCCTCCTGAAAAGGAGGCTACAGAACATCTGATTCATCTGAATTTCTTGAGTCAACTTTTCCTACTTGAAAGCTACTTATGTAGCTGCATACCAGCTGCATGCCCAGTGTGAGCTCTGAGTCTTAGAAGAAAACAGGGTTATAGAAGAGTGTACAAGTTGTATCAGTCAGTGATTATCAGGCAATAATTTTTTTCCCTTTCCTACAGAGTAGCAACCATTCAAGTGCAAACACTTAGTACAAACTCTGGAATCGGTCATGAGTGTCCTGAAGTAATCTTTGAAAAGATAAATCTGGACAGAAACAGTTTTGTTCTTCCTAAATTTTCTACTCATCTTAATTGCTCCGAGAATTCACTATCATCTGGAAGTGCTAGCGAAAGCATTTTCTTTTTTTTTCCTGTTTTTCCAAAAGTTTATAATTCTTGTCCCCATTCACAATGATCAAAATTACAAATATTTGCTTGGCCAAAATCTTTTGCAAAAATGGAAATTTCTACTTTTATTTTCACTTTGCTAGTTATATTACTTTGTCTCAATGCCTAATCTAATTCTATATGTTAAAAAAATGAATTTATCCTGACCTAGCAAGAAAGGCTGATCACCTTTGCAAAAAAACACCTAAAAGTGGCACTCTCTGTTGTTATTTTACATGCCACACTTAGTGCATAACTTAATATGTGATTAATTTGTAACATGCTTTCACAGTTCTAACTTGATATTTTTTCATCTTTAGTTACACCTGAATAGTAACAATGAGCTGGATTTGTTTTGAAAGCTGAATACCAAAATATGTTCAAGTGCCCCATTATAAATTTTAACTCAGAAAAAAACATCAGCACCAGGCTTTCAAAACATATGTAGCCATGGTATAATCTGACTTACAGTATAATAAGTGCAACCTGTTAAGGAGTATGTTTTTTCACAACTGTTTCATTCTGATAGTTTAAGTAAATTTGGACCACACATCAGTTTTTGAAGTGCTTGCTGAGATGACTCTAGATCTCATGAATAACTATTTTCCTTTATCTTTTGTCTTTTTTTCAGATAAGGTCTATTCAGAAATGATTAATTTAAGCAAGTTTTACAGAAATACTCTTTCCTCCTGATAAACTCTTTCTGTACTCTCCATGTTCCCTATGGAGGACTATTAAAATAGTTCTTCTGTACACTCCTTAAAATGACCAAGAAAAACATCCGTGCCCTTACAATGATCACAAATAGTATTAAAAGCACTTGTACAGTCCTTGCTTTAGTAGTGTAAATATTAAAAATCTTAATTAAAAGCCTGATTTAAAAGTTCCCTTTACTATAACAGGGGTTATGGCTCCATGCCACCAGGAGTGTTCACAGGCAGGTACCTCCCACACTGCTGCCCTGAGGGATTTAGGGTGTCCAGCCCCAGCAAATTGCCCGGATCCTGTTGTGGAGGGCTGTGATCCCACAACTGCTGTGCACATCTCTGCTCTCCTACTAACAGTACTTCCCCCCAGTATTCAACTCGACCTGCTACCCCAGACCTACTCAAACCGAAGAATCACACCTCATCAGGGAGAGCAGAAATAAAATACAAAGAAAGGAAAAAAGTCAGCCTTGAATTCCATCCTTCTCCTCACTTTCCTCCTTCTGCATTACTGACTACCCTGTCATCTGCCTTGCATTTTCCCTCTCAGGGTGAAAAGTGAAGGCAACAAAGCAATAAGCTACCTGTTTTCCGTGAGCTTGGACATCTGCTCAGTCATGTTCAATGAGCGACCTGTGGATACAGCCACAGATGTTTTTGTGAGACCCTCCTTTCCCACTTAAGGCAGGGAATTTGGTGTCCACCATGACTGTACAGCTCTAGGCTGCCTTTTTTTCTTTTAACCTATTGCTAAAGCTGGCCTGACTTTAAAAATATAATGTAATTACTTTATCTCTTTTCTGTGATTTGTGCAGAACTATTGTTTCTGAAAGTAAGCACTGATTACAGAAAATTATACTGGAACAGTATTTGAGTTAATGAAATTGTAACTTCTCACCTGTTATACCTTTTAAAGAACAGGTAAATGAAACAAAGCTCAGTAAATCTGTTTTGTTTGTTTGTTTGTTTGTTTGCTTTTGCCTCGTAAACCCAGAATAATTTGTTCTTACAATAAAACTTAACTGTGTTTTTTCTTTTTGTATAAAAAGTTGTGTGTGTGTAACAAGACATCTGCCTGCATGTTTATTATCAATTATTCTAATGTCTTTCATGGTACTAGTCTATCTTTTTTTGGGGGGGAGGGGGGATGCTTTTTTATTGATTGCATTTAAAAAAAAGAACTATCCTTAATTATATGTGCAAAGATTCCATTACAGTCAGAATGTAAGGGAAGTTTTGCATCCAAAGCATTAGCTGAATCATACACAGTTTTAAAGGAATTACAAAGTAGACTTAATAGTTTGTCTTGGAGTATTGTAATTGTATTATTTATTTATTCAGTCTTGGCAATGTTCCTCTTCAGCATCTGGTTGCCACTTCCACCCCCAGAATTCTAGTTACAGCTCTCTCTGTGGCTTTATCATTTCACCATTTCTTTATTTTTTAATTCCCACAGTTGCCTGACTCATTTGAAAAAAAAAACAAAAAACAAAAAAACCCCTCTCTTTACTGAATGTTTGTCCTGAGTGTGAGCTCTGAGCTTTAACCTGGTGAACTCATAGAACTGCTGCTGTTTTGTTCAAATTAGGACACATCCTGCAACAGTTCTCATCTGGGAGGTAACAGGCTCAGGCAAGACCACATATGCAGTGTGTACCTAACATGGGGTGAATAATGGCTGAATTCATATCCTTGAAAAATAAATGCTTTATTTACTCTGTGAAGTGGAAAAACAAAACAAAACAAAACAAAACAAAACAAAACATATAATCTCCAATCTAGCTGTTTAAGTGGGGAACTTGCAAAGGCCCTTTGTAGGATATATCTATTTTTCCTTCTCCAAGGTGTCTCAGCAGAAGAACAAGCATGGGAAAAGCCTGGGGAGGAGAAGAGTGGGGGGGGGTTTTCCTTTCTTTTTTTTGTGCCTGACAGATAGAACAAGACAAACACTATCTGTCATATCCTGGCAAATACCCAGATGGAAAAAGGAAATGTGCTCAATTTATAGATAAAATGACATTGAAAATGTGTCTCTTAGAAACTTTAAAATTAAATCACTTTCCCTCTATTTTACATCCCTATATTCATCTTGGTTTGCTACCATATTTGTAAAAGAGCAGTTTCTGACTTCTATTTTTCAGAAGCAAAGCACTATGTTTCATTTGGAGAAGAAAAATAAAAATTACACAGACATATAGTATCAGAAAAACTTAAGTAAATTGATAATTTATTAGGCTTGTTTCATCTTTTCAAAGTAGAAACTTCAAAACGTAGAGCATGCTGGTTACACAAAATGCACATTTAAATATTGCAAAACAAAATAGCTTCTCTTGTTTTATTTTTGTGTATCCCAGTTTCCACTCCAGTGTTCAGTTATGACTGAATTTAAATTTCTCCAAACAAAATTTTGTAAAGAGAAGTATGAATAAGGACCTCAACTATATTTAATAAGGAAATTGCTGTTTCCTTATTTAAATAAAAAGGAAATAAAATAAATATAATAAAAATGCCAAGGAAATTCTTTTTTAGGTCGGAACAAGACTACTTGTTTAATAAAAAGAAGTGTTCATTTTTATGTTAAAACAAATTAATTGTGAATTATTGTATCCCTCTGGAGATTTCATTGATTTCATTAGGGTGGAGACTACTTTAGCAGTTCCTCAAATTCGATGCTTAAACTGAAACAATGTGAATATTTCCTAAAAATAAAAATAGGAGTAATGAAAATAGCAGGGTAGCTATTTCATGCAGTTACGTATGAAAGTACTGGTTAATTGTATATATTTATTATTAAAACATTCACACCTATAGTATTAATTTTACAGTAGCAGACTAAGGCTACTTTTTCACACGTTCTGCAATAAACCTTCTGGCAAGCTTGTTGTTTTATTGAATTCTATAAAATTTTACACATTTCACAAAATAAAATAAAAAGGTGAATATTTGTATAGCTTGGTAGTTTTATGGGAAACTATGCTTTCGTTTCATTTGCAAAGAGACTTGAGCACTGAAGTATGCAAGTGTCAGGTGCCTAGTGATCTGCACAATTCACAGATTTCAGGCTAGGCATGTCCTGCTAAGTAAGCTGTGTTAGCTTACTGGGAGGAGGTTAGCGATGACACCTGCAAAACATATAATGCGTGTGGAAAATGAAACACTCAAAACAAGGTTTCACAGAGGCCAATAAGCTAAGCAAAGAGGGTATTTTACACTAGATGATAAGAAATACCAATAAGGGGATCTGGCCAAAATCCTGTTCATACAAACAAGTAGATAGCTATCATTCTGGAGTTTTCAGATGTTGTTTTTCATTTGAAAGCAGGTGGTTGACAAGGTCCCAACTCTCCACTCTCATAGCCTGATGCCTCCGGCACCCCTCTGTATGCACCTACCTGTATAATGTACAGAACAGCCTGAAGCTAAATTCTTCTCATCCTAAAGTGGAGCAAGATTTGTTCTCTGGTGCTCCCGCTGAGACTGTTCAACTTGGAATAAGGAAATAACCGTCTGAACAGAATCTGATTCCAGCTTACTGATATCTCATGATAGTTCTTCAGTCAATAACCTTCTGTCTTCCTCTGCATCTCAAAAAGGCTCAATTATTAGCAGAAAAAAAACTCGGTCTCTTTTTCCCATCAGACTAATGGTGAGAGATCTCTACAAACTGTCTTGAACTCAAAGCCTTCCTTCAAATGAAGTAGAAGGAGAATTTGCAAGAGCAAGTAAGCAAGCAAGGAACCGATCAACCAACCAACCAAAAAAGAAAAACAAAAAACAAAAAACCTCTGCCAGTGAAGCAAAATGGCCCATAAACCTACCCAAGCAGAAAAAAACACTGTTTTTGCTGAGGTCCTACATTTAGTTGCCTGTAGTATATGACAGCATCACAGCTGAAGAATAATGGAATATACCTGATCAGTAAATTCAAAAGCCTCAGAAGGCTAGAAGTGTGTGTTTAATTTCCATCCAAAAGCCATGCTGAGTACACTGAGCTAGATGAGATACCAGAAACAGATTATATGCTAGTTAAAAAAATGGAATTAGCTAGGCAACGTGCAGCACAAAGGGGTTCAGACCTAAGGTTTTCTTCATGGTGCTGTAACATGTTGCTTATTCAGCAAAAGTCTTTAATTCTGTAAACTGCCTCCAAGATTAGGCATCAGCCAAGGCTGCTAAACATTACTTATGTGTTAACCTTCAGTATTTAAGACTCCATGACACCTCATGGTGGATAGGATGCTAAAAGCAAACAATCAGATTCAGTCCTTAGTTGTGTTAGTATAAATGACACCCTGAGGGAATTTCTTTTACATAGAGCTATCAAATATATTAGACTTCTTAAAAAAAAGTTCTTATTGTTGATTGTAGGAGAGGTTTACATAAATATGCAAGGAGAACAACATACAACACTAGCAATGGTAATGCATCCCTTGATTCCCAATGACATTTACAGAAATGCTGCAATCTTGCAGAATCTGGTCATTGTCATCTTCCCCAAGACCTATATTCAGACTTTCTTTCATGCCATCCTTACACTGCCCCTGATTTGCATGTGGAAGAGAGCTGCTAGCCACGACTTCACCTGAAGGAAGGTAGGGCTCTAAGGTGGACAGAAGTTGATCTAACACTGAGGTGAATTTTCTGTCCAGTCCAATGTCATACCCTGCACAATAAAACACGACTGCCATTAGACACCAACGGTGCTTTCATGACATATGATAAGTTATACAATCAACCATCTAAGGCTGGGCTTTATCCACCTCTGCCCTGGCTCATCAAAATTTTCAGGAGCTCCTTCTGAGTGATTTTAACACCTTTTCACTCACTGTCCAGGACAGTGGCTATGAAGCATAACCAAACCCCAAGAGGAATGCAACTCCTACAAGGAAAAAAAAGAAAAAAAGAAAGAAAAAAAGAAAGGAAAAAAGCAGCCGCTAACATGTACTCACTGACACAAACTTTTGGAAGTTTTCTGTATGGCTATATTATTTCTACATATTTTAAAGGATAATCATTATCTAATTCTGGAGAGGCAAAATAAATTTTGTTTATGTGATCAGTTTTGGTAAATGAGCTGAATTGAAAAAGTCTAAGATGTTAGGATATCTCTACGTGCTCACACTTTATTGATTGTAAGAGAAACATCATAATTCCAGTGCCCATAAGGAAAGGCACAGAGTTTGTTTGCTTGCTTGCTTGTTTGTTTGTTTGTTTGTTTTTTAAGCAGCCAAACTGATATGTACTAATTAACTGATTTGTTGTTGACCTAGACCCAGATCCACTATGAGTTTAAGGATACAGATGCCTCAGGGTTCTGAGCCTACTCTGCCATGTAGAACAGCCTACTTATTTGAATAAATGTCATGTAAGTAGTAGAGAATAGGATACCTACAGAAAACCCTGTACAGACTTATGAGTTAATTGTTAGCGGACACAAGACTGACGATGACCAATTCTTGTGTTGTAATCCTAGAAAGGACTACTTCAGTTATTTTTGTTCTTTTCACCTGTGTTGTTCTTTCATCTTTCTTTCTTTTTTTCTTTTTTTTTTTTTGCAAGCATCTGCAAACATTCAGAATTTCTGTGTAATGAAATTTGTCTAAGAATGCAATCTAAACAGTTATATAAGTATTATAGGTATATATAAAGTATACACTCTTCTGTGGGAGATTTCACATCTCTTCTAAATGTCTTTTGGGGAGGAGATTTTTCTTCTTTCCTTGAGAGCTTTGAAAAGGTTGTAGAAATCTGTGAAGTCTGTTATTCTAGCATATTTACAATGACAAACAGTGATAATATATATCCAACAAAATGTTAGGAAGTCATAGGATTTGAAAAGTTTTATTCAGAAGCACTAAGAAGATTTATGTTAATGCTTGAAGCTTGAATTCACAGTCTTCAGAGTTAAACATATACTATGCATCACAACTATGTTATGATTTGAAACATTTTCCGTTTATTTATTGTTAGCTTTGTCATGCACACTTGCAGTACTCTGAACTCTGTAAGAAGACTTATGTCTTATTTTATTTCAGTCTATTATTTTTAAGCAAGAAACAAGATCCAGTATACTGTTGTATGAATTCTTTACTACTCATAGAGATGTATTAACTGATATTACTATAAGTGAGGATCAGAAATAATTCCTTTTTTAATGATTCCCAATCCAAACTATAAGAATGAGAAAATACAGTACTGTCTAAATCTTAAACACACAGCTGCCTGGAGACAGTTGTGTTTGTTTCTATCTGTCTTCTTTCCAGGGGGAGGGGGGAATGCACAATACATTTTCCATAAAGATTTAAGCATGCAAAGGTAAGGTATACAAAAAAATGAGAAAGATTGGTCCCACAAGGAAATGCAACTGAGTGTAGTTGTAGCTCAGTATTAAACACATGCCATTACAAAAGAATACATTCATTCACAGAGCTGATTCCTCAAGAACTATGAAGTCTCAAGTAGAAGCTTTGCTGAAACAGTAACTGGCAAAGAATTTCCCATTTTTTTATCATTCTTATTTGTCCTATATGTGTGTTTATGTTTGTGTGTGTATGTGGGTGTTTGCGCACACACATTTGAGTAAGGATGTCAGGAAAGAACTAACATTATGAAGCATGTGTTAAGAATTCAGTAGATGAACGTAGAGAGGTGTTGAGAGAAAGAGACTTTTTATCTATAGATTTGATTTCTTTTCCTTTCTTCATACATTAATCTAATTAATTAACCATCTTTCTATTCATTGGCACTAAAGGCAATCTCTATTAAAAAGTCATTAAGTGTGACTGTCAGTAAATTAAGGTTAAAGTGCCTTATGAACACATTCCACTTCTAAAATATCAACCATAAGAAATCAGTCTTAAGAATTTCTGTGGGGCAGGGAGTTAGAGGAGAAAGACTTGCTATTTGCAGTGATGCTCTCCAATAATTTTTTGCTAGATATTCAATAGGGATTGGATTTCTACTTTTACCACTGTTCCATAGACAAGGTAACCTTCAGTTTGCCTGTGAAAGGTAAATAGAATCATACTTATGGTAGTTAGATGGCTAAAATATGATGAGATGATGAGATGGCATCTACCCTAAAAGTGTCTTTAACTTTCCATTAATCACAAAGGGATCAGTTAGGATGACTATTTGAAACACAGTCATTCATGTTTTAGTCCTGCATTTGGTCCCATGTCTACCAAATGTCTACAGCCAAGGAACAGCTTCCAACAATGAAAGGAAAAGTAGTGGAAGATGGTGTTCCTCCATCTTTTCAGTCATTCCTACACTCTAAAAAGGAGTTTTTAAATGTCACAATATGTCACAAATAGAACATTCTTAATATTCCCAAAATAGCTTCCAAACATTAAATGAACTCACAAGATTTGGATGAAAATGCAAGGATCCACCACTCTGGCAACACTCGTGACTGCTTATAAGTTCTGGGAAGACATAAAATTGACAAGAACTAAGTTAGGGCCAGTCAAGAGAATTCAGAGCTTGAAAATAACATAAGGCAGGATCATAATGCAGGCATCTAGACTTTAGGTGCACAGTGTCATCAAGTAATTGTATAGAGTACAAGTCTTTGAAGATATCCTAAGGAATATCCAGTTCTCCAAATTATATGGAAATCTGGAGGAACGTATAAAGCAGAAATTACTCAAATAATAAAGAACAGCTGGATTTGGCTAACAGTTGGGTTTTTATTGTTGTTGTTGTTGTTGTTGAAACATTATTTCTACCATTCTACTTATGGTAATAATAAAGGAATATTATTTATCTTAAGAGTGCATTTAAAAATGGGGAAAAAAAACAAATAAACATTCTAATTTTGCTGACTGTCAGAAAGAAACCAAACTAAAGAACTTCTGATGTGTTCCATTAAGTATGTCTCTGCTCATATTGTATCTGACCTTTCAATTAAGCCCAACTGTGTTGTCTATTTGAAGAGTTTTGAACAAGGATTTGGAAAGTCTTAGCTGTTTTCCCAAATGACATAGCAGATTGCTTCAAAATCAATTATGTTACCTTTAGAAATTGTAATATAAACCTTTTGCAGAATTGGGTTTTTTGTTTTTGGGGTTTTTTTTGGGTTCTATACCCATGAGATACAATAAGGTTAGTACTGAGGGTAGAGTTTAAAGCCAGTTTTCTCTCACATTACATGCTCTTTAAACAAAACTTCTGTTTTCTGTAGAAGCCAGAATTCCTCATGACCTCATAAAAGTTACAGAAATGCAACCTTTTTATCAGCCTTCTAATATCCTAGAACACGGATCCTTATGTTTTGATAGCATGTGTTAGAATCTCGTCAGGACTTATGCTTATCTACCACTTCTCCTCCAGTTTTGCCTTGCACATAACACCACTCCTTCTTGCAATATTCTTGTTTGCAATATTAAGATCATACTTCGTATATCTTTGGATTTCTTTGAATGTGGCTTGGTAGTGGGAGAGAAGAAGTCCTATCAAGACCTGAATTAATCCCTTTTAATATCATGTGCTTAATAGGTCCGTGAGATAGGAGATTACCTGCCCTTTCTTTCTTCTATAATCAGTGGAAGACTTACTTCCAGTGGATATTTCAGCCATTGGGATCTGATTTGCCTTCTGTGTAACTTACAGTCCCTAGGGTTCAGTTGTCTATGACCTGGGGTTATTCTGATGCAGGACAGCTCTGTGCCCTTGGCTTAGCTTTACTAAGAAAAAGTGTTGTAGAGCTGTAAGAGAGTATGTAAGCCATGGCCTTGCAAGATGAAGAAAGTAAAAACATAGGCAGAAGTGAAACTGTTGAGACTAATAGTAACTCAAGACTTAAAAGAAAACCACTGACAGGAAAGAGTATAAAGTCCAAAAGTGGTGGGGGGGAGGGGACAAAACAAAACAGGGTGTCAGCAGCAGTTCAGCAAAAACAAGGATCACACCAGATCTTTTCAAGAAGCAATTGAGGACAATATTTCCCCATTCGATTGATAACTGTCTGACCAGTAAAAATTCCCAGGAAGACTTTATGTTGTGAGTCCAATTATCTTAGTAGCATATTAGTCTACTATTTCTACTAGTCAACACGCAACTCCTATATATTCTTGCATATATCCTTCTTATGAATTCTTCTTGCAGGTGGTAAAAGATGCCTAAAATAGAGAGATATATCTGGAGCTGCTGTTAGAAAAGTTAGAAAACTAGTTGGTGTCAAAAGTGGCATAAAAACATATATAACGGGTGTATCCAGGACCTTATGACAGACTAGCAGTTTGAGAATGACTCCATTTTTCACTGATAATTACAAATTTATTGATCACCATTTATGAACTGTGATCCTTGAGATTTTTTGGTTGCATAATAAAAGAGAGATTGATATTATATGATAAAAAATCAAGCCTTATATTGAACATTTTATATTGAATATTTTCCACATTTTCTTCAACCTTGAGCCTGAAAGTGGAACTTTTTTTAACAGCAGGAAAAAATAACTACCTAACATTTATTTTTTCTACATTTTAAACAATTTTTGAACTATAAATCTTAGATGCAAATCTTATTCATATTTTCTTGTGTCCACTGAGACTATTAGAGCAAGTCTAGAGCAGCATTAGGAGGCATTGCCTAATTCAGAAATTGTTTTTAGAGCTTTTAATTTTTTTTTCTACTCTTCAGTCTTTTTCTGATAATTCTAAATCATATTTTTTTTGTTTTGTTTTTTCCACCTTTTGAAAAGGGATAGTTCCCTTCCTTCATTTGTATTTAGTTTTGAATGTATTTAGAGACATTTGTTTACTTTTTGTGTTTTCTATTGTATTGATATTCTCATTTGCAGGCCATAACCTAAAAAAAGAAAGAAAAAAAAAAGATAGTGAGAATACAGAGATATAAAATAATAACAGTAAAATGACATTAAAAGAATTGCCTACCAGCCTCCTTGCAGAAATGACCCTTACACTGAAACTAATTTAGGCTGTAAAGAAATAGAAATTCTAGAATGAATTGCTGTATCTGATTTGATTTCATATTTTATGGCACGTTCTTCCTGTGTTTTGAAAAATTACATGGGCTAATGAACCCTACTTTTAACATAAATTCATGCATCCTTGATAATCGCTATTACAAATGAAAAAAAATATATATATATAGTAAGGTACAACACCTGTCTGAAATTTTTAAATCTTATCCAAATATCATCTTGAAAATTTCTGATCATAATTTTATTGAAATTATCATACATTGTCCCACAGAAAATGTGCCAAGACATAACTTTGTTATAGAGGTCACATCTGTCAGAAGTGTTCTGGTTTGTGGAGCTAGAAGTCAAATGGTGCTCCTTGAATTACATCTGGGAACAAAAGAGAAACTAGTATAACCCCAAAAGTCCAAAATGCTTCTGTAGTGAACCAATATTCATTAGGTGTAAACTGATGTTTATAACTCTTTCTTCACCCACTGCTGGCACTAATTCCAGATATAAACACAAGAGTTAAAATGGTTTTAAAAATGGCAAGGCTTGCTCACATCTTAAAAGAAACATTCTAATTCCTCATCAAGATGGGAGAAATATGTATATCTGTTGCTGTTAACCAAAGCCTCCACAACTGTTTAAGACGCCAGGATTCTAAAACAGCTAAACCAAAGTTTTATTTCTTTGTTTGTTTGGTTGTTTTGTTTTGTTTTGTTTTTATCTGCTAAAGTACCTCTTATTGGCCTAAGCTTTGAGGTCAGACTATCTGACTTTTTACCTTAAGTGGACATGCCAAAAGACACCAAAGACACCTCATCTCTAAAGACAGTATTTATTAGAACTCAAAATAATAAATTAGAACAGATAACTGGTTCTTTGAAATGAAATCTACACATGCTAAGTTATCAGTGCAGAGTAAAGCCCTGCTTTAATGTGCTCACAAGAGAGACTCTTGTTTCAGATAAAAGCAAATTAATCTTAGGCAAGAGGTCCCTGAGTCAGAGTTGTTGGGAAGCAGTTTGATTCTTTTAAATACCTACTGCTGGCATCATCTCAGCCTTGTTTAGCCAAATGTTCTATATCATTCTGTTCCAGAACAACCACAGAAAAATGTGGGTTTGGTGATGTTTACTTTCACTGTAAGGTGGACATAAAGGTTAAAGGTATGAGGAAACAGTAGTATTTCAGCTGAAGCTGTCTCACTAGTTCTACCTCTGGTTGCATATTAAAATGGAGACTGACACCACAGATGGGGGTTCTGGAGACGGAGAAACAGCTGTCCATAATATTCTTTCTTAGAAATCTGAAATGAAAAATATTGATTGCATTAAAAATTTCAAGTCTTCCCCTGCAGGCTATGCAGATATTCACAGCATTCAATGGTGGCTTGTGTTATCAGAGATCCAGCAGATTAAATACTGAAGTATTCCTTTGCCTATGAAATAGTAATAATAATAATAAAATCTTTGCAGTTGTTCAGATCATCCATGCTTTAGTTTTTCTATAGCCTTTTAGCTCAAATACATTCTTTGTTTCCATAGCTTTTTGTCTACTTCTTTCCTTGCATGAACCTGCATCGTCCTTCAGGTCTGCTGAAATTAATTCAAATGTTTCAAATTCAGTTGATCTTAGTGATACAAGATATCTTCTTACTGTTTCTCATGATTTAGAAAGGAATATTGTCATTGTAAAACTGTTTTATCTAATAATACAACTAGGAACAAATGATGCACCTGAGTGAGTTGAATTGTTGTGGACACATCTCTGCTACAGCTAGTCTTTTATTTCATATATGTTCCTAGAAAAGGGACATGAGATAGGGTGGGGGGAAAGACTGCTGTGTTCATTTCCTAATGCTATTTGACAAGTTCTGTTCTTTTAATGGAAGGAAACTAGAGCCAGACAGAGGTTTCTCTTACCTCTGAGACAGTAGGGTCCACCCTTATCAGAACTCCATAAAATGTGGTAAAATCTTTCAGGAACTTATTTCCCTCTTGTGCTAAAAGCAGATAGAGCAAATGCTAACACCATGCCCAGCACCAAGCACAGGAGAACTGGGAGCATATGGTGCCTGCACAGTAAGCTCTCACTGAGGATTTAGCTGGTTATCCCTAAAATCACAGACACACGGTAATTTGGAGAAACCACAAAAAAAGGACACAAAGGAAAAAGTAGGAAGATAATAGACTTTTTTTTTCTGTCTTCTGATATATCACAACAAAATATTCTTGTCTTGTTAATATTATATTAACAATGAATAACCTCTGCTGTTCCTGTTTTCTGTGATATTACTCTCTTAAATCTCCCTCGTGTTATACACGCACATGGACACACACACAAACACACGTCCCATACAAGATTTTTTGTTGAGATCCCTGACAGCTAAAAAGTAAGAGAGCTTCCATTGGAACCAAAGAAAAGAATAGTGCTTCATGCTTAAAATGCTGGTACAGAGGTGATAATATTTGCTTGAGAGGCAGCTAAGTCTTTAGCCCTTTTGGCTTGCCTTCTCAGTATTATGGCAATCATCAGGTTCATCCACCAGACTCACCGACAGCTGGAGTCAACTATCACTTCTATGATTATAAAGTGTGTGGGGAGAGAATTCTTAATACCACATCACCTGAGCACTTTGGCATAGACACAAGTAAATATATCAGACAAGTATGTGACTGAGGCCTTCAGAAAAGAGCCGTGTATAAACAAGTGTTACTTTGTGTTAATGACTGCAGTGATGACAGAAAGTTACAGAGTAGCAAATGCGGTGCACTTGGTATATTTTACTTGGAATGGGATACTGCCTGACACAACATTCCCCAAACTTCTGGCTTAGCCCTTGCACAGAGGCAAATATATGAGCCAGGTGAGAATCTGACCTCACCTTTTCAAAATGAGTATTACCTTTACAATTACCTTGTATGACTGTGACAAGAGAAAATAAATTTTTAACTGTGCACCCAGCCAGTAAATCTTGCAGTAGTCTATTTTTCTCTATCAGTAACACCTCACACAAGTCCTGAGTTGTTCAGAAAGAAAAATGCTTAAAATCTTCCAAAAGTCACTAATCTTCTACCTTTCTTTTTCCCTTTTGGAATGTTGGAGTCTCTGTGACTTCTTTAAAAGTTCCCAGTTATAAATATGCTCATCCAATCAAATAATGGGAAGTATACCATAACAGTTGCTATAGCACTCATCAATACAATATTTTAATTTCAAACCATGAGTATCAAATATTCAGTAAATCCACTGTCATCTATTTCTTCCAGGGAAAAGCTGAGAAAGCAAGCTGAGGAGTGAGGAAATTTAGAGCAGCTATGACATGCGCAAAGCCTTCTGGTGAGCAGAAAAAGAGTGAATTACTCAGTAGTGTGCCATACTAAACAGACTTTGTATATTATCTTAGGTAGAAGAAGAGTTTTTCTTTGTAGTCATATTGAAGCAAAACAGAACCAAGAAACATCTAAACTGGAGTAGTTCAGTTGGAGAGAAAGAGCAGTATGAAAGCTATCTAAAATAATGAATAGCCTTGCAGTTGGTGGGGTTGCTTGTTTGTAAACAACAGCCAGAATTTGCTCCCCGTGTTAAAAATCAGAAGCAGAATCAGCCTGTGCCCTCATCTCTAACAATATTTTCCAAACCTGTATGAAAACAAAATGTTTAGCTCCATCAGGCTCCTTCTCATTAGCATAGTATGAAGAGCTTGTTCACTTTTGAAATGTCTGAAATTACAGCAATTAATTATATCATAAGGCTGGAATGATCTTGACATCCTTGCTAGCTTTGAAGGGGAATATTAAAAGTGTGTGAGCTTCAGGAACATGGTATTTTTAATTCTCACTTCAGCCACCTACCGTTTCTCCTCAAAGCTTCATATAGTTCATTTAACAATGTTTCAGACTGCTTTTTCCACACTTAGTAGAATAATTGACACGCATGTTTTGAAAAGTGATCAGGGGATTTATGGAGAATGGGGAAGACCCAGTGTCACCTTTCTTGCTCAACAATTCCATTAGAAGGAAAATAAACTTGCAGGAAATTAATGAAAAACTTTACACAATTTAACAGACTATTTATTAGCATCTGATTAAAAATAAAAAGAACTAGAGAGTTCTTATTTCATCTTCCTTCTGGAAATGTGACAATATTGTCACTGTTTTATGTTTGCCAGGAGTGTTCTACATAAAAGAGAGGTGGAATTATTTTGCTTTCACAAGGCATCTTTGTGTCTGTGTACCAGGTACTGTCTACTATTTGCTTCAGTATTTTAATTGATTTAATTATTTTATTCATACAAATATGAAGGGGGGGGGGAACTCTCTAAACCTCCAGGTGTCCTTGGTACAAGTTGCAAAAGTGAGAGAAAATTAAATGGCAGTTTTAACTCCTGCCTCACCACAATCATTCCCTTCCCCATACATAATAGCCAGCAAAATTCAATGCCCTTATTTTTTCAAGATTCTTCACAAGTGACTTCTGAAGTCAATAGTGAAGGTTCAGCTTATTCCAAAAGTGTTGAGTCTTTCATAGAGAACCTTCTACTCATTCCATCTCCTTAAATCAAAATCCCAGTCTGATCTACTGCTCTAATTCTCTGACTTCAATAGTAGAATTACAGATCAGGCAGAGAAGATATTAAAGTGGAAGTGTCACAAGCAAAGGCAGGCTTCTAAGGTCAGATTTGTTGCTTTTAATTTTTTTAACATTTTATCAAAAATTTCACTGACATTTATTTGCATTATGGCAGCCTCTGTAGATTATAGTCAAAGATACTGCCATACTTGTCATAGGGAGTTTCTCATGATATTTCCAAAAAAAAAAAAAAGAGAGAGAGAGAGAGAGAGAGAATGTAATATGTCTCTAAAGAATTACTTGTTTTTTGGACTGAGTTTGATCTGAGAAAGATAATGAAAGTCCTAACACCAATGACAAGGTATGCCCATGTTTTTAAAATCTAACCTATATATCTAAAGAAGATGGGGCTACAAGTAGGCTGAGAATCAATGTTCATGAGCAAATGGTTTTCCCAGTCCTATTAAGTTATTATTTTTGAGAACATTTTTTCTAGGTACTTCAAAATGAATCATCCTTCTAGTCTTCATCAGCAAAAATCATTTATTTTTGCATCTCTTCTTTTATCAACAAAAGTTATCAATGAATAATAGAGTTTACTATGGGGGGGGAGTGTGCTTTTGTTTTTTTTCTTTTTCATGTGAAAATTACTGACTGCCACTTTAAGTTTGTGAAAGGCTGTGCCACTGCATCATTTTGAAAACTTCTTTGTAATGTAGTGTATATTGCAGATACTTGTTTCTATGTCTCAATATTGCAACGCAGTTTAATGACAAAAATCAATTATCTGAATTTTATTAAAATATTAAGAACTGATGTATGTTTAGCAAAGTTATTCTCAATCCATGTTTTCTCAGCTAAGAAAGATGAGAAAAGCTAGATGCTCAGTGTAGAGAGGGCTAAGAGATGATATGCATATACCTTGCAGGACTAGGAAACCATGGTTCTTGTTTCAATGTGAAACATAGAAATTAGTGGTGTTTCCAAGAACAATATGAAGGAGAAAGTCCGATGTGTGTTGACATAAAGTGGTCTCTATTAAGTCTGTCTCAAAACAAAACAGGAATTCTTTAGGATGGGAGAATCCCCACCATCCTTTTAATCCCCTTCAGCTAACATTGGTGTTACAAACAATCTTTTCCACATGCTACCAACATGCTTCTAGTACCTATACGAACAATTATCTAGAAAGCCTAGCTAGAAGTGGACATCACTGACCGCTTGGAATACATGAAGGATAATCATAGGGGACATATAATTGAAAGAAATACACCTATCTATCAGGACAAGAGAATCATGTATATAACATACTTTTCCAATTATGCTGTATAGTGTTCTGTCTCCATGCTGTTTGGTTGCTTACTGTATTTTCTATAGACTGCAACCGTCTTCCATCTTCTCTCGGTAAGTCCTGCCCCTGCTGTCTTCAGTCACATGATTTGTTCTTTGAGGTATTTCAATATATCTTTGCAACAGATTGAGTGATACTGAGGCACTTATATAGGTAAAGCACCCCCAAAAATTTTATACCAAGATAAGACTGTATATGTTCACAATGTGAAAATAAAACTAACCACATTAAGATCCCCCCAAAAATCAGGAAAATTTCTTAGAAAAAAAAAACTGTTTCAAAAACTGGTTATAATGCACATTAGTAGAGGGAAAGGGTTATTACTTTTATTTTAAAAATATTTACTATGATAAAATAATGTAAAAATACTGTTTCCGTTCTGATACCTCTTTCTACGTATATTTTTTCACATAAAAGGTTGAATATTAGATTGCATGTGGGGCAGAAAGGATATGTGTTGAGGGTATCACATACATTTTTTAGCTTTGTGCATACCAAAAGGACTTTGTGGCAAACATAAGAGGGGAATAAGAAAGACCATTGAGAACCAGAGTCTATAAATAACTACTGAATCCTACAAGTAGTGAACAACATGGATGAAGTCTATACATTTCTATTTTTTCAGGTACATATGTTTCTGTTACACAGCCAAGACAAGCCCAGTAGCAACAGCCATCAAGATACAGCTAGTGGTTGGTTCATTTCCAGCAGCTGTTTGAAACAGAATAGTTCTGACCGAGCCATTTCAGCAACTAGAAATTGCAGCCATCTACCGGTAACTGCCAAAATGTCGGTCAGACAAAGATTTTAGGGCTTGGCATCTATTTCTATTATTTCCCCAGACATATTCAGGTGTGTACAAGCAGCTGTTGAACACTACTTGAAGAACACGGTCTCTACAGTGTGGCATCTGGCTCCTTTGAACCTCTGTTATTTCACCACTATATTTATTACTTTTATTTATTTTATTTTATTTTTTTGCATATGTCCACTGATAACATTTAAACATTTATGAAATTTAACATGATTTATAAAAATAAAAAGGCCTTTAATAATATACCCTTTGATATGCTCTCCTTGCATTTTTTTCTGTCATTTCTTTTTTCAGCAGTAGGCACAGTAGAAATAAATATTAACTGATAAAACTTGACCCATGATTGTAGAAAAACAAATGTACTTGCTGTTTGAATGAACAGTTTAGTGGTGAGTGGTCTGATTGTTTGAAAATGTACAGAATGTGTATATTAAAGCAATATCTAAGTTACTCACATGTCCAAATACTGACTTCTGCTATACTATTCAAGATTTTATTTGTTTTCTTGCCTATTAGATATGGGAGATTGTCATGGTCTGAAGGTAGCAGAAACCTCGCTGTTCTAATCTGAACAACAATTTCTCTCTTTGGTTGCTGGGTTACATTGCTTATTAATCATGCTAGGAATGCAGAAAGATTCTCTCTGTTGCTTTGGGAATACTGTGGTTTTTTGTATTTTAACAAGGGGTAGACTACTTTGGAGGGGCTCCTAGACAAGGGAAATCTCAAGGGGAACAAGAGAGACAGAGAAAATATTTGGACCAGGTACAGGATATGAAGGAGTTTTCCTTCCTTAAATCTTTTAATTGAATGACTGTTTTATCTCAGCATTAGTCATGCTGTCTGGGATATTTCACTTCTTTGCAGGCAAGAGCCATACCTTTTCTTCCTTTTCACCAGTCCCTTGATGGCAGTTTCTTCTGAAGTTATATGTATGTGTAGTTTAGATTTTAATGCCCCAGAATTTTTGGTTCCTTGAAAGCTTGATATCCTAGCATGCGACATTGATTTTTTCTTGGGATTATATCCTTTGATAAGAGGTAAAAAGTATCTGTTTTAGCAACCTACAAATAAAGGAAAGGTGATGGGGAGAAGAAAAGAAAGCTTTTAAATGGCAGTTTTACTGGCTCAGTGCTAAGTGAGTGTTATTGTGCTGTGCTGGTAACTTCTGACATATCATAGGGTGCACTAGTAGCTTGGTAGATTTGACTTTGGTGGGAAGTTGTGTGGTTTAGTTAACAAACTGATTCTGTCAAATGACTAAAGCTAAGTGAGATTCAACATATTGACATATGCCAATTTGAAGTTTTCTTTTTAACTAGGTGTATAGTGAGTTTGTATGTCTAACAAATCAGTGGAGTTCAATGGCGGTAACAGTTCCATCACACATAGTTAAGAACAGGACACTATGAAATATGTAAGGAGTCCACTATGGTAGGCATGGATAGAAAAGATACTGTTAATTCTGCTTATGTTAAGAATGGAATAAATCTAATCCTTCAGATAGAATTCCACTTGTAATCAAATTCCACTCTTTACGGAAAATATAGTGTATGTTTTTAGATCAACAGCATCTCCATTGACTACACTGATACAGTATCCATGTCTATATGTAAATGAAAAAAAGAAAATACACTTTTTCAACTTAAAAATAATTCAAAGCTATTTTTTGAATTGCAAAATTTCTCTGAAAGATGACTGAAATTGTCCATATTTATTATTTTTAATGGCAGGAGTTCAAGACAAGATAAAAATAAGGTATTAAATA
Organism: Apteryx mantelli; assembly: GCF_036417845.1. Lineage (NCBI taxonomy): Eukaryota > Metazoa > Chordata > Aves > Apterygiformes > Apterygidae > Apteryx > Apteryx mantelli. Next base: position 63,435,368 of record NC_089978.1, on the reverse strand, counting down.
ATTGGATCGTATTTGTTCCCTGTCTTGAATGTTCATTGTACTTATATACTCCAATTCTCTTTATATTGTTAGACATCTTTCTTTGAAATTGTCTTCTGTTTGTAAACATATTTTTGCCAGAAATATAATTACCAAGCTCTTATTACTGCCTTGCTACTGCCACTATCTCATTGCTGATACATCTGTTGAAATAGCATCTGGTTAACTGTTTGAGAATGATCCAATACACTGGTTACTCTCCTTTCCAAAATAATGGTTTATAATACCATATCCCAAGACAATCTACTGGGTGAAGCAGACTTATGGGATCTCATAGGACTGCCTAATGGAAGAGAAAGCAAATATAATCAAATATTCTATGTGTATATTGCTCTGTTTATATAGATGCATCAGTCAAGTAGAGCAGTAGTACCAAAACATCATGTGATCAATATTTTAGTTTAGAAACTTCATCAATTATCAATACCTTTTCTGAAAAAATAAATAGGTTTCAAAAACTGGCCAAGTTTAAGAATCTGACCATGCCACACAATGAAGTGCAGTGCAGACATGAAAGAAGTCATCTAGAAATTAGACAGTCCTCTGCATTGTCTTTCTTCATGCTATTTGGTGTTGCATATGTGGACTGCTTATTAGATTTGGTGCTTTTCAAAGCTTCTGTGAATATGCTTCCTCAAGTGCTGGAATTTCTGAAGGACTACTTGAGGAAATAGTAACTGAGATATTACAGCTTAATTTGAGATTTATTGTAAACATTTGACAAACAAGAGTAATGTGAACAGCTGGGCTGCTACAAAGATGACCAGGCTTATGACTCCTCAGTAGGATTCCTGTTGGTGCTTGCTACGTAATCACAGAGTTGGTAGATGCTGTTAAACTCCTAGCGGTTTTCCTTCTTTGTTCCTTTCCCCCAGGAGACGTCAGTTTTCCTGGTTATTCCTTCATTAACCTATTTTTCATAGACAATCATCATTTGGTCGTTACCTATTTTCTTTTTATGACAATCACACCATCACTGATGGCTTCTCATGCAACTCTGCAATTCTATTTCCCTGCAGAAGTGCTGGGCACTCAGACTGTGATGGCATTTGCTGTTGTTTAGCTGAAGGCAATAAAAAAGTGGCAGAGGAAATCTTGAGGACCTGAGTTAGCAGTCCCATTTTGCACTACTTTTTGCCACAAAGACATAGTAGCCTTTTTAGAGTTAGCTCAGGGCTATCATACAAGGTGCAACATTGCACACAGGAAGCATGCCATAAAGCATATTCTTCCTCTTGCTCACAGAACTTCTCTCAAAGGACTAAAATAACAACGGTGCAGTCACTGCTTGAATAGGTTAATAGAAGGTAGGCCTAGCTGACAATAGTGTTAACATATGGACTTTATTTAACCCAATAGGGTAAGGGGGTAGAGTAATAAGAAAAGAAGAGTGCCTTAAGTGTAAACAATCTGTTAATCACTGCAAAAGGTGTAAACCTATTGAGAACCTTTGAGACCAATAGACTGCAACCACCACCGATGGCGACAGCTAATTGGTAGGTGCCAAGGGAATCTGAACAAGCCAGTCAAGAATGGGGTATTCTCTAGCCCACCCTATCACTGATGGTGTCTGGAGTCACTGCAGGGCTGACCGCTAGGGACCGCATGACCCTGCACCAGGACTACGCATGTCACAGATGGAACCACTAAGCTAACCTGCCCACCTCTTCTTCTGGACTGCGTCATCTCTCCTGCAGAACAGGAAAGTCATGCCATTCATGAAATTGCATATATATGTGATAAGAGTTTTGGTATCTGAGTCCACTTAGTCTTTGCACTCATTTGGTCATTTGGTCTTAGACAGTTAAATATCTGTCTTCAGTCAAAGAAAAGAAGCAAGAAGTAGTACATCTGAAAGCAGAAGCAGGTGATACATGCCACAAACCTATATGAATGGAAAAATAAATAAATAAATAAACAGAAAAGAGAAATGTCTAAGCGAAGAGTTGATATTTATGCTAATTGTCTCTGTTAAACTTTGCTTAGACATTTCTCTTCAATGAGAATATCTTTTCATTTAAGAACATAGAGAAGCAGGATGTACATATATATTCTCCCACTTGAGAGAACTCTCAGGAGCAGCTTGGGTTTGCTTTTGATGTCTGGATTTCTCCTTATATTTACATTTAACTTTTTCTCAGACATCTTTCTTCTTAGACTGCTCTCTGCTTCTTTTTTTGGTCTCTGCCCACTCTGTTATTCTAGCACTGTACCTAATCCAGTACCTATCTGTGCAATGATGAGGAATAAATCTCCCTTTAAATACCTTGTAAAACCTCTGATGGTGTTTACTGTATTTGCAGGTTTGAGAAATCAACTAGAAAAGCTCTGTATATGTGAATGTGTGTGTGTATGTGCTGTAAGCCCTGTAAGTTGTACATATTTAAGAAAATATGTACCCATTTCTTATGCAGTATCTTTATACTATTACTGCAATAAAAATGACAAAGGAGAAAAAAAAAACTCTTTATTTTATTTTATTTTATTTTACCCTCCATTATACAACCTCGATTTCATCTTAATCTTCACACTCTGTATATAAAGGAAGAGTACATGGCAGTGCCCTTAAAGAGGCTTCAACAAGCAGACATACCTTAATATGAACCCTAAAATAATATAGGTTTAGCCAAAACTTTTCAAATAATATAGTAATTTTCCAGATGGAACCTATATGTATTAGCAGCAAATAAGTCTGAGATACTTAGTGAATTTAAATTCCCTAAATGTGTGCTTGGATAGGTTCAGGGCTTTTTTTTTTTTTTTTTTTTTTAATGATGAAAAATGTCACTGAACACTGATCTCTTTGCTTTTGATTAACTCTCTTACAGAAACGGTGAGTAAGAAGTAATAGTTTGGAGCTCTCAGATGTCTTGCAAAAGAATAAATCAGAAGAAATAAGTTTAATTTGAGTTTCTAATAAGTTCATTTTCATCAATTTTCTCAGAAAGCTAACAAGCAGAACCACCTTTCTTTGAATGTTACGATTAAACCCATTGTGACCAATGAATGAAATGAGAGAGAAATGAAAATAAAGCTTCAATTTAGTTAAAAGTTGTCACTGTGATGATCTACTAACACACCTTCCTGTGTCTGTATAAAAAGTGTAAGGCTATCCACACCTCACGCCTATGACAGCTAGAAGCCTCCTACATGTGATACATGTGGTGAAACAAAGTAGAAGGCTGAATCTATTTTTAAAGATTTTTCCAGGAATGCAGCCTGCATCTGTAAATGCTGGTCTGCATCTGTTCTAAATGTCTTTTCATTAGTCAGCCACCTGCTAGATAAAAAGTGTTGCAGCAGCAACACAACATCTGAGAATATGCATGCAATGCATGTAGTTTAAGACAAGATACTGGTCTTGAAGGAGATTGAGTCTGGCATGCAGCAAAGAGGTTATTTTGACATACACACAAATTGAAGTAATTCTTCACTCAAGTGTTCCTTGATGAACATTTATTACTATTCATTATCTTCTCTTGCCTGCATATAAAGTGCAGACTTTCAGGCCAATGTCATTGGATTTACGAGGACTCTTCAGTGCCATGGATCACAATGTTCTGCCAGATCATCAGCTGGTCCTGGCAGGAATAAAAGGGCCAAGGGCTAAAGTAATTACCCTCACAGAGAACAGACCGAACCCAAAATTGACGAGTAGGCATTTTCATGCAGACACTTTCCTAACAGGGAGGAGTGTTGTCCATAAAATTTTGTTTACTATACGCTAAACATTCATTGCTGATGAACTATGAGATGTCCAACAGGGCATCAAAGTTTGTTACTACAAAATGGAGACAAGGGTAAAGTAATTTTAGCCCAGTTACATACACTTTTTCTGAAAAATAACTTATATTTTGAAACGAATTAGTTCCCAGTAGCCATTCAGTAATTCTGTCTCAGAGATGACAGCAACTTATAAATCCAAAATACTTAAAATGCCACAGGTTTAGGAGTTTGTATATGTTTGAAAGAGAGTATGGTTGCTATATCATGCTTTGCAATGCCACCTATAAAGACTGGAGGAAAGAGGATTTATTCCGTCAGCCACTGATGTCCTTGAATCTTGAAATGCCACATTCATACTGTGGGTATGGAAAGTAAAATGGAGAGAAACATTTGACCTAGCTGAAGCCAGGTCAGACTGTGCTTGGCTGTCTTTAGATAAGAATGCAAATGCAGCCTCTGTGGGTTGCTTTTGAAACATGCTGGGAAGCTGCTTGGGGATAAAAAGTCTGGTCCTAAGAATGCAAATCATAAGGTTTGCAGAAAATCTGGCTGTTGAAATTTGGCACTGTGTTTTTATTTAGGTCTGGAACAAAAATACAAAGCATTAGCTGACTGTCAGTTGTGAAGATTAAATTTAATTTTATGTCAACTAAAATCCTTACAGAACTATAACATCAGTATGCATGTTAAAACTGTCATGAATGGAAGACGATAAGTGAAAACCTCTAAGTTCAGAGAGAAGAGCTGTCTTCATTCAGTCACACTATTCAGAAAGTCAGCATGACATCTTACTGTCTTGTTGCTATGCTTAGGACACCTTTGCTTTGATGCTCTATTCCTGTAAAGTTTTGTATTGACATAAGACTACATTTTTTGCCTGGAGCCTCCATCTATTGAAACAATTTATTTATGACTTTTCAGTCTGAGTTCTGATGTTTTTTTGAAAATAGTTTCTTAGATTTCTCATGAAATTCTCAACAGATTTATGATACCCATACTCTTAGCTAACATATCTTTCAGATATAGAGGACTGTGTCTTCTCAAATTCATGCAGAGGTCTGAAAAATCTTACCAGTTCACACATGCCTTTGTAACACCTTTCACAAGTATGAAATATTAGAATATAGATTTAAAAAATTTCACTTTCTACATGCAAAAATTGTCATGCAATTAATCTTCAGCAAGTCCGTAAAGAACAGAAAACATTATTTCTGTTATTTAAACAACAAAGATATGAAAGGGTTATGTTGTTGTTGCAGTTTAATAGCAAACCTCTAAAAATGTCACCAGCCTCTCTATCCCCAGCATAAATGTTGATATCAGAGCCCAGAGAGCATGATCGTGCCATCAAGACCATAAGAGCAGAAGGCTTGACAGAGACAAAAGACGAGCCATTTGGCTGTGGCTGAGTGCAGGTGGTATCTATGCTAGTAAATGAGCATCAGGAAACTTTTCAGATACTAGGCCTTCTCGTCTCTAGGGTTATATTGTTAAAATGATATTAGGACAGTTTTGGCCCTGCGCAACCAGCTTAATCCCAAGTAATACCAAGGCTTAGCTCAAGAGCTAGCTCAGGCCAGAGTCCATTTTCAAGATCCAGGCCTATTAATGTAACTTATTTTGGAGGGCAAGAGAGCAACCCAAGGAGGATATGGAATGGTCCATGCCTGCTGGCTCCACCGGCTGGCCTCAGACCTGTGCATGTTTAACAGCATAGACATAGACTCAATCTCTCTTCTTGTTTAGTCTCACAAGCAGTTAACAAAATAGCTATTCCTAAATGGTGATTCAAGGAGCAGAAGAAAGATCTTCAGAGCAGAAAGAATGGAAACCACATCGGACCTTTCTTAGTCCAGGAAGTATTGAGATTTGAGTTATCATACAAGGAAAATAAAAAATAAAAAACCCTAATCTGACAAAAGGTCCTTTTTCTAGACTGAAGGAACCAAGTGATGTTGATCAAACAGCAGAGAGGCCTTTTAGAAATTCAGAGCACAATACTTCGTTGAAATATGTGTCTATACAGGATTGCTTACAAATTGTATGGATCATTAGAAATGATCCTAGAGATCTAGGAGCCTATCTAGGAAGATTCAAAGAAAATATGTTAATTTAGGACTCCAAAGTATGCTTTTCTTTTCAGGACAAATAATAAAAAGGATACAGAAAAGATTTAAAAGAAAGGTATATAAAGACAGAGAAAATCACCAAAAACAGTGAGATCACGTCAAGATCCAAATGGCAGCACTAATAAAAACTAGTAAGAAAGGACTGGATAACTGAGAAGCAATTCATCTGCAGCAAAATACCTTCAGGAGATACTCATAAAAGCAGTTAGGACAGCAGTATAAGTTATTCAGAGACTTATGTTTCTCAGTACTGATTAAGCAACAATGATAAATAAAATAAAATGTCTGAATTAATAAAATATACAGTGGGTCTGCTCAAGTCAAATGATGTACATCTTAGGCGTATTACCAGAAAACTTAATTAATATATGATTCTAGCTGTAGCATTATAAAATTGAATCAGTGAAGACCAAAATTGTCTTATGCTGTTCCAAGGCATTATAGGAATATATCTCCTTTGATTGTATATATTCATAATGGATATATGGCCATAATCCAGCTTAAATAGTCTAAATAAAGGCCTGCAGATGTGGGATGATCCCCAGCAGTTGGAGGCTGATGAATAGATGGATTGTTTGTATTTAGTATAAATGGTTGGCTTTACAAGGAAGGAATGTAGTACTACTAATGAGATAAATGTATTTTGCTCTGTTTCAACACACAGGCACACCCTAGAACAGAATTTGTCATCTGTGCTTCATCTATGCTAATGTAACTATAAAATTTATTCAACTCTACTAAATAAAATTATAGAAAACAAAAATAATTTTGTCCTATAATACCATTATGTAACATAAACAGAATGTTTTCATTCTATAACTATCATGCATGTGAATTTTGTGATGAATTGAAAGCTGTAGTAAAAGGGTTGTTAAAAGCCAGAACACACTCTCAGGGTAGTTCAGGAAAATGAATCGCATTTTAAGGAACTGGGGGCTGTGGTAGCTGCAACATTCAATTACTAACTTGCTGTTTCTAGATCAATGTCCTTGAGGGAATGTAAGGTTAATTAAGCCTTAATTCACTCAAGATAAATTGACATTTTTTGTCTCACAGCAGTAATTGTCCAAACAGAAAGCTTACTAGTAGTGGTGGGAGTTAATAAAAAAATAATAATCATCTTTATTCCATGCATCACTATTTATTAAAAGCTTCCCTGCATCCAACAAGTATAAAATCCTGTAGGTGTAGCAACAGTCATAATAATGCTTGTTTACACTAGTCATCTACAAAAAATTCAGAAACATTTAGTGATTCATTCTAGAATCATTCTAAATCACCTTAGAAATTCATCTATAACTCAGATGTAATTTCCGTAGTTTGAGATGTTAACAGCAAGAGAGCCTAGCTTCAGATTTACCCCTAGAGTTCATCTGTTCATTGATGAATACACACTTTGTAGGGTAAAATGACAACTGGATCACCACCTGTAGAAGTAGAAACAACTCTGTATTATAAAAGTCAATTTTGAAACCAAACTCTAGTGAAAAAAGTTTTAGTACACTTGGATTTTTGTGTTTAGTCAGAAAATGAGCTCCCTTATTTTTAAAAAAATTGAAATCACACTAACAAATTGGTGAGTATTCCAGCAAAGAGAGCACTACAGTAATCAATCAGTGTAAAAAAAAAAAAAAAAAAAAAGGATGAATTAAGTGCTTTACCATAACATTCAAATAATCATGTTAGCAACATTCCTTTGCTTTAGAAAAAAAATCTTTTCCGCAGTGTATGTGAAGTGCCATGGATATCATTGAAATTAATATATCTGATTCTCTGCTCTCCCTACCTTGTCACTAGCATCTGCAAAGTGGGGGTGAAAAATTCTACTCATCTGTTTCAGCTTCAGTTCCATTTTTCATCATACAAATTTCAGGGAAAAGGCAAATCAGCTCCATTATGTTTTACAGTGTTTCAAGAGAAAATGATGTCTCAATTTCTCTGACATCTTGCATCTTGTACCATTACACTGGTCCAAATGTTATAATTGATCCTCTTTTGACCAGTGATATCATAAATACTACACAGGGCAGTAAAATTTCACACAGGATGTATGAATCTTAAAGGACTGAATTCCATTCAGTGGTCCTAATTGAAGCATCTGTTCCTTTGCTGTAATGACATCAAAATTCATTACAGCATAGCATCATTACAATGCAAAAGAGCACAAAAACATCATTGACATATAAAAACCTTATCACAAGCTGGATTTCCAACAAAGATGCGAAAGGAAAAAATAATTAGGTTTTGAAGTGTACCAATTTGATAGCAGTAATCTTTTCCCCCCTTTTTTAATGAGTCTTTACCAAAATAGTATTTTTTTGTGTGTGTGTGTAAAAATAAATATTCCTTTTTTTTTCTTTTCTTTTTTAAAGCTACTCTTGCCAAAATGTTCTTTAGGAACTGGAAGTATCTAGTGATCATCTATAATTTTCTTCATTTACATTTAGTAACTTTTTGACTTATTTGGTATTCAGAATTTCTAAAACCATTTCATAATGCTATTTTTTCTAACAGTCTCTTGCATGTTGAATTACACATTCATTGGACTTCAACAGTGATTTGGCTCTGTAAAACTGAACCAAGTCTTTCATGTCATTTAAGAGCAAGCAAACTCACATTTGGAATTTGCTAGAACCCCTACTTCCAAATCTCAGCGTCAGTAAGGACAACAGTGCAAAGCAACTAATATGCTGCAGGCAACATCATTCCTTCCTCGCCTGTCAGCCTGGACCATAGCAGCAGTGACAGTTTCCGGAGGCTGAAGTCAATATCAGAGGATCTTGCAGCAGCATGTTGCCAGCAAGTCACATGTTAGAGATGAGAGCTTTAAAATCTGCAGTTAAACTGTTTACTTTTGTTAGTTTTTTTTATCTTTTTGAAGATTGTTCTTTATTTAAGAAAAGCTGATAAAAATCATACAAAAACAATTGACATTTTAGCCAATATACCTTGATTCAGACCACTTCTCCCTCACAGGCTGAAGATGTCCACTGAAATGGTTTTGAGAGCAAACCTTCAGTCTTAGGGACACAGCCACTTCCCCAGTCATTATGCTCTCCCTTTACTGAATAGAAAGATGAACTATGAGATATTTGCTAACCTCTAGCACAAGCACACTCAGCTTGAGAGAATTCTGCCATGTTCAGAACCATAACAACATGCCTTCATCCACTGTGCTTTGGCTTCGTAGTACATAACAAAAAAGTTTTTATCAGTTCTGTTCGTCCCTTAACATGTTCTGAAGGTGAGTCATTTGTCTGAAAAAAGATTGTTCCACATTCTTAGATTTACTCTCTCTACTGAGAAAATTCTTGCTATCCAAATTAGGCACCCATGCTTTATGGATAAGACCTGCAGTATGTAAATATTATACATTTCCATATAAAAAGTAGGGAAGACAAATAATAATCTTGACCAGCAAAGCACATAGGAAAAAGCAATTTTTATTGCTTCTATTTTTCTACATCATTCATTTAATTCATTAGTAAACTTTCTGATCTGATGAAACTCAAGTATTTGACTTTTTCCAAGTGTAGCTGTATTGGTTCTTTAAGATGTAAGAATACATCCTCTCCTTTCATTCCCTAACTGCAGGATGCTGACTTGTGATAAGATATGCACTTCCAGTGGTGGCTAAAATCCAAATAGCCATAATGATTTGCCCGTGATTTGATGCATCGCTGACCTAACTGAAAATAGAAAGAAAGTTAGATTAGAGTAAGGGTACTTTGTACTTTTTGTTAAAGGGGATCAAAATGGAGAAATTGAGTGATTGTATCTTAGACATAAAGGAAAACTTGAATATAATAATACATGAACCACTTGTGTAACTTGTTTTACAATATATCTTCAAGGACATTGCAGGAGATGACGACACAAATGCTCCATTAAAAATTCTGAAAAATGTGCTGATGATACTCAAATATTTTATTTTTATTGGATATCTGGAAATCTGCTTTCTCAAGAAAGTTTATTTAAGCAACCATTTACCTGAGGGAAGTGTTAGGAGGGGACCCAACGTCCTTTTAAAATTGAGGAAGTTCTAGAAGTCTGATTTGGCATTACTATTTAACTTCATAATTTACTTTTAAATAAAATATTATTAATATTGAACAGATAACAAAAAGTTCTGCTCTATACCTAATCTTTGCATATATAAATGTATATAAATAAGAAGATATATAGTTTGCACAAGATTGTTTCCTAATTGGTACTTGCCAAGCATAATAAAATGTTCTTGCAACATATATTATGCTCAAATGTTCCCAGTATGCGTGTGTGTGTGTGCGCATATGTTTGAATGTGTTAAAGTTTTGGATTTATTTAACATTTAATAATAGTAATAATGATAATAATAATAATAAACCCAGGATACAGCAGGCTTAAAAGAGATTTCTGCAGACTTTGACTTTGTTGATTAATCAAGAGGGTTAGTTGTAGCCAAAATAATATGCACCTTTTAAATAACAATATGAAGAATTTTTGAGACTTTTTTCCAATAGCTTCTGTAAAACTATTTTCTACCTGTTGATTTCAGTAGCTAACACTATTGGTTTTACTTGCTTTCATCAATAATGCCATACAATTTAGTGGTACATATACATCTATATCTTCCCTGAAATGTATAAAAAAATGCATTAAATAATGTTATATAAAGTAATTGTATGAATGGAACATTTCACATATATCACAGCTGTATCACATAAATTTTTGAAGTTTGTTAGGGAGGAATTAGGGTCCAAAATGCTTTTACAAATGCACCTTTTTGCAATACATGCTTTAATATGTGTGTGATAATTTTTATTTGAACAATGGCTTATCAAAAAATGCTAATCTTTTATATAAAAATCAGAAGAGGGAAAGATAAAAACAGATAAGATTGCTAGCAATTCTCCTCATTGTTTATGACTGATTCTTAACATATTTAATATCAGGTAAGCAATGAATGAAAGGATTCTGGTTTTACATTATGCCTTTCATTCATAATGCCTAAAATTCCAAACTTGAAGTTCCATCCCTTGAAATTCCATCCCTTGAAAGCCAAAGGCACTTTATTTAAATCATTAAAGGTAATTTGGGCTAACTTGCATGTAACTGGGTTTGGAAGTCTAGCCCAATCTGTGGTCTACAGAATTTATTTCAAATGATAGACACAACATTATGGATAACTAATACTCTTTTCTATTCCTTTAATAAAAATCTCTGCAAATTATTGTTTTAAATTCTTGGTCCTTTCACAGAGAAAGAACCACTGACCCATCAATTCTGCCTTGTCCACTTCAAAATATGAGAAGACTATGTCTTTGCCAACAGGTTGGCCAGCCTAATAAGGAGGGCTTTAAACTAGGAAAGATGGGGGAAGGGGAGAGTTATAGTGCCAGGGTAGTTGGCAAAACATGGCTCAAGTTGGGATGCCTCCAGCAGGTGCATGCAGCCAGGGAAGTGTGCACAGGATGTGGCTATGGAGGACCCTCTTTTACCCCTCCTGGGAAACCTGCATGCTCGATCACCTCCCTGAAATGCCTGTACACCAATGCACGCAGCATGGGGAACAAACAGGAAGAACTAGAGATCTGTGTGTGGTCGCAGGGCCATGATCTCATTGCCATTACAGAGACATGGTGGGATAGCTCGCATGACTGGAATGCTGTCATGGATGGCTACGTGCTTTTTAGCAAAGACAGGCCAGGAAAGCGAGGTGGTGGAGTTGCTCTTTATGTGAGAGAGCAACTGGAATGTATCGAGCTGTGCCTAGGGGTGGGTGAAGAGCGAGTCGAGAGCTTATGGGTAAGGATTAAAGGGCAGGCTAGCATGGGTGACACTGTTGTGGGTGTTTACTACAGGCCACCTGATCAGGAAGAGGAAGTCGATGAGGCCTTCTACAGACAGCTGGAAGTAGCCTCACGATCCCAGGCCCTGGATCTCATGGGGGACTTCAACCACCCTGATATCTGCTGGAGAGACAACACAGCTAGGCACAAACAGTCCCAGAGGTTCCTGCAGAGCATTGGTGACAACTTCTTGACACAGGTGGTGGAGGAGCCAACAAGGAGAGGTGTGCTGCTGGACCTCATACTAACAAACAAAGAAGGACTGGTTGAAGATGTGAAGGTTGGGGGCTGCCTTGGCTGCAGTGACCATGAGATGGTGGAGTTCAGGATCCTGCGAGGAGGCAGCAGGGCACTAAGCAGGATCGCAACCCTGGACTTCAGGAGAGCAAACTTTGGCCTCTTCAGGGACCTACTTGGAGGAATCCCATGGGTGAGGGCCCTAGAAGGAAGGGGTGTTCAAGAGAGCTGGTTAATATTCAAGCATTACTTCCTCCAAGCTCAGAATCAGAGCATCCCTATGAGCAGGAAGTCGAGAAAAGGGGCAGGAGACCTGTATGGATGAGCAAGGAGCTCCTGGCAGAACTCTTCCAGAAGAAGGAAGTATACAGAAAGTGGAAAGGGGGACAGGCCACTTGGGAGGAATATAGGAACGTTGTCAGAGTATGCAGGGATGGAACAAGGAAGGCTAAGGCCCATTTGGAATTAAATCTGGCGAGAGATGTCAAGGACAGCAAGAAGGGCTTCTTCAAATACATCAGTAGCAAGAGGAAGACCAGGGAAAATGTGGGCCCTTTGCTGAATGGGGTGGGTGCCCTGGTGATGAAGGATGCAGAGAAGGCAGAGTTACTGAATGCCTTCTTTGCTTCAGTCTTTACTGCTCAGGCCAGCCCTCAGGAACCCCAGACCCTGGAGGCAAGAGAGAAAGTCTGGAGAAAGGAAGACTTTCCCTTGGTGGAGGAGGATCGGGTTAGAGATCATTTAAGCAAACCTGACACCCAGAAATCCATGGGCCCCCATGGGATGCACCCACGAGTGGTGAGGGAGCTGGCGGATGTCATTGCTAAGCCACTCTGCATCATCTTTGAAAGGTCATGGAGAACAGGAGAGGTGCCTGAGGACTGGAAGAAAGCCAATGTCACCCCAGTCTTCAGAAAGGGCAGGAAGGAGGACCCAGGGAACTAAAGGCCAGGCAGCGCCACCTCCATCCCTGGAAAGGTGATGGAGCAGCTCATCCTGGATGGAGCAGTCATCTCTAAGCATGTGGAGGACAAGAAGGTGATCAGGAGTAGTCAGCATGGCTTCACCAAGGGGAAATCATGTCTAACCAATCTGATGGCCTTCTGTGATGGAATGACTGGCTGGGTAGATGAGGGGAGAGCAGTGGATGTTGTCTGTGTTGACTTCAGCAAGGCTTTTGACACTGTCTCCCATAGCATCCTCATAGACAAGCTCAGGAAGTGTGGGCTAGATGAGTGGACAGTGAGGTGGATTGAGAACTGGCTGAATGGCAGAGCTCAGAGGGTTGTGATCAGCAGTGCAGAGTCTAGTTGGAGGCCTGTAGCTAGCGGTGTCCCCCAGTGATCAGTCCTGGGTCCAGTCTTGTTCAACTTCTTCATCCATGACCTGGATGAAGGGACAGAGAGCACCCTCAGCAAGTTTGCTGACGATACAAAACTGGGAGGAGTGGCTGATACCCCAGAAGGTTGTGCTGCCATTCAGAGAGACCTGGACAGGCTGGAGAGGTGGGCAGAGAGGAACCTCATGAAGTTCAACAAAGGCAAGTGCAGGGTCCTGCACCTGGGGAGGAATAACCCCATGCACCAGTACAGGTTGGGGGTTGAGCTGCTGGAAAGCAGCTCTGCGGAGAAGGACCTGGGAGTGCTGGTGGACACCAAGTTAAGCCTGAGGCAGCAATGTGCCCTTGCGGCCAAGAAGGCCAATGGTATGCTGGGGTGCATCAGGAAGAGTGTTGCCAGCAGGTCAAGGGAGGTGATTCTCCCCCTCTACTCAGCCCTGGTGAGGCCACATCTGGAGTCCTGTGTCCAGTTCTGGGCTCCCCAGTACAAGAGAGATGTGGAGCTACTGCAGAGATTCCAGCAGAGGGCTACAAAGATGATTAGATGAGCGAGTTGGGCCTCTTCAGCCTGGAGAAGAGAAGGCTGAGAGGGGACCTTATCAATGTATACAAATATCTTCAGGGAGGGTGTTGAGAGGATGGGGCCAGACTCTTTTCAGTGGTGCCCAGCAACAGGATGTGAGGCAACGGGCACAAACTGAAACACAGGAAGTTACATCGGAATATGAGGAAAAACTTCATTGTAAGGGTGACAGAGCACTGGCACAGGTTGCCCAGAGAGGTTGTGGAGTCTCCTTCTCTGGAGATATTCAAAAGCCACCTGGACGTGATCCTGTGCAATGTGCTCTAGGTGACCCTGCTTGAGCAGGGGGTTGGACTAGATGATCTCCAGAGGTCCCTTCCAACCTCAACCATTCTGTGATTCTGTGATTCTGTGATTCTGTAACTATAACTATATTTATATATGCTATATATTTGTATGCACACAGACACACAGACACAGACACACACATACAGACACACTTATAATACAAATATATTCTCTTTGTGTTCATGTTTGTTTATGTGTGTGCATGTGTGTGTGTGTGAAAGAGAGAGAAAGAGAGAGAGAAGAGGCTACTAAAATGAAAGCTTAGCAGGGTAGTATATGAAAACTTGTATTTAGAAAATTTGGATATATAAAAAAAGAGATTTAAGTAGGTTTAAATGCTTCAGAAAAGACACCCCAAATCCACTCCTTACACAAAGCTGTTTTATTATTATTATTATTATTATTATTATTATTATTATTATTATTTGTTCAGATGCATGCTAAAGCTTCTTAGGATTAGCTAAATATTCGTTACTAGGCAATAACTGCCTTTATATTCATCCTCTGTTTTTTTTTTTTTTTCCTGGATCCAGTTATCCTCCAAAGACACCTATGTTTAAATCATGGTCCTCCTGAATTTTACTAGTACAGGATTTCATCCTCATTCCTTCTTACTGCATTATTTCCTACTGGATGCTTTATCTCCCATCTGAGACTGGGCAGTTTCTGTAACTTTTGCTGAAGTGGAAGACACTGGGCTGTCAGGATGGAAGAGCACTAGTGCTGACAGGATCCCTGGCAGATGATTATAACGTTGTCTTGAGGAGGAAATCTGACTACTATTCATCCCCAGCCCCAACTGGTGGTCTAAAATTAGGCATGAAAGTCGTGGGAAATCCTAATACTGTAAATGAGGTGCATATCCTTCATGACAGATGAAGGTGGTTCTTCCAAAGCTTAAAGAATAAAAAAAGATATTTAATTGTCCATTGTACCCAGTCTCAGTTCAGGAACAAAACTGAGGGTCCTGATCTTGGTTCAAGAACTGTTTTAAGCCGATTTAAATGTAGGTGTCCACAAAAACAACAACAACAAAGTATCCACAAAAAAAAAAAAAGAAAAAGAAAAAATGGAGGATCCCTGGTCTCTCCTCCCCGTTGCTCCCCCGGCCAAAAGCTCACATGACCTTTCTTGTCCAGAACTAACTTATGTGTTTTAAGCTAACTCTAAAAAGAAAAATGATCAGTTTCTAGTTGAGTTAAATCCCACCTACCAAAGGGCTTTACAAGTGTTTAGTGCTAGTGAAAGAATAAAAATACAACAGTGAGACTGAGAGTTGGGTGGATGCATTCCTCTGGGGACCAGCATGATTTCCCAAGCCCTGAAAGAGAGCAGACGTGATATCCTCCCTCAAGTTGACCATAACTTTCTAGTCTGAATTTAAGCAAGTTATTTAATCTCTCTGGCCTGGACGTACAAGGAGGAGGCCTGTGGATTACTCTGGGACATGGACCTGTTTGCCTCAGGGTACAGTCCCATGACAATTTAAAGTGAAATAAGGCACGGTCACTGCAGTCCTGTTCTCTCACTTTCTCTGATCCTCCCTTGTGCCTTAACGATGGTTTGACAGTGAGTTCAGGGCTGCAGTCGATGAACTGGATGAAACCATCTGTCTGTAAACTGATACTGCAAAATGAGATCAGTTTTCTGTCTGTGTTTCTCTGAACCACTTCATTTAGTGTCTGACTTGCATCTGATTGAGGCACAAGG
This sequence comes from Apteryx mantelli, assembly GCF_036417845.1. Taxonomy (NCBI): domain Eukaryota; kingdom Metazoa; phylum Chordata; class Aves; order Apterygiformes; family Apterygidae; genus Apteryx; species Apteryx mantelli. The sequence continues at coordinate 63,419,486 of NC_089978.1, read as the reverse complement.
GAATGATGTTGCCAGATAGAGTGGGAGAAGGAATGTGACTGCAAAAGGCATAACTTAGACTGGCTTATATAGAACTTCAATTTTAATGCTCTTGCATATAAAATGGGATAGTACCTGCTTATCAACATTGCTGCAAAAATCAGTTCATCATAAATACTAATGATGCACTTTGAGACTTCAAGATGGAAGCAACCTATCTTGAAAGCATTTTTTCCAATTTTATTTTATTGTAGTCCTTACTTTATCACAAAATTCTGAGATTCTCAAACCTTTGTTCACCTTTATAGCAATTCACATTAGGAAAAATAACAGAAACTAATTCACTACAAAACAAGACAGAATAAATCACATTTTGAAGGAGATTGCACTGAAATGATCTCATTCTGAACCTTATTTCTTTGTTTTAGCAGCTCTGTTAGCTCCAGCATGCAAAGCAGTTTGAATTTCCATGTGGCTCAGTGGTGCCTTGTAGCAGTTTTTTTTTTTTTTTAGGTTCTCTCTTCATTGAAAGCCTAATGGGTGAACAGCAGTGAGCATGGGACCTAAATATCACCAGCCGATGGGGCAAATGACTCACTGCAACTATAGTAGAAAGGTACTTAGGGAAAGAATGACAGGCTCTTGGTAAAGAATGTCAATAATGTTTATTACAGCCACACTATTTCACTGAACTTTTTCTTTGTTTTGCTTGCATTCTGAGATGTAGACAAAGGTTAAGGGAGAGACTACAAGCTTTCAGTTACTTAACCTGCTATGTTAAATAAATAAATAGATGTTATAAGCCTAAGATGTTTCTAAAAGTCCAAATTGCCTGCTGTAGCTTGAGCCTGCATTTTTCCGTGTCTGGTGTTTTTAAATGTTTCCATTATTTTATGTGCCTCTTGAGGCATTTTAAAGCAGTTTGATTTTTGAGACAGTGGAAAACCCTTCAAGATGTCTCAAGATGAACAATGAAAACCCAGGGAATTCATAATTCTCAGTCACTTGGGAAAAAAGAAAGTTCTTTATGTTACTATCTATCCCAGAAAATGCATCGATTTTCTCTTGAATGGTTTCTTTCAGGAATGTTGACAGCACAGTACAACAGCAAGTCAATGCTAGTGGTGTAAGGAGTTAAACTGACTACCTCTGAAGTCCAGTGATCTGGAATGGCGCAGAGAAAAGAAAGGTTTAATTACTGAGCACCTGACACTTGTTCTATATAATTGCTGGTTTGAAGACCACCCATTGCTCCACATCCAAGGTCACTTAGGAAAACTCTTAAATCTTTTAAAACTCTCACTATTACAGTTGTAAATATATAGTCTGTATGATTCTTTTTAAAAAATTGGTCTTTCTCAAACTGTGTTAATTTACTTTCTATGATTTAAATCTACCTCTGCACCAGAGTATTTCGTCCTTGATATTTAAATATATTTTGCTTTTCCTTATTCAAGCTGATGAACTTGAGATACTCAATGTTACTTAACTTTCACATTTTTGACTCCTAAATGACAAGTCCTGGGAAGAGGAATTTATCTACAAAACATATGTTCTCTTCAAAATCAATTTGTTTGCTTATTCATAGTGCCCGTATATTCAGGATGAGGTTCAGTGTTAAAACTTACATAACACATTTACATAGAACAGATGAGAATTCTGATTGGTTATGGGTTACTGGAATAATTACTGTTGCATGTTCATAACATGATATCTAGATACTTTTCCTTGAGCACCCACACAAGTAGATTAGAAGAAGAACAACATGGTCTGGATGGAAACAAAATGGAACAGAATCTAACAAATTGTTCAGCACTTCCTTCTACTCAGAGGAATGCTGAAAATGAAATTTGGTCATTACTGTCTATCAAAGTACATGAAATAAACCATCAAAAAAGAACAAGATTTTAAGAAGGAGAAAATTGACCAAAGAAGTTCTGAGTGGAAGGAAGTGCCTGAAAAGGAAGACAGCAAAAAGATTTTTGCCAACCATACAACAATTAATGGAAAGGAACTGAGAGGTAAAGTGATAAAAATTTTGCTTTGTAACTTTTCACGCATCTGTTTACATCCTGATTAGTAAGACATTGCTGGAACACTATTTCTTATAAAAGATTCTATTTACTATGGAAATATTGAAAAGGAATATTGCAAACATGACTGTAAGAGTAATGTTACTAATTTCATGTAATGGCCAAACCAGTTAGGTATTTTGTGTGATGGCTGAGCAGAGCAGTCAAATAATACAATGCCTAAACTTTCAAATATTTCACATGATGTCTGAACTTTTAATTGGTTTGTGAACAGGATGATGAAACAGTCATTTCATGAAGCAAATAAGAATTTTCAAAGAGTAATGCTTTCACGTTATGATCTGTCATATACATAAAATGCTTGTGAATTCCCAATGGAGAAATGATAATAAAATTATTAGATAAATGAAGAATGCTGTGAACACTTAATTTTAAATATTCATGGAAAAATATTGGTGCAGTTAAGAACAGTGAAATGTTTGTTGCTCTTTTGCCTTGTTTTGAAAGAAACAGCTACGTGTGGACTTAATTGCACTATTTGGTTTCAATTTACAATATTAGAGCTTAGAATTCGTATATCTTATTTGAAAAAAAATGGAAACATGAATTTTGTACATAGTAAGGCAACAGTCACTAGAAATTCTCTGATAGATAAGATGAGCAACAAGAACAACAGGAAACTTTTTTTAATAAGGCCTACAAATAAATGTGATAATCTTTAAGGAAAAATAAAAAATCTGTCATATAAATGACTCTAGTACATGATCTAAATATTGTTTCCATCTTTTCTTAACGGTGACCATCTTACACTGGGGCAGTGGCTGAAAATGGAATTCCAATATTCCAATGAGTAGTAATTAGTGTAATTCACTCATTGTGAAGTTTTATTTTATGGAAAGCCATAGTGAAATTAAAGATTAAGGTAAACAGATATAACTTAGCAGATTCAATATAGCCTTATGAATGCCTGATAGATACTTATGGGTACAGAGTCCATGCACATCTTTGCAAGTGACTTCTGTCATTTGCAATATCTGTTAAAGTAATCCAAATATTCTGCTAAAGCCATTTCAGTCTTAGGAAGCTGTTTGGGTAACTGGGATTGCTACATCTCTCCTTGATCATGACTGTCAGTTTGCAGATATTCCTTAGCAATGAGAGAGCAGAGATGAAATTAGCAGGGAAAGAGGAAGAAAAATAATCAATGAATTAACAAACTTGTACTTTTTAATACATGTGTTAAAAACAGTGCCACTGAAACTTCAGAATTGAAAAGGCTGTATCTAATTACCTTGAGTGGGTGAGCTGAAGAATGGGAAGAAAAAAATACAGAATGCATTTTGCATTCAGGTAAAATTGCTGATGTTTATGTGCTTAATGGTGCTTTCAATTTCCTCTGTCAGTTTCTGTTACTAAAATGTTAACCCTTTGTGTCTATTTAAATATGAAGTGGAATTTGGTCTTTCAAGCTTCCTTCAACATATTTTTGGTGTTTAAGTATTGGACTACAGGAATTAGCATGGGAACAGCTGAGATTTGGGAATCAGATACTGAGTGCCTGGTACTCAATAGAATAAAGTTTTCATTCCACAGAAAGACAAGTCAAAAGAAGTGAAGAAATCAGGAGGCATTAAAACCTGGTCAGTGAGTGCAGGAAGCATGTTCTGCACAGGTTGTCTTCAGAGTCTGTAGGTTGCCTTTAAAACAATCTACGAGAGGCAAGTAGCTAAAACCAAATCTATTGTTAACAGGCTTTAAATTACCTTTGGAGACTGCATCCTTGTAAAAAAAGAAATCAGAGGTTTACAAGCTTAAATGAAGTTGTACATGTTATAAACTACTAAATGATATAGTCAGTTCTTGTACTTATTGACAGGTGATAGTGAATATCTAAGAAAAAAAAGTAAATTTATTTAAATGCTGGAATTTTTACTATTTCTTCCTACACTGGAAAACACTTTAGTACTTCTAGCATAGAATAAAATTTATTTTGCATTAAACTGTCACAGTCTTACTTTTCAGGTACACCATAACTGTATTGATAAGATGCCTTTGCTGAAAATAATTGTAAATTAAACTAATTTTTTCTCAAAAAATCAGTTTTAAAACATAGATAGATAATATTTTTACTTCTTTTGAAATGTATTTCCAAATGAATATGTTATAGTACAGACCTGTGACTCCAAGCAAATAAGTAATATGGATCTATGATTCTATCAGTAAAAGTGTAATATAAAAAGGGGGTCATGATTCTTGCTGATTTAACTCTGCAAACTTTAATAGAGTTATACTAGGAAATTTGAATGTGCAACTATGCCAAGACTTCAGCTGTACATAAGCAGGAAAGATACTGTTGAAGAGTCCAGGTAGGGGACCCATATTCCAGGAAATTTCTAGATACAATATATTTATATGGGTAATAACTTTTCAGGAGATGAGGAGGAATCCTCTACTGCTCTGCCCTTTAACAGTGTGCCAGTTGTCATTCTATCCTCTTGTCTCTAAGTGTTTTTTTTTTGGAGTGACTTAGGACTTGTGCAGGATTGTTATTCAATACTGTCTGGAATTAAAGGAGTAGCCATGAGCTAACCAGCAAGCAAGAGGCAAAGTCAAATTGTCTTAGTATCTATCTTCCTTCTCCTGAATCCTCCAGCAAATCTGCTGTAGGATAGATCCATGTCTGGAGTACATGGTAACTGGTAAATGGACATAAGTCACTTGCAAAGATTTGCATGGATTCTGTAACCATAAGTACTCAGAAATGCAAGAGCTGTAAGGCCAGTTATGCCCACAGTCATTCACTCCTCAAATTTGCAAAAAAATAAGTATTGTAAGACTATTTTGACTCTGTGAAGAAGTGTGAATCTTGTAGCTATGCAATATCACCTGCCACACAATTTGTACGGTAGCTTTCAAAGTGATATTTTCTTCTTGCGAACAGGTGTCTGCCTAGGGCTTGTGTAAACCTCCTTCTTCTAAAACACTTTCAGGTTTCTGAACAACACAACTATTGTTCATTTATCAATACCCACAATAGACAGGTATGACCAGCATGTTACTAAGTTCACAGTCCTCAATGCAGACACCTGATGTGTCTCTGCTGGATAGGCAGCTGTCCACCAGGTGGAGAAGTATCAGTCTCTATCGATCCTTGGAAAAGGTTGATCCTTGATTTTGTCAAACTGTCACCTTCTGACTCTTACTTTTTTCTTAGGATTTCATATTTTTTCAACTTTTCACACTGTTTGTACTTTTTCATACTTTATTCTCATGAGTCCTCAAGTTTGTAACAATTACCTTCTCAACAATTTCACTTTTTTTTAAATTTTAATTTTAATTTCCATGTTTTGCATGGCTTTAGCTTACATATTCTCTCACAGCTCAACAATATTTCTCTGTAAAGCTGACCAGAGTTATGTAGCTGTGCTACACTAAACAGGGCTCTGGATCTTAGCTGAACCCATGGGCCATCAAGTTATACTTGAGCCATTCACAACCAACATATGGCAATTGAATCCATGAATCAATGATAATTGATTCCATGGAGGCAGACAGAGGATAGCAGTTTCTCAGGCAATCTCAGAGCTCTGAGTGGAACCACCACGATCAGAAAATTAGAAAGAGGTGAACATTGATGAGTTTCTATATATGTGCGTATAGAACTACAGTAAACAAAATACAGTCACTATCCAGTATCCTAATCCTACAATTTGACAATTCATCCCCTTGCTAAAAGATATTCCATTATTACAGCTTCTAAAATGAAAGTAGAAAAGTAACTCCTTTCTACAAACAGAGAATTCTCCAAAGAAATAGAGCGTATTAAAAATCGTATGTATATATCTCTCCTTCCATCGTCTCTTTCCAGACTCGACCCCTTTTCTCTTAGGCCTATTTCTCTTCTGATTCTTGTCTGCTAGGTGGACTGCCTCATGCCATTATGCTGATGTTGAGGTGATTATCTGTATCTTTTCTAATCTACCTTTCACAAGCACAGTCAAATATTCTTTGCGAACTGGTCACAGTTAATGTGCCAGTGCTGTCTCCTACAGATTAGTGGACTTCTGGTGGACACTTTTAGAAACAGCAGAATAGACATGAAAGAAAAGCTCAAGAGGTTTCTTCTGGACAGTGAGTCATGCTCCCAATCTTTGGCTTCTGACAGAAACTCCCAGTGCTACTGGTTGTCTGCATCCTGATGTTCCCTACACAGAAATTTCAACATGATTTGATGTTGCTTATAAAAGTACTAGCAGTGACCTTTCTGGATGTCCTCTTGGCTCAACTAAAACTGGTTCCTCTTGTGAGCATCCAAGAGATCTTGTGTTCTGCATGGAGGCATACCTTCTGCTATCTAGTCTTTACTTACAGAGGCAGCAGGAGATGAAGTGATTTATTCTGATTCACAGTTCTTGTTCTGTGTAAACCCCATGAGGAAAACATGGGGCAGAGATTATCACTGCCAAGTTGGATGTCATGTTCAGATAAGCAGGGCAAGTGTGGCTTGCCCAGAATTGCAGGAATGATGTGAGATAGAGGGGAGAGAGATGACAGTGGTCCTTTTTTGCTTCTTGTAGGTCTAAGCATACAACTTTTTATTTCACAGGTACTGTTAAGTGTTAAACCAGAATATGATCTGTAATTATATTGTCTGTCTCGCTCTGAGGAATCTGCCCCCAGACCAAAGCCTGAAGAAAGCTTCATGGATTCATTTAATCCAAAAGGGTTTTGAGAATTTCTAGATGGCCTCAGTAAGAGAGTGTGGTTTTTCTCGCAGTGCTGTGAAACAGGACTCTTCCTAATATCAGCTAGTCTTAGTAAGAAAGCCCTGGCCTTTCCTCACATACTGCGCTTTCACTGTGCATACTTTTTATGTACAGGTAAGAAGGATTTGAGCTTCCTTTAATTGTACTCTCCTTCTCTTTTATTTTTTTAAATCTTCATAGACTTCTGTCAAGTGTAAGTTGGTTTTCAGATTTCTCTCTTGTCAACAGCCTTTCTAGGTGAAACAATGTTGTTTGTGTGATAGCCAATGAAAACTTCTATATCTAAGCATAATAAAGTATCTTTGTATTTATTTGCAAATGGCTGTTGCCTTGACTTATTTCCCTTTGGGGAAGCTCTTTACCACTCCATTACACCTTCATAGGATAAAACTTCTACTCAGCCACACCATGTCATTGTAAGAAAGGGACATGTGCTTATTCTGGAGTGTTCAGATAGTCACTCATATGAAGGTGATAAACTCCCAGACAGCCTTAGAAAGAAGAGTTGGCTGGTCAGCTGGGCTGTACTTGAGGGTCAGGGGAGCAGAAGGCATGGAGAGGAGCAGCGATGTGAACTGTTTCCCACTTTATATTGTAATCAGAGTGGAGTTACAGTTTCTCCAGCCCTTCTCCAGACCAAGAACTGCAGCAGTCAAGAGCCTATTGGGAAAATGTGCAATATGAACTACAGTGATGTATCTACTGTGCATTTGCTTACTGGGGGCTTGAAAAAAGGTTGTTGGAAGGATATAGCAGAATGTCATAGGATAGGAGTATGTATTACGGCTGGGAGAAGGAAATGGTTGCCTCCTAGTACTGAATGAGTCTTTTCTCTGTTGCAATGAGACAATAAAGACTCCAAGAAGGAAGGCACCGAGCTTTTTTTTTTTTTTTTTTAAGGTTTTTTGTTGTTGTTGTTGTTGTTGAATAAGTTCTTTCAGTTATGGCAGGCACATGTACTGGCACTGGATCCCTATTAATATCAGACTCTTTGAAGGTCCCCTGAAATGACTAGTACTCCTGCAGACACCCACAGAGGATAGGCTCTTGCAAAAAAAACAGGGAAGATACAAAAGGGTTTGATGGCATTGTCCATTCTGGAGTTTAGATAATCTTTTAGGCAGTAATATTATGCATTGCGCTGCCTATATTTCAGGTGACAGTTGACAAACAAGAACAGAGGATGTAAAAGATCTCCCTGAAACCATCACAACTGTCAGGACAAGGCCATTTACCTATGTTTAAATAAATAAATCACAAACTCCCAGTGGTGCTGAGTGTCTCAGTCAATGATCTCTGGAATGCCTTCAGTTTTCTGTCAAGGCCGCATATGTCCCATTAAGAAATCAGTCACAAATTGCTTTTTTGTCTGGATGTTCTTATGACGACAAGTTCCACTCTCTCCCTGCAAGTTCAGGTTTCTGGGTTCCTTTATTACAGTGTCCTCAAAGCAAGCCACCTCTCGTCAACTAAAGTATATGAAAGAAGGTAGGAAATATCAAATGAAATTAAAAAAAAAAAGAAAGAGGGAGTGCTTCAAAAAAATCTGTTAATTTCTCCCTATTTTGCTAAATTAAAAGAAAAGATTTGGAATGCTTATTTACTTTGCTCTTATCTAACATAATACCCTAAGAATCCTCATAAGACTGAATAAAATATTTGGTAGCTAAAGGGAATTGTAGTTGAGTATGATTTTTTTCTCAAAGTTATTAGTTCAAATTTATTATTTATAGGTCTCTAATACACTCGATCTCTTTCCCAGGAATTTTAGATTTTTATACAGTCTGTATAAAATCAATCATCAGTCCTAAAGGGGTCCCTACTGCACCATATGAATATAATTGGTATGTCTACTTTAGTGACTTGGGTGACACAAAGAGGGAAGGACTAGGATTTGATTTGCCATGTTCTAGGATTGTATTTCTACATCACACATTTATCACAAATAAACCCATGCCCTCTGTGAGTCCTAGCTGTCTTGGTGCACGCATGGACCCTGATGGCCTGGACCAGCATCATCTGGGACCCACATCACACTCTTGCCCTTGACTCAGGAGCCTCATTGCAGCTTTGGTACTACTGGGAGAGGAATAGCCTTGCCCACCAGTGATCATCTCAGTGCATGCCACGTGGCTCTGACTGCAGACACGAGGTAAAATCCTCACAAAAAGATCCCCTCTAAATTGTTAATATAGCAAACCAGTGAGGTCCCATCAGGAATATTATCCAAAACTGTGTCACCACTGTTAGAAATCATAGCAGGTAAGAGACTGATGAAGAAGCACACAGAATGAAATATTATCTTAGGGAGATATCTATGGGCGATGAAGCACATGGCAAGGAAAATTTTGTGGCTTCAGATGTGAAAATGCTAGAGGCTAGACGTGTTAAGGTCTACTTTCCTGTTACTAAAGGGAGACTAGACCCTGTGCCACATGATGGGAACTTCCACCCACTGGGAAGATGCTCTTCCACCAGCATGCGTTCTGAAGGATACAAAGGTTGTATTTTGCACAGAGTGTTCTTGGGGTTCTGTTTATAAGTTGAAGTGAGAATTAAAACCTGCTGGCTCAAACTACAGTTTTATCAAAGAAAAGGCATACTGCTACATAAGTATCCCTCAGTTCTGTGAAATGAACATCAAATTGCACTCCTAAACCTTTGCCAAAGATAAGTTCCATCCATGCAAATTCTAAAAGGGTTCAGTTACAAGGGAGAAGGTTGAGTTTTCAGTAAGTCTTTCACTCTGATGCACATACTTCATTATAACAGGCTGTGTGACACAGTACCTAGCTTAATAAAAAAGACCTTGAGATGAAGCAATAGATTTGTTACAGGGATGCTTCTGCAAATAAGTGAACATCCACCTGACTACATGATCTATGAGCACACTTCATGTCATTCTGAAAGTGCATCTGTCTTCAGCCACCCCCACAGCAATTTTCCAAGGTGAGTTGCATTTCGTATCTTTGTGTTTAACAAAGATCACACACTAGCCAACATACTACCATCACCATGAGACCAAATCAATGTGTGCCCAACCTCTCAAAGTCTATCCATCAGTTTATAATAAACAGCAATGAAAGATTTGAAATGGGAGCAGTGTGAGATGGTTATTCACACTGTGCTGTTTTGTATAGCATCTTTGCCTGCTGTTGTATGATTTTCCTTAGAGTGGTGATAGTGTTAGACATTTTGTGTTAGAAATTAAAAAAAAATCTGAACTATTTAGTCACTTAATAAAACCCTATAAAACTCCAGAATAAGAGAGTCTAACAACGCAGACAAAATTTAAGAAAAACAGTGTAGTAGAAGGGAAAGTATAAAGGAAGTCATCTAATCTGCCTTTAAGTAACATATACAAAAATTAATAAAAACCTAATATTGAAAGGAAATTAACATTTTTACTCTGGCATTTACAAATATTTTCAACTTCATGGCTCTGGTTGTGAAAGTACTCTCCACAGAAGGAAAATCTTGACCTCGGATAAAAGCAGACAGTCCTATGTAAGGTATTGACCCCCTGTTTTGGATGTGGTTAGACCTATCTGTTCAGATACACTATGGAGAGTCTCAGGTATCTACCCTTCCCCCCTGCCCTCAACTGGGCATAACTGGAACTGTGTGGTCTAAGCTCCAGAATTTCCTTTCTAAGGAGAGAATGGGAGGGTGAGAAGGAGGCAAGTGCAGGCCTGTCTCTCACTTCAAGGCTGCGGTTTGGATTAAGTACAAACAGAAAGAATGGAAAATATTCCTGGGTTCTCTAAACTAGATGTATAGCCTAAACTAGACATGTAGCCATAGAGATATTACACACTTTCTATTTGTTGTTTCATGATTTTTTGCTTTCCTTTTTGAATTGTTTTGAACCAGTTATATCACTGGCAGCTGGCATATTGAATTGGTTCTCTTCTGCATGGTTAATCTTTTGTTTTCAGGGAAGAGAGAACTGAGCCAAGTCTTTATTATGATAACTTCTTCTTGCATACTCTCTTAACAGTATTCCCCTAAACTTTCACAAATTTGCTCTAGTGCTCCTATACACTTCCTGCTGTTTTTGAGACTCTTAGTATCTGTTTCTCAGCACTTTCAACACTCATGATAATTTGGGTTTTTTTAATTGTCTTTCTCCTACAGTACTCTCTCTGAATACTCTTTTTTGAGATCAACATTCTTATAAAAATCTCTGAAGAATGGAAGGCTTAATCTGTGTACTTAATTCATTCTTAGGGAGAAGATAATGACATTGATAATCCATTAGCACCAGTACCTTTATGACAATTTCTATGCAATAGTCCAAAACACGATAGCACTTAATCTCCCCTAAACAGCTGACTTAAAGATAGCAGGATAAGGTTGGGATGATGAGGTGCAAAGGATATAGCATTTTCTGGAGAAAGAGACAATTCGTTTTCTTTTGTTATTTTAAATAATACTTTCAAATGATTTTATCAGAAAGAAGGTATTGTTTATGTCAGAAGGAGTAAAAGAAAAAAAAATCAGAAAAAATATTTTTGTTATGTGTCAGATATAAGGCTTCACATGATGAACATCATCATCATTTTATACTTTTTTATTAGTTTATAACTTACTGGTAAAGGATAAACATTTTACAATTCTCAGTGGCCGTGCACTAGAAGTCAACTGTCTGTTCTGATTTTATTTTTCTTCTTATTTTCCTCTTTTGGTAGTATGTACAATCCCAATTGAAGCTTTTCCAGAATTCAATTTACATGTAGACTGTTTATCAATTTCACTTATGATGAATATGCTTTCTCTCTTGTATGTTTCTATTGAACTTTCTCTGTATGTGATGGATTTTCAGAAGGAAAGATGTTCAATGGTTTAAAATTCTGTGAAGTACTTCTTAAAATGCCTAACTTTCATATAAAAAATGTGCAGTTGGGTTGAATATATGACAGAGGGTTATTGTGTTCCTCACTATAACAAGATTTTGATTGTCTTGTGATATGTTTGTCTTGTTTTGATTTATCTACCTTTGACATAATTGTATTCTCTAGCTTATTAGATAATCACATATTGTCTCGGAATGTCAACTTCTTTTTTTTTTTTTAATGAATAACATTTGGTAAAAAAGTAGAGTAAATAGAAAAATCTTCATATAAACAAGGTTACACACTGTATTAAAATATTTAATTCTTGAATTATTGGTGACGCACCTTTAATATCATAATTGAAAACTGTTTCATTAGAAACACTTCAGACAGACATACAATTTTAGCATGTACATAGTAAGAAACTGCACAGAAATAATGACACAAGAGAGAGCACGCTGATAGGAACTGATATCTGACTTTACACAATGTTAAAGGGTCTAGCAGTGAGGACCACAAGATTTTAATAGCTTTCAAATAGTGTTATTTTTCTGTTCTGAGTGTGTTGGTTAGTTGGGACAGGTGAAAAGGCCTATTTTTATTCTTAAGGCAAGTGCAGTCTGTACACTTTCAAACCTGTCATTTATGACTTCTACTGCTTGTGGTATTTCTGTCATGCCTTACATTTGGAATAAGGACTGATCATAGATATCAAGAATAATCTTTGGCACTATACTGGCAAATAGTAGGCTTTAAGATACCGTGTTTAGATGTGAGTGACTGTTTCCTGTATGAGTGTCCTCAGAACATGAAAAGCTACCTACTCAATGAAGTTCATCTATTTCTGAAATGAAAAATGTACAATAAATGTGAACAGTAACATTTCAGTTGAGAGCCATGCATGTCCTTCTCTTTGTGTGGGAACAAATCTGAGACACAAGGAGGATTTCTTTACAAAATATTAAGCTTGTTATAACTTTGATTGGGTGTCCTGATAGTTAATTACCATCGATAGCACTGAACTAACCATAGCTCCACATAAACTAAGTACTTCCAAAATGTACTGTTTTTAGTGGAGTGAAGAACAGATTTTTTACGCATCATTCTTTCAGGTACAGATCCCCTATGTTATTTGCCTTGTTCTTGGTGGCAGGATTTGGCCATCTAGCTAGGCCATGAAACCAGGCCTCCAAGCTGTGAACCTTTCAAATGTCTTGTCATTTGCTGATGCACATTTTCCTCCCTAAACTGACACACAATAGATGTTTTTTTTCCTATTACAGGTCTGCTATATATGATACAAACTTCTATCAAGAGTAATGCTGAATACCATATATTGGTTACAGTAAAGGTCAAAATCAAGGTTACACTTCAAAAGAAGCTTGAAAATACAACATAGCTTGCTCAAAATCAGAATTCTAATATAAATGTGGTTTCTAAATTATCACAAATCTAAACTGAAAAGTTCGGGTTTGAACATAAACCTAGATCAAAGAAATCAGTCAAGAAATTATGTACTTAGCATGTATTTGAAATACTTATTTTATTTCATTGTCATCTATTCAGGAAACTTCTGATAGGTTCTGATACATTATGAAAGCATTTTAAGAACCTATAAATTCCTCTTCTGTAAATGTCAGGTGATTGATTCAGATTGCTGTGACTAATCTTCTATAACAATCCTAGGCACTGAAATCATACTGCTTTATTTGTTAGTAGAATCATATAATTTCTTTTACTGTCTACCGGTCCATCTGAATTCAATTAAAAACTTAACTTTTGTTAAGACCTGAAATCTCAAGTCTGACCACAGCACAGTATCTTTCACTGCAGGTGAAGAGGACACCTGTTCCCCATCTATCAGATTTTATTTGGGAATTAATGCGCTCCTGCCCTCCACACACACACACACACACAAAAAATAGTGAGTGTCTTTAGCTATCATGTCATGATTCTTGTTTAAGAATACATAACAAATGATTTGCTTCACTGAGATTTTAATTAACTTTACTTATGGTAATGATTGTTCTTATTTGGTTTTTATGGACACAAACAGCTTAATATTTCTTTCCCCACCTCATTCTTTATTATGACCTAAAAAATCAGTGTTTATATCCTTATAATAAGAAGGAGATCTGACTGAGAGCCTGAGTTCAGTCTGATAAAAAGCAGTCCTATGGTAGATCTCCTTCTACAAATGGTTTCATGATGGTTTCATCCTTTCTTCAACTCTAAAGAGGAAAGAAACTTTAGCTCGTATGGAGGAGGTAGGTGGTTCTGAGAAAAGAATTACTTCTCTGAGAACAGCAGAATAATGTTGGGTGGTTCTAGCAGCCGAGAAAAACGAGAAAAAAGAATGACGGTCCTCACTGCTGAGATTTTGGAATGACAGGAGCCAGTGGGGACCTACCAGCTGTAAGCATATAAGTCATACAGACAGAGCCAGGAAAGATCCTGGGGATGTTATTAAACACAAGTTCTGAAATGACTTATTCTGTTTGAAAGCTTATTTTGTCATCCAATAAAGAAAGATATTTAAACCCTAGATGTAGAAGTCCATTGGGCTGTAAACCAAACAGATGCTACTACAATTTGTTTGACAGCGATTACCTCTGAGTCTGTGATCCCAGTGGGATCATTACAAATCACTGTGATTCACTGGGACCTTTAATGGCAACAAAAAAGAAAGAAAAGAAAAAGAAACATTTACCATTTCAGTAGAATTTTTGGTGGTCTTAAATTCAGCAACTACTCCAGACTACAGTACTTACTGTAGAGTAGAAGAGTTAATAAGAAGGTTACTACTGCTGTTCCTTCCATTATTCAGATGGCTGATTACAGTCATAGTCCCTATAATAGGGCACATAGTAAATGAAGATTTTTGTCCTGAAGAAGTAACTGCTTAAATGAAAACGAGTGATAAAAGAGACAGAAGACAATACAAAGATCAGGATGAAGTCTGACAAATAGAAGTATGATGAATGTTTTTTTCTTTTTTGCTTGCTTCCTTCCTTCCTCTCTTCCTCCCTTTCTCCCTTCCTTTTCTCTTTTCTCTTTTCTGTCTTGTCTTTCTTCTTCTGACTTTCTCCCTCTTTCTTTCTCTCTCCTTTCTTTCTTTCTCTTTTATTTTTTTCCTTTCTTTTTTCCTTCTTTCTCTCTTTTATGCTCTCTATTTTTTCTCCTCCCCTCCCCTCCCCTCTCCTCTCCTCTCCTCTCCTCTCCTCTCCTCTCCTCTCCTCTCCTCTCCTCTCCTCTCCTCTCCTCTCCTCTCCTCTCCTCTCCTCTCCTCTCCTCTCCTCTCCCTCTGCCTGCCTTCTTAACAAGGAATGGGTTGTTTGATCCTCTCTTTAGCTACTGTATACATGTTAATAAATCTTTTAGTACTCTAGGCCAGAAAACAAGTGATTTAGTTGACTCAAGTGAAACCTGACATACAAATATGGGTTTTCTAAGTTCAGTTTCATCAGTCTGCTCAAGACATTGTTTTATATATATATATATATGTATATAAAACTAAGATAACTGTCACATACTACTCTTGAGAGTATAACTACAAACTTTTTCATTGAGGATGAAGATTCTTACACTTGTTTCAGTCAAATTGAGAAGGTTTTAAGAGCTATGAATTCCAAAGTGGATTGTTTTTCATTAGTACTGAAAGCATTAAAGTGTCACATGCTTAAATATCCAGCTGAATCATTCATTCTATATTTGTCAAAACATGTATTTTCTAAGAAAAACAAAATACACATGCACACCCACACTTACATATTCATACACATCACACATGTCTATATTGTAAATGGTAGGTATCATGAAAGACTCCTACATCAAAACTTGTCGTAGCTTATTTTCATACATGAAGAAAAGAACAAAACTTCAAGAAATGGTCTTGTTCACGACTGCGTAGGAAAATGTCTAGAATTCTATTTGTTCCATTTACGAAGCACTGCACATAGCTTGAAACCTTTATAATGCATTTCTCTCTTACAATCAAAAGAAGAAGAAGAAAAAAATAGAGGGAGAAATTGAAAAGCTTCACCTTGATAAGATCTCATCAACCAGACAGGGCAGAAGTGCGACCATATCTAATACATAATCTTAACCATTTTGACAGTTAGATGTAGTTTAGAAATAAAAGTTCATAGCAACTTTGAACCAACCTGATCAAAGATTTCTGGGAGGTTCCTCACAGTGGAGAGAACATTTAAGTGTTATACCTTGTGTCATTGCTTCAGAAGCAAAGTCTGACTTCCCTTTTGATGAGTTGGCACAACACTATGAAAGAAACAGAGGCAAGCCTTATTCCTGGTATAAAACTCCTGTGAAGTCAATGAGGATACACCAGAAAGACATCTGCCTAGCAGGATAAATCCTGTATTTTGTTAATGCTGAGACAATCCCACAGAAGTCAACAGGCTTACTGAAGGACACTGGTGTTCCTTGTTTGATAGTTTTAGCCAACATTATTAGAAAAATAGGGAAAATAAAGCAGTAACTTAATTAAGATGATACACACACCACTTGCCCACTCCCAAATATATATATTTTTTAATTTTGTTTTTTAGAGATCATATATGACCATTCGTCCAGTAAAGATGATGAGTTAAAATCACCACATAATATTTTAATATTATTTAATCATATATAGCAATCATTCAGCCTTAAATTGGATGTTCAGCAACATTCAGAAACTATAAGTAACTACATATTTCACAGTTTAATGGAATGAGATCCTCTAAAGAGATTAGTATATACTGCAGCCAATCATTGTTATCAATAATTTGCAATATGGTATCTAAAGTTCAAATTTTACAATACACTTAAGCACTTGCATAAATAGGAATGATTTTCAAACAAGCTGATTACACAGCAGTGACCTTTCAACTTGCAAATAACTCCTGACATTCTATATTTTGATGGTCAAGCCACATTTTTAGGAATCCAGAAAAGCATGATAGGTAGTAACTGAGAAACCAGTAAAACCATTCAGGTTCTTAAAGTTTGCCACATGCTTAAATATCCTCCTGAATCATGCCACATTTTTCAAGATGCATTTTTGAATGCTAATTGTAAAGATGTTAATAGTAGAGAAGCATATTCACACAGAAATACATATCTGAACTCCTCCTCGCTTCGCTGTGAAGAATGAACAAAAACTGTCAGCAGAAATTAAAACAGAATATCTATGATAATATGTTATTTTGAACAACTTTTAATACATAACATAACTGCATCCACAAGAGGAAAGAAAGCCGCCTTACAGTGTAATCAAATTACAGGCCTTCACAACAGCTTTTATCAGGACTGACGATTACAGTCTACAGTCTGGATATATTCCATTCATGATACTGTTGTTTCCAGGGAATTTCCCACTTGTTTTAATAGGATGGTTATCTAGAGATTAGCCTTTATCATTTAAAAATTTAATATACTAGAGCAATAGCCAAAAAATCATGCAGACTTAAACATGTGTTTCCAGCATTATCTCACATTAGAGGGTTAATTACTTTCTTGTTCTTAATATAGAACTGCATTCAGTTGCTAAGGAAACCAATGATTTCTTCATGTCTACAAGCACTTGAATCATGTTGCATTTTCTTTATTTTGTGAGCTGTTTTCTGGGAGGTTTTATGAGGGGGTTTGGGGCTTTTTTGTTTTGTTTGTTTTGTTTTGTCTTTTTTTAATAATGTTAAATCAAAAAAGAAAAAAAAATAACACCATGGCTTAAAAAAAAGAAAATGTAGGCTGACCTAGTAATAGCCAGATTTGTGATGGTGAGGCAGAACAGTGTGTTGTCGGTGGGGAACCAGTTGTAGGTTCTGTCTTTATTCTTTTCCTCCCAGGAAGCAGAGTTTGAAGCAGTGAGCATTAAATAACTTTGAATACTGAGACTGGTGGTGACTCACCTTCTGCCAGCTCAAGATATTCTGCCCATCATCTATAACAAGACACATTTGTTCTTACATCTTTCTTTAGGTACTAGACTCAATAAAGATATGTAGCATGGGGATGGAAACATTCAAGCTGGCTTCAACTGCAGCAAACTTGGAGCCAGGGAATTTGAACATTGAGAATGGTCCTGAGATGCCCTTTCTGGTTATGTGCAAATTATCTGAAACTCAGAAGCAGGTCACACCAATGGGCCCTATTATGACTAACCACATCCTGCTGAGAGAACAGAGTGGATGGTACTACACCAGAAAGATCTGATCTAGGTGAGAAACTGTTTTAGTATATAGAGGAAAGTAAAAAGAAGAGACTGAGGGAAGGAGGGAAACTAGAGAATCTCTTTAAAGAACAGTTCTTTAAACATTGCTTCTGGAAATTGACCTCCTGAGAGAATATAATATTTTACATTATTTTGAGCTAATTTTCATCCTTTGATGTCTCTTACATTCCATTACTTAAAGTATTATATGGCTCACTATTCCACAAGGCAAAGAATTTTATTCAACACTGCAATGTATAATAAAATGTGATCACTTTAAGTTTATTATAATTTTGCCTGGCAAGCTGTAACTAGTATTTAGTGGTAAAATTGGCAAATGAAGGACTTCAGAATACATCCACAAGTGGTTCTAAAATGAGTGTGTTTATTTCTATCTCTTAAAAGGAATGTTATGAATATGCTTAAATACAGGAGCATGTAGAGTGCTATAAAGGGCATAGAAGCAGAATCACAAAGCCTTTGAATTCTTCTGTAAAAGCACTGGGTTCACAGACATATATTCAAGTAGGAATGACTTGGGCATTTAACTAAATTTTTAAGACCCTAAACCAATCCAAAAAGCAGGTCTGCCTGTCAGTATAATCCTCCATGTGTCTAATGGTCAAAAGTGATGAGCTTTTTATGGTGCTTAACTAATATGTGCCTAGCTCAAGGACAAATCCCAGAAGGAATTCCAATTAGCTATTTCTCTGCCTGTTTCTCCTGTTGATACCTGATCCAGCAGCAGTCTCAGCCCAAGTATGACGTACTGGTCTCCACCCTGAAGATACTCAGGGAAGGAAGAGTGCTCTTCTAAACACCCACTCTATGCACCTTAAGCAGCACATCAGGAGACAACCAACTATCCAAATATACAATAGTAAGTTCAGTTCAGTAGTTAATTAGATATCCCAAAAATGCATGTTTCATTATTAGTCCTTCTAATCCATTAAAATGTTTTTAAAACCATAAATCTCAAATAACTGGAGTGCATTTTCCTAGTATTTTTTGAACAAGCCTTACGATAAAATGTGGTAATAGAACAGTCAAAATAAGAGGCAGAGGCAGAGGAGGAAAAAAAAAAGAAAGAAAAAAAGGAAAAGAAAAAGGAAAAAAAGGAGGAAAAGAGCAGGGATATAAAAATGAGTCTCAAGTACCTTGCATAAGAAGTGTCTGAGAAAAGATTTTACTACTCACACCACATGGGAGGTGTTCAGATGCTTAGGATAAGCAACAATATAAACATCCAAAATATATTATGAAAATCAAAGGTCGGATTTACCAGTGTACCCTGGCTGTTCAATTCTGTTCCAGTGACACAAAGAAGACATAAACATAGTTTTAGTGGGTGGTTAAACTATGTTTATAGCTGTTGTGCAGAACTGTAACATTTATTTTTGTTGCAAAAAATTTTGAGAAACTAATTTTGACCTGTCAATCATCATTAAGTAGTCAATATGCATCAGCAGCTATTAGGCAATCTATTTGAGAAAGTACAGGCCTACTTTCCCATATTAATGAGAAAATAACTTCAGTACTTTGGCGACCATGGTAAAAACTGTGGTGAATTTGATAATTTTTAGTGGATAACCTAAGTTGAGCTGCTATAGCATCTCAGATTATATCTATATCTATATATCTATATATATAATCAAAATTATATATATATAATTTTATTTTTCATTTATGTGGCAAATGCAATGAGCTGCATAACTCAGTATTTACTTGTCAGGCTGTGTCTTTCAGGTAACCCATGAGCCATTCGGTGGGGCCTTTTTTGTTTTGGGGGTTTTTTTTGTTTGTTTTTTCTTTTTTACATACTCAAAATGAGAAATCATGCTGTCTTTAGCCCTGTTTTAAACATATTCTTGTATTGAAAAAAAAGAATCAAGAAAACTTGAATTAGTGTGAGTTTACTCCAGTATCAAGAATGTTGGTAGATGACAAGATGGGCAAACAGTTAAATAATATGCATAGTCCTCTTTTTATTCCTTCCAAGAAAAAAAAAATACAGTTTTAACTCTCAAAAAAAAAAAAGAAGAAACAATAATTTGATTTACTGCCAACTAAAAAAATACACTAAAGAAATACAAATGTCTTCTATATTCAAACTGACAAAGCATGGGAGACATATCTGACATACTGTTTTGACTCGCCCATTAGTTCTTTTTTCTGCATTTATAGCTTGGGCTAAATGAAGCATCTACCTCAGCTTTGAATTTCAGTGGGCTTTTCTATTCAGGGACTGTAACAATCTTAATTTTATTTAACCTTCTTTTTTATTGGATTGACCACAGCCACAGTAGAGAATGGCACTTGCCTTCTTACAGTGATATTGAAAGAAGAGAGTTCCTTAACTCACACTCAGTCTATTAATCCTGTCAATAATTCAGACTTGCCAATAGGCAATGTAATTGCCTGCAGCTTCTGCAGTCATGATTGACCAGGATAAGCAAGATCCTTACTTTGAACAACTGAACTCACTATTTCAAGCAGGTCTGTTACATATGGAATGCATTTTTGAAAATTTAATAAATAATCATCTGCCATGTGCAACTTGACACTTTTGAATTATGAATTCAGAGACTTGAGGCTTGGTAGGAGAAAAGGCGGAAACTGTAAGCAAAATGGGATCGATGCAGGCAACACACGTATTCATACATCTATGCAAAAAGTGTTTGCAGCAGATATTGCACAGGCCACTGTAACCCTGAGCAGATAGCACTGCCGAGCCTACCAAAACCTCTATGCATATTCTTACACTTCTGTTCACTCTGATCATTAAAAGCAAACCCCCAAAAGCCCCAAATCCCAATAGTAGAAAAGCAACAGCAACATGTAGCTGTAACTAACATGTAACCAAAACTTAGAAGCTTATGAATAAGGTCCACTTAAACTGGGATCTAAGAGTTTTCCAAGGATCTTCTAGGCTGCTTCTTACTGCTGTAGGTAGCTGAGGTGGATTCAGTTGAAGAGAAAGACATCCAAACGCCAGTGATTACATGTGATATGCACATCATGTCCCATTGTAGTCAACAGAGCACACAGAGTGATCCAGCTGAACAGTCACGAGGTGCCTGCATCAGGATGAGCTGAAACACTTAAAGAAATGTGAGTCATGTAAATCAAGCAATGATGTTATCTTGGTATACCTTTCCCTTTCTTCTCAGACCTCATGACAAAATTAAGGACCTCGATTACCCACTCATGCTTCTAAAAGAGTTAGATGGAGTTGTTTAGTGTATCATAAAATTTATTTTTTTTATCAGCTGAAATGTCATTTTCTCTTGTTTCATGGCTCACTTTAAAACACGATAACTTTCTTTTTGCCTCTTCTTTGAAAGATTATGCTTATCTGACTGGAAAGCTGTCATATCCAATTGTTGTGTTTTTATGTCAGTGGATGAAACCTTGGTCTCACTCAAAATATCTAGATTTTGCTGGTCTTGTCAACAGAATCCTTGATGGTCAAGTGCTCTGGCCTGGATCACATCCATGCTGTAAGCTCTGGGTCCTAGCATGGGCTATGAGCTGATTGGCAGTGGGGAAGTCCTGTTTTGCTCTAGAGTGGTATGAATGAATTCATAAGCCATATGAACACCCAGGAGACCAACAATAAAGGGAAGAAGGGAGTGAGACAGCTTGGCAGGACTGGTGAACTTTTGTTACTGTGCACACACAGATCGGGACCAGATTTACTTGCTCATAAATTTAGGCACATGAGTAAAGTGCTTGTGACTGGAGTGTGATCATTCCAGGCTATCTGTGTATTCTGTGAGGAGAGATTGACAGCTCTCAAAGAGGGTTTTGTCCACTAAGATCTTCTTAAAAGGCTGATGTTTCCCTCCAAGCAATGCAAGGAGGTTATGCTGATAAGTCCTCTAACACTGGCGTCTCAGTCTACTGCCTAAATTGATTGGAGTATGAATCCCCCACTCTTTTCAGCACAAGGCCCTTTCCTTAAAGCACATTTTATGAAAAATTAAGATCTTCCTTGACCAATGACTGTTTCTGCATACCTACCCTTATTCGCAGATTGAAATGCTGACCACATTGAAGGCAAGGGTCAAAATTCTCAAGTATTCATCAGGACAAAAGTGAATTTTATTGTGAAAAATATTAAAATAAAGTATATTTTGAAGACTAGCAACGTAACACCTCAGATAATTTATTCATTGTGATTATACAATACAACTTTTTCCATGGAATGTTTAAATTACACTTGCATAAAAAGAATAAAATTCTTAAAGTATATATAGACTTGTCCCAAATAACAAATCTCACCTTGGAATGTTCTACATTCCTGAGCCATGAAAAATAGCTGCTGGCTAATTTTGTCCTTCTGGCATGACTCAGTAATAGAGTAATGATGTGCTCAAAATGTCATTAAAAGTCTAAGCACTAGTTCTGGAAGTTATTCCACTATTTAAATAACCTGAAAAAGAAGACTTGAAAATTCTTATTTCTCATTGTACCTGTTTTACATTTTCACTGAGCATTGTAGAAAGGGATTGGGAAAAATAAACTGAACCAAATTTTTTTTTCAGATAAAGAATTTCGTGATATTGAAAAAGTCTTGTGCCTTATTATATGTCATTCTGCTTCCTAACTGCTATGTCATGACTTTTATAAAATCATAAGATCTGCATTTCTATATGGGTTATACACAAAAATGGCAGACTGATGGGAAAACAACTGTTAAGTTTGTCTGCCAGAAAGATGAAAGAATAAGAGGTTTAGATAGGCATCTACTGATATTGTTTAATTTGCATATTTTAAATTCCTAATTATCTATAGGACTAGGAGTAAGAAATCATACCTTGTTTACTGCATCAAGAAATTGTATGTTATTCAATAATATTTAGCAACCATTCTTGAGAGAACTGGCTGAAGGTGGATCTTCTATTTTACTGTTAGTAAAGAAGACTGAAAACTAGGTACATTCTTAGAAAACGTGGACTATATTTTCTCCATCAACTTAAAAGGAGTCCCTGTCACTATCTATAAATGTAGAATACAAGGAAAAAGCCATATTTTACCTTCTCTTGTAAATGCATTCAAAGGTAAACAGCTTCTTCATCTTTCCCTAAAAACACGCATAAAAGACAGTGACCTTATTTGTCAAGTTCTTCTTTGTCAGACCTGACTAGTAAACACTGAGAGTGTGTAGCAGTAATCTGAAAACTGGCAGAAAAATAGCTTAACACAGGGTAGGAGAATCTGGTGGTATTTTGCTTTCAGGATGAGTTTTGTAATACAGATTTATCTATTAATTTAGATTATGGGATATTAAGAAGAAACATAACAGAATAAGTACTTACTTTAAATTCAGATTTGGAAAGAACAAAAAGGAGAAGGGAGGAAAAAATGAAACAGCTGCAGAGCACCGCAGTTTTAGCAGTGAAGAACATGATTCTCACAAGATGAAATCTGCTATAAAAATGAAGCACAATGTTTAAATGGATTCTAAGTTTAACCTAACAAGTTCACCTGTCCTCGCTCCTCCACACTCAGTTGCAACTAAATATTTTTGATTCCTTCAGATGATGATTCCCTCTTGTCTCCATTGTTTGGAATTACAAGAAATGTAAAAATGTGAGTCTTGGGAAAAAGTAACAGCTGAATGCTTCTGGGATATTTAGTAACATTTGTGCAGACTTCACTGAATATAAGATGAGCTCAAGCTGTCATGCTCTGCAGCAAGTTTAGTACCCACAAGGCTCTCCATGTTGTTTAATTTTATTGCAGTTAATAATCAGGAGAAATTATTTTAACATTGCTATTGGGTTTGTTTTCAATATGTTCATTAGTTTTGCTCTGTGGTGGAAAAAAAAGCTATATTAAGTGAAAATGCACTATCAGGCAAGAGTTAGAAATAACAAGTATAATGAAAGTCTAAGCTGCACTGCAGGTACATTACTCACTTTTCCCTCCTAACAATGGGTAAATTCCTAGATCTACTCAGTTTGTACTCAGAGGCCCAGATTCAACTCATTCAGTGTACCCTCAGTTCTTCTGAAATTAGTTTCTATCTTAAATAAATATTATTACCCAAATTTTAGGATTGTCTAATCTCCCAGGGTCTCAGAGTAGCCCCAATAATAAATGGATTTTGATCACGAAAGAAGAAACATGACATTATGAAACATGAAAGTGTGGACACTTATAACAGTGTTAAAAATAACAAAATGCTGCAAGATTTTATGTGTAAGTGCCCTAGCCCTCCCAGCCAAGTCTGATGATCCTAATACATTACCAGAGAATAAAGATTCTCTCCTTCTGCTCATTTCAGCTTGCCTAAACTGTAGTACAACGTAGAGGTTTCAGACCTCATTCTAACTGAACTGAATGGGTATTCAGCCTGACCACAGCGTCATAATAAAAATACCTGTAGGGTTTTGCACTTGGCAGGATAGCCAACTGAGTGGAGGAGAAGGTCTTTGAACTTCATTTTCTAGCAGAGCCTCTAGCTATTAGCCAACCTGGCAGATGGTTTCTATACCCTCTTCATCAGTTGTTGCTGCAAATACAAGTTTATCTAAGTGACCTTTTAGCTGATTTTAGCATTCTGATCCCCCCATTGCTTTAAACTTTAGGGATTAAATAAAAACATAACCATGCCAGGTCACAGACCACTGAAAATATTTTTATTATAATAAAATAACTATAGTATCATTTCAGTGATAAAGCTAAATACCTGCTTTATGTGAATCCACAAAGTAGCTAGGCAGATCCCTTACTGAGTGTCAGATTCCCCAAGATATTATATAAAGTATTATTCTCCCAGTTTTGGTGCCAATGGCATCTCAAGACCTTTGAAAAGCTGGTTGTAACTGTGCAATCACCCCAAAGCAAATGTTATAGGGGAAGAAAAAAAAATACATAGCTTCATTAAACAATTATGACTAACTTAGATACATCATAAATATGTTTAGGCATCTGAATGGTCTAAACATCAAAAAACAAGGAGGCCATTTAAGTGGATAACAATCATAAGTAGAAAGACTACTTTTAATAGTAAAATATACGCTACTAGGCAAGCCAGATAAAAGCCTTTTAAAACATTCATTTTTCACTGTATTGTGCTGCTGACCTTTGTTCTAATTGTCTAAGTATTTACATTAGTTAATACAGTCTTACCTTTGCCTTAGTGGTAATTACAATAAACTAATTATATCTACTACATACCTAAGATTTATATTCCACTTGAGTTTTTTTTATTGTTGTGGTAAAAGATCAACATTGAAATAGAAGAAAATTAAGCAAAATTAACTCTAAATGCAAAGAATCTAAAAAGCTACCCTAATTGTATAAATCTAGGTGTTGGAAGCTAGTGTACCCTATCATATTTTAAACCCAAGTAAAACTGATAGTCTAACTTTCAGAGGTGCTTCTGATCTACTAAACTCATATTAGCCAACAGAACTTAAAGATTCTCAGTTCCTTTGAAAATTGTTCTGCTATTACTTGGGTGCCTAGATGAAGATTAAGGAATATAACTTTAGGCATCCAGCTGTGACAATTTTTACTTCTGTCCATTTTGCTCTCTCTTGTTATGCCTAATGCCAGCAAAAACCTACTGAAATACAACAATTTAATAAAGATAAAGTACAGAAAAAAGAAATTGCTCAGAATTCCAGCTGGGTTTTCCACTTTGCTGGTAATTATCATAAGTGCCTCCCCACGACTGGAAATGAGAAACTGCTGTTATTGCCACTTCCCTGCTCTCCATGTTACTTTTTTTTATCCACAGTAGCCCCCTGAACAAGTTACCAAACCCAACAAGCTGTGAGGTTCAGCTACTACACACTCATTTTAAAAGCACTTTTGAACTCAACAGTACCTGCGCTCTGCTTTTCTTCTCAGCTATTAAATTCTTTGCCACCAAACAACATGCCAAAGGAAAGATGGTCTTTCACACCAGTGGGGGAAGAGGAGGGAAAGGCCAAAGGAAAAAATGAATCATTGCTCTGAAAAGGTGCTCAGGGCTTTGGCTCATTGGACATTACACATGGCCCTGTTCCTATATTTACAGTATCTTGTCCTGAGCCTTGGCATGTCTCACTCGGGAAATGACCAAGAGCTGAAGGGGTCCTCAGAAGGCAAGGGAGCCATTAAAAAAAAAAAAAGTTACAAAAAAGTTATTAGAAAAAATCCAGAATGGACAGAAACACAGGTTGAGAGGCCAAGTGGTGTGGCCCCTTGAGAAAAGTTATCTCCCAGCCCAAATCAGAAATGCCTTGAAGCCTCGAACAGCCCAAGATCAGAACTAAAGCACCCAGAACTGCCATGGTATCGTCCCCAGGGGCTGCTACTGTGCATGGCACCTGGGAACTCCTTTTAAAAGCCCTGTGATACATCAGAATAAAAGACACTAGAGTCCACAGGGTATTCCTGCCGGGTCATGTGATTAAAAAGCTCACCTGCACATACACAAAAGAGCAGAGAGAGACTGTGGCAGGTGGGGGAAGCAGAATAACACCTTGCCCTGGCTGCTCCCAGGTCCATCACAGGAGAGCAATCAGCCTGTCAAAGGCTCAGCAGCAAAAACACAGAGGATCACAGAGGAACAGCAGTAGACACGGGAACCCAAATTATCTACCCAGAGAAATGACAACCTGTTTGGGCTTCTCCAGGGTTCTTCCAGGACAGCATCAGCCCCATGACCCAGGCGTGAAACCCAATCTGATGAGTCAATGGGAGCAGATCTCCGGTGTACCTTTTGGACTGAGGGGGGTTACTGCCTAGGGGGATGTGGCTCATTACGGGATGCAGGGGAAGGACATTTTGGGATTGTGCAAGATTATAGGATGTTTAGGGGAGGAACCAAAGGCAGAGAAAGGGAAGAATCTAGGTGATTTGGAGAGGAACAAAGATGGGAAACTAGAGGGATATGTGGATACAAAGGGGTCGGTCACATTTAAATAGGGTTGGTCAGTGCGCCTGTCTAGCCATGCATCTGATCACCACAGTCTGTCCTATCTTCTTATTAAATTCCTTTTCTAACTAGTTTTCCGGGTTTATCCTGTGTGAACGTGTGTGTGTGGAGGTCTATGAAACAGCAACCAGATTCAGACCACAGCTCAAAGCGTCCATGTGTTTGTGGTACCAGCAACTGGAGAACGTGAGGGCACATAATTCAGCATACGACCGCTAGCAAACATCACGCCAGACTAGGTGGTAAGAAGGTGAAGTGACCTGGGAGCCAGGTGTGTGTGTGTGTCTAGAGGTGAGACCACAGGGCAGTTGACTACCGGAGGGACCAGGGGAGTCCTGGCCAACTACCAGAGGGACCGTGGGGTCTGGGGTTGACTAAGACCCATCTGATCGTGTGTGTGTGTGTGTGTGTGTGTGTGTGTGTGTGTTTGAGTGAGGGAGTCTGTACCAGCAGATGGAGTGGGGCTGCGAGCCTCAGGCCTCGTATGCCCAGGTGTCAGCAACTGGGGAGACTGGGGCATTCAGGGCCAACTACTGGGTGGACTGAGCAACCAAAGCCAGCTGCTGAAGGGAGCCACATTGTACACATGTATATATATGTCCCACTAATGGACCTTCTTCCTCATCGGCCACTCACAAGAACAGGATGAGGCTGTTTGCATTTGTGTGAGTGTTGTGTGTTTGCTGACCTGTGTGGCTGGGTGTGTGTATTTGTACGTATGTATTGAATACATGTGCTGGTGTGTGTGCCTACTGGTGTGTATGCTCAGCCTCAATAGTGATTGGACCTGGGGACATGGATCTGCCCCACTCACACCTCTATCTACTAGATTTGGCCTTCTCCCTAACATCTCCTGCCTGACTGCAGAAACTAACTGTGCAGCCTAGTCAGCTTAGACTCCCTTTCTTGTCAGTGGAGAGAGATAAGCACCCTGAAGAAGCAGCTCAGATCTCATGTGAGATAAAAGTCCCTTCTGGAAGGTCCCTCTCTATCTGTTTCCATTGATTAGAGAGGGAATTTAAGCTGACTAGGCTCCTAATTTACGTATTAAGTCTCCAGTTGAGTAGGAAAAATTTGAGCTCCATATTTATATTATGTCATGTTTGAACTGACAAATAGAGGTATCAGTGTTGCAATAAGATAATAAAATTGTGTCCTTCTCTTTTTGTTTTGTATAATAAGCAGCATTTCCTCTTGTGAATTTCACAAAGAAAATCACTGTATTAGCTTAAGAACAAAATAACATGATCTATTATTGTTTGAAAAAATGACACAAGCCTAAAAGCTAAGTTAACACTATTCAGTGTTAACAGTACTATGACCTCCAAACTGATTTTAGTTACCATAAAAGCAGTTGGTGTTGATTTTTGAACAATACAAATGAAAAATAATGATTGTCTCAGAAGGCCATTCAAGAGGGAGTTGAAAGAAAATGCAGAACGTTAAAGAATTAGATGACAGACCACATGATCATCTATTTAATTATAGTGTCTTTACAATTATATCCATATGGAAATGTGACAGCGTTCTAAAGTAACCTATAGATGTTATATCCAAATAAACAGCTTAAATACATTTAAGTATCTTCTAACTTTTAGTACCAGAGGATTGCTAGCACAGGTCTCTGATGTCCTATATGTGAACTAAAACACATCATTTTAATTTTAAATGGATGAGTGTCTTTAGTTAGACTAGAGGAAAAATGCTATTATAAAGAACTATTAATCAATTGAAAAGTGAATTTTAGGAAAAATTAATTTTAGGATTGTTACTATTGCTCATCATCACTACTGAAGTAAGTGAGGATAATGAAACCATGAAAAATAATCAGTGTTAGCTTATAAACATTGATTTTTTTATAGGCAAAACATGATTGCTTTTTTTTTTGAGTGAAATAGCATAATTGGTAACTGTAGAGAATGCAGTTCTGCAAACATAACAAATTCACCTCTCAGCAAAGCATTTGGCAGAGTGTCTCATGAAATATTACACTGAAAAATCAAATTTCCTTGGATATGAACCATATGATATGGCATGAAAAGTAGCTCAATAGCCATAAACAGTAGTTAATGATGAACGACAACTTATCAGATAGAAAGAGATGTCTAGGGGCATACCAGTTTAGCAGGTTTCAGCTGCCTTCTTTATCTGACATCTTCATTAATAATTTAGAAGGGAGTCTAAATATCACATTAATGAAACTCACAGATGATGCTAAATTGAGATGTGTTGCAAACAGAGACAATGACAAAGAATGAAATAGTGGGACATTAGGTGTGAACCACATAGATACAGAGTATCCGAATCTTTCACTGGCTTCATCAGCTTAAAGTTCATTTTATAGACTTCCTTATGTATACAAGAGCTTCTTGTAATCTATCTTCAAAGTCACCTCCCTGTTTTCAAATTCTTCCTCA
This sequence comes from Apteryx mantelli, assembly GCF_036417845.1. Lineage (NCBI taxonomy): Eukaryota > Metazoa > Chordata > Aves > Apterygiformes > Apterygidae > Apteryx > Apteryx mantelli. Next base: position 63,390,307 of record NC_089978.1, on the reverse strand, counting down.
AGCTATTTTTTCATTGTCATCTGAGAATAAACAGTTAATAATAATCACTAATAAAACAATGATATTTTTTGCATAAACATAATAAATTTATGAGAAAAAGAAATGCAGAAGATATGTATAGAGGAATTCATAGGGAGAGAGACTAAATAACATTTTAACAGATTACTTGTGCATATAAATATATATATGTATATATGCATATATATCTTTTAAAAATATTTCACTATGAAATACTACAAAAATCACTAATGTCATGTTATAATATATTTTGTTTGAAATATGTACTATGTAACTAGCACACACTTTACAACAATGTTGGAATTCTGGGGAAAAAAAAGAAAAGAAAAGAAACAAAAACTTAATTCTCTCCTGTTCTTTGTGCTTAGGAAGACCAGAATGAGCCTAATTTGTTTCCTTATGACTGAAACAGTTTATGGATTACTGTATGATACTATAGTCCCTCATATTCAAGTAGAGATTTTCGGTTTCCTCATTTTGGTTGGATTTTTATCAGCTGGTGACACAGAGCCTTATATGTCTTGTCTGTCTAGAACTGCCTTTGCACCCATGTTGAACTGTCACTTTCAGTCAGGCTTGCTGGAGAAGCAAGATCCACTTTTCTTTTCTGTTTCTCTCCTCCTTTCCCATGAGGATCATATTGCAAGATCAGGCACTGTGATCTTATAGTACAAGCTCAGTGTTGCTGCTCATGTGAAATGTTATTCATAACTAACAGAACATAGGTACTGAACAATACACAGAGAACACTAAATCCCAGCATAACTTTTCATTTGTGAATGTTTAGATTGATTGTTTTTCTCTAAAAGTAGATTTTGGTTATTTTAGATGTGTTAGGTTTGGTTTGCTGGTTGTTTTGCGTATTTTCATACCTTATTCAAGTAAAATGTGTTACAGACTGTTTCCCTGTGCCCCACTCTTGAAAAAAACTTTCAGATCATATAGAATTAATGTCATGTCAGTCCATGGAACTCTTTCAAATGTAAATCAGTCTCTTTTAGAATGTAAGGAACAAAGCAACGTTTATCTAACAAGTCCTAGTATGTTCTTCCACTAGTCTTGTTTTATCTAAATTTCATGAGCTTCAAGAATTCTAAAGGGGAAAAATTGTCTAAAATGAAAGAAAGATGTCAAGGACTTTGGAAAGGAAATTACAAGGTCAGCTACAGATTTTTCCTTCTTGGTTCATACAGTACAGTGCAAACCAGTTCTGTGTTCACATTCTTTTGAATATGAGATTATTCTTTCATCTTTCATACACTTGATGCATCACAGAAAATAATTAACCTTTTTAATACTTGCCCATTTTGATTTACCATAGCTAATCCAACCTATCAAGTCCCTTTTAAGGAGCAATATCAGAAGAGGAGTAAATGTCCGAAAGTAAACCAAAAACTTCTTTTCGGCTGATTTTTAGGATACATTCTGTACTGGTATGATCCTCTACTGCAGAAAAATCCCGAAGACTCCTTTGCATTAGCATTCATCGTATCTAAGAAGCTGAAACAAAAGCTAGCAATTGGTATGGAAGGAGGGAACTCCCTGAATAGCTTCCTGACTGTATTCTCACTTAGGGAATTAAAATCATGGCTGACATACTATATTCAGATTTGAATTCTGGACTGTTTTATCAGATTAAAATCATTGCCAGCCCCCTATGAAGGTTTATTGGACTGTACTACAGTTAGTGATGGCTAAGTACGTTTGGATAGCACAATCTATCCAAGATCATATAAAATATAAAGTCTCCTCCTGTCAGTAGAAAGGCTATTCTTTTATAATATTAGAGCTAGCTGACAGTTAAAGGCAATAGATGCACCTGCAAGTAAGTATTTACATACAGTTAATAATTCAGGAGGATTATATGAAATTAGTGATCAGAACAAGTCGCACAGGACCATTTTTGCAGCACTGCTTTTCTGTATTTTTTTCATTACTTTTTACAGACTGTTTGTTTCTATGGAAAGAAAGCTTTCTGCCAGGATTTTGATTCTGTAGAAGACAAAATGAAATATACAAGTCCATAGATCCATAATGAACAGATTGATGGCAGGTTAACCTGTGTGATTTAATATTACAGCTTACAGAGAAAACCTTCCCTTTCTGAAAAATTCGTTGATATATTATTTCCTTTTATCAGTGGGACATGACTAAATTGTCACTCTAATTCCGTATTATCTCAGCAGAGCATCATTTACTTGTCAAGTCTCCTAGTTTGACTATGTGGAAAAAAAAAACACTGTTAAAAGAACCCATTGGCTTTTCACAGCTTTTAGCCTCTTCCAGTAAGGAATGAGATTCATTTACATGAAGCTATTCTAGCATAAAATTATTGTATGTGAAGGACAGTCCTGAAATAAATCAGTATCCACTGTTTTGGAGGGTTATTAGAAAAGCACACCTTCTCTGTAAAGTTAGCAGTAGGTGCCACAAAAATTTTGTGGAAAATTGCACATGCATAGCAAATATGCAGGTAACCATGAGTGCTTATCATGAACTCTTAAAAATAGAAGCTGGACCACAGAAGTTTTAAAATACATCATGATGGGATGCCCAGGCTTTAAAAAGGGCTAATGCAGCATTAATTTTCTATGACTTTTCCAGAGATAGGTATGGTCTGTATGGAAATGAATGAATTGAATTTTCAATGAGCTGTATGCACTTGAATAATGAGAGTGCTTAAACAAGCATGACAGTGGAAATCAAGTGCTCAAGAAATGTTCAAAGGACTGACTGAGGTATAATCATAGTTGCTATATGCCCTGGGTTTGGCATGTATAATATTTGTATAATATTTGCACAGTGTATGGCTAAAAGGAATTTTTTACAGACATAGCAGAGTTTCATATAAGAACTGGCTTTGGAAAACTAGGTCATCCCTAATTTGGGAAGAGTTTTCTGTAGTTCAGGGTAAATGCCAGACAGTTGCTAGAGGATCCGCTGAAAATAATTAAAAGAAAAGAATTAATGCAAAAACAAAATGGCAAATGATATGTGATGACCAAGTAATTCAGGAGGCTAGTAAGATAGAAAGGAGGTTGAGGCATTTGTTTTCTTTCAGTGTGTTGACATATTTGTGGCGATCTTACAGATATGTGAACACCTTTTGGAAACTCAGTGAGTTCGTCACGTAAATCAGATGTAGAACTGAGCTGAACAAATGAAATGGCAAGAACTGATGAAAGAAATTATGGACTGGGATAGATTCATTGGACTTATCCTGGATGGATGTCAACCTCTTTGAGTCTTTGATTCTATTAATGAATGTGTGTGTGCTTCTGCACAGAGAACTGTACCTACTATTCAGAAAACTAGCCATTTTGACCAAATATTGCATTCACTTAAGCTTGGCTCTACTTTTAATTTCTGTTTGGCCTCTCCAGATTTGATTTAAAGTTCACAGAAGTCCATCTTTTTGGCTGTTGGGATCTTAATTCTTACAAAGTGTTTCATTTTGTCAGTACTTCTATAAAGACTTCCAGTCAAACTTCCAGTAATCTTCTTTGTACACTTACTGGAGCAGATGTGTCCCTCATACTGCAGAAGGTTTTGCTGCATGGAGATATGACCACTACCATCATGAAACTCTTGCCTGCACATTTTAGGGAGGAGTAGGCTTTTGCAGAATCAGAATTTCGCAAGTGTTCTACTTTATAATCTTGGACTGCTGATAATAGCTATCATACTCTTTTGAAAATCTTATATCTCCACATACCATCAAAGGCTGCATTAATTCCTCTTTAGACATTAAGAAATATGCACCTTTGCCAGGACAGCTCTTTATACTTTTAAGCAGGATTTCTACAAAGTACTACTCTTGAAAATGTATGAGGAAGGATCATAAAACAACACATGAGTATAAAATGAGATAATCAAAAAGTTTTTAAAAGTTCATCCTCTTTTATTACCAGACAATTACGAGTGTGGAAGATTAGTCAGATATGGCTAGTTATACAATTTGCAAATGTTCTCTTGCAAAAACAGACATAGCATACGCATTAATAAGATATATTGCATATATATCTTCTAGTTTACATGCTTTGGTTACAAATAGAATGTCATGTCTTAGGGGACAGCATGATGGCATTGATGTTGTTAGCAATAAAAGACAGGAACAAAATGAATGAACTTTTATTGGCTTGTAGTTTCACTGTCTCAACATTTTTTAAATCTGAATGTTGCTTGCTACTTTATTAGGAGCAATGATGTTGCCACAATGCCAGCAAGTATCAGGTGAAATTAAGGCCTGAGAAATTCCTTATTGATTATAGCATTACTGTGTTACAAAACTAATTTACATCTTAATTCTTAAAACATTGAAGAGACTCAGGTAAACAGGAGTAGTAGCTCCCTCATTACTAAACTTGTTAAAACTTGTGAAATGAGAGTTTACACTTTAAACTACATGACAGATTTAAGATTTGTTAGATTTACCGTTGCAGTGATTGACACATATAATTGTCATGCAAAACACAGTTTAACATGGATAGAGTACGTTTTAAACTTAACTATGTTTCTATCACCAGATAGAAGAAAATATTACAGTGGGATATCACAAAGATGCAGTTATGATTTTTAAATATATTTACCTTTATACATAACTTAAATCCATAGAATAGTGACAATAAGTAAGAAAGTAACCGAGTCCTTTTTTCCAATCAATGTCATTGTGTCTTTCAAAACACTAATGTACTTGAGTACATGCCTGGTAATAGGAACTGTATTTGTTATTCTCACATCTGCAGATCCCATTTAACTGTTTGTTTGACCTTGGCTTTCCATTTCAGAGAAATATTCTTATACAAGTTACTATTATGGGAAACATCACAAAACTGATACATTCTCTTCTTTATTTCTTCTTTCTATTTTTACAATACTTTGTATTCTGACATGTCACAAAAAACACTAAAAACAAAATAATATTTTAAATATAGATTGTTAAAACTGGAAAATCAGAGACTCAAAATTAGGGAATTAGAGTAGTCTTAATTTGGTCTCACCATAAGTACATATTCTGATAAATTTAGCTTCATGCAGTGACTAATTCAGGTAAAAAAACACAATGCATGAATGGCTACACTAATTTCGACAAAAGATTTATCTAGCCTAAATTTATTTATCTGACAATGACCAATAGGGAAGAGTTTAAAAACACGGCAAGACTGTTCTTATGTTTTCTCAGAATATTCCTGAAGTTTCTAGCACTCTTTTCTTTTTGCCACCACTTCCTAAATAAGAAATGGTGTCTTTGTATTTGCAAGTCCCTGATGGACTTTTCCTCCATACATGTGTCCATTTACTTTTGAAACACTAAAACTTTCACCTCCCAAAACTTTCTGTGATGAGGCAATGCATAAGTTAATCAGACAACACTTTTTCACTGTGAGGGTGGTTGAACACTGGAACGGGTTGCCCAGAAAAATTGTGGAGGCTCCATCCTTGGAGATATTCAAAACCTGACTGGACACAGTCCTGGTAACCTGCTCTAGCTGGCCCTGCCTGAGTAGGAGGTTTGGACCAGATAATCTCCAGAGGTGCCCTCCAACCTCAACTATTCAGTGATTCCGTAAAATTAACTACACAGTATGAAAATGCATCTTCTTTCGTTTGCTTTGTATCTGCTATTTTGAACATTATTTTAAGTTTTTTTAATTTAGATTTTTTTATATCTATTGTGGAGTCTAAAGATAAGAATATGAACTGCAATTCAAACCACCTGGTCTATAGAAAGAAGGGAAACAGCTGTAACGTCTATGTTGGTTGCCTAGAATGTAAGGTAAGTGTTCCACCTAACGAAAGAAACCTAACCTCTTCTGTTCAGTGACAACACAGGGAAGTTGCATTGTCAGGCCTCATTGGTGAAGGTCAGCACACTTTGACATTTGGAACGAATGTAGATAAAATTATTGTAAAAAAATTAAATGAACAGCCACAATTCCTCCATGACAATCATAGAGAGATCAGTTTGGTCTTGATACTGCTGTATACGAAAAATGCTTACTTATCAACTATGTCAAAAGAAGGAAGGATTGAGACCTTCTGCAGATCAACTATAGTCTAATTTTAATTAGTTAATATGTTTCATCCTTGAAAACATTGACTTTTAGTTTAATTTTTCTCCATGATCAAGAAAAATACTGAAGTACGTGCTCATTTTTTACATTAAATGGCTCACTTCACAGCCATAATGTTATGGGAATGCTGGAATTTTGCTGGATTAAGGCTCCAGCCACTAATGAACCCCTAATTTTCTTTGCTTTGATGTTTCCTAGACACAGAAAGGATTTCTAACTTCTAGGAATCTCCCATTCTCCATTGAACTGTAAGCTGGGAGTTCAAGTCTATTATAAGGTCTATTTGTTACTATTTAGCCTGCCAGTACCACAGTGGCATGATAACATTGAATTTCTGTAAGCTAAATAACAACTGAGAAGTTTTTTTAAAAGCTAGAGCTCCTCTAAAAATATCACTATCCCTGTAATGAAGTTCTTTTATGTTAACTTTTTTCTCCCGGTAGAGAAAGCATACTGCAAATGCTTCACCTAACACAAACACTCACTTTATTTTTATTGATTTCTTTTCAACAAATGGCTAGGCAGTTGCTTTTGATAAAACACTTAGTAAGGGTAAATGGATCAGGAAATATGACCTAGCTGATGGACTTGTATAGAGTGACGAAGGTTACTCAGGGTTGCTTGTGAAATGATTAAATCCATTACAGTAGCATAGACTTTTATTTATAATGCACACACATACATAAAGCACTACAACAAAGGACTCTAAAGTACCACGGACATATCTTGCTGTCAAACAGACACAGGAAATTCTCCCTGAATTTCATAAAATCTCCATGTGTCCCATGGCAGAATTTTTCCCTATGAAGAATTTAGCAGACCAGTATTTTTCTTCAAACAAAAGTCCTACTTCAGTGTCCATCTCCTGTTTGCAAAATAAACAGAGAAATGTTTTTATTTCTTATATAGATATTAAGCTTAGTTACACAGATGTATCCCTTTTAATATGTAAGTTTCAAATTTACATTAAGGGAAGTTCTTTCAAAACTGAGGAAGCCTAGGAAATATTTCAATGTAAGAAGTCATTGCAATTCACTGTACAAAGGCAGCTGCTGCAGACTGGAAACATGTAAGGCCCTTGGGGCTTTATGATCTTTGTTCAGTAAGGACCAGAATTTTGTATTCTTCTCCCACAATTTGCCTTTCTTGAGACTATTGTTGGATAGCCAGGAAAACTAATATTATGAGAAGGTATTTGACACAAAAACAAACATAGGACCTATGCAGGATCTATGATTTGCTCTTCAGTCCTCAGGCTGAAATTTTGAAAAGGAATTTCTTAAAGAGACTAATAATTTTGATGGCTATAGTAGTTATTCTTTAGTTTATTAAAGCCTAAAAATCCTGAAGCCAAGAATCACTTGGCTTTGTAATAAAGCAAATAAATACACATCATCAATTGGATCTTCAGAATAACAGGCTTGTTATTAACACTGACTAGTCTTAATTCCACTAGAATTTAGAAGATTTGGCTCCAGGAAGTCATGGAATATAATATGTATATTTTAGTTGCCAGAAGTCATAGTGAAATGTAAACTCTTCTTTTAGATGTGTATATTCCTTATACAAAGCCTAGACAGAATTAGGTCATTAGGTGTTTCAAATGGGATATACAAATACAAGCTACAGTAGTTGAGCAGTTTTTTAGCCAGTACAAGGTGTTAACCACAGGGAAATTCTGTTCCTATCCAAATACAAGACTCTAGTCACAGTTTAAGAGAACTGTCTTCACTCAAGATTCAGAATCTCTTTTCAAAAGGTTGATTCAGTTGGTACCAGAAGAAAAAAGTATTGCGCTGTTTAGTAATTTTCTAGAATACTGGGTAAAGAACTTTTACAGAAAACTAAAGACCAGGGTCCAAAATACTCCTCAATCTGAAGCTTTTCAGACAGTCATCATTCACTTGACAGAAGAGTGTCTTAATCTTTGGAGATAGCTCTTTACCTCACATTTGTTAGGTCTAACAATTTTAAATGTTGAAATTCAGGACAAGCTTATAGAGGTAAACTGATCTTACTCAAATGTGCCAGTTGCTTGGTACAGGTCAACAAGTTGGTACCCTGATCAGTAACCTCTGGTATAGGAGGTACTGTGTGCACATGATTTATCAGTCTGTGCAAAACAACCATTTTTTATTGTTCCAAGACTGTGAGCATATAGAAATGTCACCAGTTGCAATGAGGATACAGAAAAAAAAAATATGCTTCATCAATTTTTCAAATGGGGCTGAGGATTTAAACATGCAATATGGGACATCTCAAGTTATACAAGTTGCCTGGCAGCGCCACTTACGAAAAGCTGGACCAAGCTGAAGTAAAAAAATGCGGACTTAAGGACTAAAGACTTAAGACTTAAGGACTACAGGGCCATGACCTACAGTGGTCCGCAACAACTTTTCAAGTGCAGCATGGTGCCCTTCCTTGTTTACAGAAGCACAGCAGCTTCAGATCTTCAGGAATTCTTTTAACTTAAACATACATCAGTCTCACTTCTCTGAAACTTGGTATCTATTTTTAACATGTTTCAACTTTAGGCAACGGTTCAGGAAAGCATTTAACAGATTAGCATCATTGTTTTTAGGGATTAAGTATTCATTTATATTGCTCTGTTCTGTTGGGATGAAATTAAGGGCTGAAAACAGAAATGAAGTGGGGAGCAGGGACTAGGTTTCCCCTCCAAAATTGGAGTCCTAATAACTTAGCAAAGTAGTGCTCACCACCTGTTCACTCCCCTTCAAGCCCTATGTGTGCAGCATTGAATTCTGCACAACAGCACAGCAGAAAACACAGGATGAAGGCATAAAGGAAGCGAAGAGTGACTTTTCATATCTGTGTTAAGTTCTACCTGGCATGTCTATGATCTGCAGATTTAAGTGCTCTTTCTAGGATTTTGAAAGGAGGGGTCATGAATCCTTCTCAAGCTAGGGAGAGTAGAACCAGATCTGGACACTGGTATCTTCCTACTCATCTTCTATATGAGAAACAAATCATTTTTTAGGGGCTTGATACTGTTGGTGTGCCTCAGAACTGGTCTGAGATCTGCATCTGCAATCTGAGGGCAAGGGACTATTCCCACATCAGTCTGTTTCAGTTTCATATCCTAAGGAATGTGGGCAGGAGCTAAACATCTAACCCCTGAAAGAACAGTTCTACGTATGTGCAAAATTTTGGACTACATTCCAGTAGGCAGGCAAACTTAATCAAGCTTTTTTTATCTGCATTTCTTTTTAGTCAGATGCCAAAAGTCTACCTCAGTTCTTTTTTCAGACTCTCAGGTGGTCTTCTGGATCAGATCTTAGGTCACTTAAGCTGTACTGGCCTCTGTAACATTATGAATTATTGTACTTTGCTGTTTAACTAGTCTAAAGAACATTCCTGTAATGTATCATTCTTATAAGCAAAGATGATATATTCTCTGAAACTTTGTTTTGTATTTTTGCATATATTCACATTTTTCATAGAAAACATCTTCTTTTGGCATATCATGTACCTCTGCACAAAATAACATAGTTTCTTCAGAAAAAAAAAAAAAAAAGGATGTTCTGTGCAGAAGAAGACTGTAAAATATCAATTTTTCATAGCTGTCAAACCTTTTGGGGTTTGACCAATACCTTTTCTTTCTTCTGGCTTGATAACAAGGAAGGTGGTCCCCCTTCACCCTGAGGTATTTGAGAACAGAAGCCAGCAATACATTTCTACTCTTTAACTAATCAGACCTGACTGCTTTCTCAGGGAACTGCACTTGGAGTAGCTGGGAGAGAAATCAGTTTGGTCTGCAAGGAGACGTACAATTACAGACAACTAAGGATAGTTTTACTTAAGTTAAATCAGGCAAGGTAACAAGGTGAAAAACTGAAAGGATAATGTTAAAATGTTATCACATATCTCTGCTGTCACTCATATGTCATTTCTGTCATTCAGAAGAAACCTACATGGCATGTGCTTATGGCTAAATGGAGCAGTGACCATATACACTGTGATAGTCATGGTTACTTTAGAGCAGATTATAATTATTATTGTCAAAGGTGTGTTACTAAGAATGGTTGTTCACATACCTTTTTATTTATTAGCTTGAATCATGTCCACCTGCAAGAATAAAAATGTAGCAATGACATTTAAGTTTTGAACATTTGTAACAATACAGCATAATATAAAAAGGTATTACTCAATTTAAAAAAAGGAAATATAACTCCTAAAATGAATCATTCTTTTTTTTTTCTGTAGAGTTTAGCTTGAATAAAGAATGAAATAACTTCCCCATCCCCCTCCAATAATTCATTTTAGCTAAAGGAAAGATTCTTAAAGGAAAGATACTTAAAGTTTGATGAAAATTGGATCCAGAATGGACCTGAAAATAATATTTGCTTGCTTGCTCCTTACTTAATTCAGTTCCGTAGTGCAAGAAAATAAATTTTCCTTTATTGATTCACTCTCAATTTAACACATCCAGTGATCATCCATAAAAGAAATGCTAAATTTCTTTCTCAAAAAAAAAAAAAAGTAATAGTTGGATCATACCAAGCCCATAGCTTTTACTTCTACAAATTGCAAGGAGCTAAAGGATTATACTGAAATAACCACGTACATTCAATATCTAAAAGGAAAACTGCCTTTTGTTATGAACATAATTTCAGCTGTTAGTGAATAAATTTATTAGGACTGGCTGACCACTTCATTTTAATGGAGCTATGCCTGATTTCTACTTCAATAAGTGAAAGAAGAATTAGGCTAGTGGTAAAAAAAAAAAAAAAAAAAAAAAAACAGCAATTTCAAAGTTTGGGGGTTCTTTTGTGTTTTTTTTTTAACATCTTTATTAGTGTCAGAGGGGGGGGAAAAAAAGATTTTGTCACAGTTCATCTATATTACTTTTTCAGTACCAGATACAATAGCTAGGATCTGATATCATGAGAAAAAAACAGTATTTTAATTTATTGATGTTAGACTATCTTTTTTTAATAGAGGGATATTGCTCTTTTTCTGAAAAAGCCACTTAGGATATGATTGCTTATCTCAGTCTTTAATAATGCATGATTTACTCAAGAAGGTAGATAAAAGTTTGATACAATGTATGTTATCTCTTTTTGTTCTGAAGTGCATTATGATACATGAATATTTGCATTTTTCACAGTAGATATTATCAGACTAAACCTCTTGGTATAGTCCCAAGCAAAGTCCATACTTTATGAAGTTTTAAAGTCTTAATTACCATAAAAGGTTTAATGTTTAAATGTGTTTGTTAGTGTATTCGAAACTGACTCATGATAATACATCTACATTTCAAATGTGGCATACTTGTTTACCTTAAAATTACAAAGCAAGTTAATTTTATCTGCCCCCAGCTATGTGCTGGTGTCAAAACTGACAACTAAGCAGCATTACTCTGGAGAATGCCCATGATTTCAAGAAGCTGTTTAACAGAAGTGAAGTATAAGAATTTTTGAACAAACTAGTTAACACAGATTACCTGACATAACTACTTTAAAGGCATTTTCCACACTTTCAAAAATCCAGGACACTGAATAAAAAGGAAGGCAACAAAAATAACTGGTCATAACAGAGATATTATTATTTGTTTCTTTTCTGGACAGTTACTTTTCAGCATACCTTCTGTTTGCATGGTTCAATTAATATAACCTTGAAAATAGCTATTGTTTGTTCATGTATTAGCAATACCAATATCAAGAATATGTTAAACTACCACCTTCTTATAAAATATATAAGCAAAAGAACTTAATAGTGAAAATGTAATTATTTTGCCTTGTTTGCAAGTGTCATGCTTCTATGTGATTATGTGAAAGTCTAATTCTATACAAGATGAATTTGAAGAAACCCTGGCTGTTTCTACATTGGCAGGTTGTGAAGAGCAGTAACAACATAACTGTGGAGCAAAACAGTTGGTGCTGATGACCTGATGGCCATACCATTAGTAATCTGGCGGCAGGGGAAATGGTTCTTGTTTAGGTCCATGGACTAAATGTGCACCAGTGACTGGAGTGCCTCAGGTACATCCCTGAAGCACATCTTCTGGTTTGGTTTCATCCAAAAAGAATAAAGTTCATGTTAACCAAGAACACTTATCAATGCAACTGAAAACTTGGTGAGGACAAGCCGGAGAATCTCTTCTAAAGCTCACCCATGATCTAAACAAAAATGCTGATGCAGTTCCACCCAGATCCATGCCACAGAAGCAAGATCTACTTGATAACAGAATCTGATATTATTCTTTCTTTATTTTCTGTAAAAATATGCCTGGTATGTATTCTGTCCAGTAGCGATTGGAAGTGCAGGCACCCAAAATAATTACCTACCTTACGGAATGATATTGAGGAAAAGTTATTACTTTTTCATAGCAACTCCCAACAGCCATATGTAAAGGTAAGATTTTTCTTTTCCCCAGTATGAAGTGATGCACATGGGAAAAGCAATACTAAGTTTACAGAGTCAGCAGTGAACACTCAGTTGACCATAACCACTAAAATATTAAATCTGACTGTTATGAAAGATGGTTCTTTGAAAACTTAAACTCAATGTTCAGAAGTGGTTAAACGACCAGAAAGAATGCTAGAAATTATTAAGGAAGGAACAGAATACAGATAACATCTTTCTGGTACTATATAAATCCATGGTGTGTCCGCATCTGAAAAGGCTGAATTGGAAAAAACAATATATTGTACTGTATAAATGTAGTGCTGTCCACTTAAGCAAAAGAGCACCCTAAAGATCTATGAGGCATAAGAATATTCTGGGTTTATTCTGGGTTTATTCTGAGCCTTTCTTTTCTTTCTTTTCTTTCTTAGACTTGCTTCCCTATGCTTTCTTATTTTCCCCTAAACATATCAGAGGCAGATCAACCTGTTTTCCTGTATTGAAATTTCGCATTCTGTATTAAATGTGAATGAAAACTTTTAAAAGAACTAAAAGTATGTGAAGAGAGATTAGCAAAAAGTAAATACTACTGTTTGACTTGGAGGTTTCTGCTGTGCAAATAAGCATTTAGACTATCACTAAAAATGCAATAAGGACAAAATACCTTGAACTTCATATCATCTTTGTCACCAATTTTGTTACTGAAGAGCACTGAGATCTTTAACTCTTATTGAAGAATATATGATGTACCCATGATGAAATTTAAAAATATTGAAAAATAATTACATACGCTTAGGAACAAAGCTGTTCCTAGTCCTTTCAAATTTTGATTTTCTAAGACCTAACTGTACATTGTGATTAATCAGGTTGACTACCTTGTTCTAAATGAAGTCCATTTTATTTTAAGGATGGGAAACAAAGAGGGAAAAGACCTTGCACTTATCTGAAAGGTAGACTAGTCATGCCAAGGGGAACAGGATATCCATTCAGGATTCGTTTAGCAGGAAGAAATTCTTCTTCCTTTTCATCAGAGCACTTGACAAAGTTTTATGCCTCCCTGTAGTACAATTCTTTCAGTGAGCTTCTCCCTGGGGTGGGATAAGTGAGAGTGACTAAATGACACAAATTAACCACATCATTGAGAAACATTTTACAAGTATAGCTAATGACTTATGGATCCACTAGTTCCTTCCACCCTCTGGCCCATCCTAACACCTATCTGTACATGCTGAACTCCAGTGAAGTTGTCATCTATTGATGTGGTTGCTTTTTTCAAGATACGGAAACTGAAAAATTCAACTCCTTTTCTTTAATTCCAAGATGTCAGGGAAATTATATAGTCAGTTAGATTTTGCTCACCAAATGTGTACAAAATTCACTGTGTCCTCAAGAAAGATGAGACCTCAATACACAGAATGCAATCTTTGTTTCAAATACACCAGGACATACTTGGGGTACCCAATCTTTTCAGTTTAATTAACATAATTTGACACAATTTTAGGTATAAATACTTCATAATTTCCCAATAACAGGAGTGTCAATAATTTGTTAATTCCTTCTGCTTATATTGTAAAGTTTCTCAAATCTAATGTGGCACATGGACAGCAAAGAAACACATTTGGTTTACCTACAGAGCCCACAAAAGAAGGCTTATGTAGTCTAGGCTCTCAGCAAAATAAGGATAGAAAGAGACACTCTTCATTCTAAACCAAGCACACAGTGAACAGTCAAAATACAGACTATCACTTACTCTATTTTCATACCAATACACTGCTTTTAAGCCCAGAATCACTAGCCTTTGATAGCAGAATTGCAAGTTTCTTTCTCAGACATCCAGTGTTGTGGTATATAAATACCTACCATGTAAATGTAACCTGTGTTATTTACACACATACAGCAATCTGGAATGTAGGCAAACCACATTCTGGCAAGCTGTGCTTCCATGAAACAACCACACACTGAAACTCAGCTTCAAGAAGGATACTAAACCCTCACAATAACATCTGAATATCAAAAGTTAAGCTAAGGACAACCTCTTGAATCTGTCATAGTTTTTTATTTCTATAAAGTAATACATATCAGGACTAATAACAATATGCATTTCCTCAAATATGAGAAAGATTGTCTTTTTCATTTCAAGAAAAAATAATTTGTAAGTTTATACATAACATGCCAACTAGTGATTCTTGTGATAGCTGTATAGTGAGTAGAAACTATTAAATACATATTATGCCGATATTACTATGAAACTTCTCTTCCATTTTTGGGTTCAAGTGTTTTCTGGTATTTTCTTTTCTTCTTCCTGTTCCTTGACCATTAATATTTATACGGAAACATTTTACCTTGGTATCACAGTCACATGTGGGAACATGTAGAGGAACGAGTTTTAGATCTGCATAAGAAAATAATCTTTCTGAAGCTCCTGCGGATTCATCTTTCAAAAATTGGGGGAGAGTGAGGGAAGAGCTGGAGAACGTATTGAGTAAAGATCTATATTATATTGTATAAAGTAATAAACATGCAACTAAAAATGTCAGCCTGTTGCATAAAATTGTTTTCAAAAGTCAGCGGAAAAAAAAAAAAACTAAGAAAAGATAAAAGAATGAGTCCTGACCTCAAATTTAACATTACTAGTCAAGAATGGTACTGAGATCATGCAGCAAAATAGGAGGAGAATGGCACAGGAAATACATAAGCTAAAACCATACAAAAATTAAACCTCATTCATAAACACATAAGGATAGGATAGGTCATAGTGTTAGCCATGCTTTTTATCTTCCATATGTTGATAGTAATGCAAAATACAAAACAAAACAGGCTTTGCTGTCATATCTGCCACTTCCACTATCTTCTGAAATGCCAGCAGTTTCTGTTGGATTTTCACCCTTTTGTCATGTGAAATGACAAGAACAGACCAACTGCAGAGAGGAACCTAGGTGACACTGTTATCACTGGTGGCTTCACCAAGGTTCTGAACAACAGCCATGGTGAGATTCAGATCCCTGAAATTTACAGATTTAAAGAAGAGCTGCTTGCACATGAGCTAGTTATCTAACCTCCCGTCAAAGGCAATGGAGATGAAGCGAAAACAGTTAAGGGAAACTAGGGAGCTATTTAACTTAACCTAAAGTAAACAGCTCTCGAGGCTTCACTGACTGAAGCTCTATACACTGTCTCTTTCCACAGAAGAAAGCTTGGATACCCAGCTTACATATAGATAGCTGCAGATACTTAAGGAAGAGTAAGCTGAATCTTTAAGTGCAGTTGTGACTTTTATTATGCTATTGTTTTTTTTCCTCCTATCTGTTTTTCATATTGTTTCTTCTATGCTTTTTCATATTATGCTGTGTTGCAAAAAAGAAAAAAAAAATCTGACTTTGTTAACCAAAACAGAAGTTTTTGCAATATTTCTTCTATGTACCTGCGAGCTAAACTAGATCTAAGAGCACTGTCTTCAACAGGTGTAGCTACTAGAACTCCTCTGGGGCTGAATATTTGTCAAGATGATGTACCAGGCCCATAACTGACTTGCAGGGAAGCTGTTAGTATGATTCAGCGTAGAAACAGAAAATAAATTCTGTCTTTGATACTTTGTTTTGATTTTGACCTCAACACTTTGTGTGCATTTGTCTTGTTTCATCTTCAAGGAAAAAGCATGGGACCAAAACCAACAACAACTTTCAGTAACCTTAGTAAATTTAATTGGATAAATATTTGTTCTGAAAATAAAGCAGAATGAAAATAAGAGTAGTTAAACCAAAAACCACACTCATTATTTTCAATTTTAATTATTTTTATTCGCCTTTTCTTCTTTTTCCATACATTCTAGTAAAAATATAAAAGTGTTTCATGACGGTTTTTTGTCATGTCAATTTGCAGTCTCTGTACCCCAGATCTCAGAATGTCTAACTACTGAACATACATACAGTGATAATGAAAATAATAATTTTGCTCTTAGGGATATTTAAGTAAAACTAATAGCAAAAATAACAATACATATCCCTGCCAAAATATGAGATATCAGATATTTTGTTTATTACAGTAACAACCAACATAAATTTGAGGGTCCAAAGAACTAGTGTAAACAGTTCTAATTAAATTAGAACTTGAGAGATCTGAAACAGCACTTACTCCTTCATAAATAAAGGAGAAACTCAGTGCAATCAGAATCTCACTTTGTGAAGATCAAACCACACATCCTTCAGAACTTCTCAATATCCACCAGTGGCCAGTCACTAAGTGTTACTGAAGTACATATATCATCTCAGTTCCATGTCTGGAATGGTAGCTACAGACACAGACATTTCTCAGCTCTGTTTCAAGATCTTCTGGGAATGTCTTCTGGGATTGCGAGGAGACTTCTGGGAACTTGTTGAGGAACCTCAGTGTGGCTGCAGCAGCAGCTGCAGTTGAGTGAGGTAGCTATCTACCAGAGGCTGTGACTTCTAGCACTCTCTAGCGGCTTCTAATTATCTCTGTGAACTGTTCTTGATCAAAAGGTGCTTTGAGCTTTATTTCCCAGCCGAGTCCCATTTAGGGAGGGTCAAGCATTCTTTTGGCAGCTGCTGTGGAGTGGTGTAGGGCACAGGCAACAGGCAACAAACGTAGCAGTTTGCATAGAAGAGAACTAGAAACTCTACTGACAATAGCATCCTGTGCTCAGCAGCGGTGGTGACGTACCAGAGGGCACGGTCTCCAGCAGCCTTTGAAGCAACTATTCCTGGAACTTCAGTGGCCTCAACTCAGAATGAGCTCCCAAGAGAGGATGCAGCTCTCCAGGTCTAGGGCTGCAAGGGGTGTATGGAGCCTCTTGCTGAGGCTGGAAGAGATGGTGTCTTTGGCTGCAGGAGGTTATGGGGGTGGAGAATCTGTGTAGCCAAGAAAAGGAGCTGTGGGAGGAGGTCAGCAGACTGTGCAGCAGATGGTGAAAAGGAGGTTGATCAGATCTTCTCTGAGATTCTGCAGCTACAAAAGCCTGAACCCCCAGCTGTACAGAAGGAGGAGCAGGCAGAGTCTGTGTTTATCAGGCTAGTAAATGATGATAAGGCTGGAAGGTTATGACTTCTGGCACCAGGTGGATCACCTCACCTGCAGGTCAGCAACTACAGAATAGGTTCAGGCCCTGGTGCCAGATGAGGGGTTGGGAACTCTGTCCAATGAAGCACCCGAGCTGGCTGAGCCTGAACCATGCAGCAGCACCAGGAGGAAATGATAAGGGCTAGCAGTGGGACACACCCTGCTGCAGGAGACAGAGCTTCCCATCTGCTGACCCGAACTGAATCTGATAATCTGAAATGTGGAGAGACTGCCAAGGCTTGTCTCCTGCTACTCTTCCATGTGATCATCAATGATACTGCCAGGGGAGACCTGGAGTGTATCGAGAGTGACTACATGGCTATGGGGGAAGGGTCATGGGCATGGGGGTCAAAGTGGTTTTCTCCTTGATCCTGCCAGTGAAGGGGAGGGGCTTGAGGAGGACCGGACAGATTCTTCAGGTCAACACCTGGCTGTGCAGCTGGTGTCAACAATAGAGTTTTGGATTTTATGACCATGGGACCCATGGGAGCCAGGAAGACCTACCCTCAGCGGAGGAGGATCAGGTTGTGGAATATTTAAACAAGGAGGACTTACAAAAGTCAATGGGACCTGACAGGCTGCACCCATGACTGCTGAGGGACTTGGCTGATGTCATTGCAAGGCCACTTGATTATCTCTGAAATGTCATGGTCATGAGGAGAGGTTCCTGAGGACTGGAAGAAAGTAAACATCACTACTATCTTCAAGAAGGGCTAGAAAGAGGATCTGGGCCAGTCAGCCTTTGTGACTGATTAATAAACCCCTACAATGGAAGAATGCTCAGAGGAGATGAGCCTTCTCATGAGAACATGAGCAAGGGCCATGTATCCATGAAGCTCAGGGAAGAATGTAGGGAGTGACTGACAATAGCTGTTGCAAAGAACACTGACTTTATCTCAACACAAGGGGACCAGAGGGTGGCTTTTGTTTTAGATAAATGACTATATCAATTGAGTGGATCAACTGGTTGTGTAAATAATTTTCCCTGAGTCAATCCAAAGAGTGTGAATGCCTCCCTAAGTTAACCAGAGTAAGTATGGGGGGACTGTATACATGACTCAGCCTAACAGAGACTATAAAAACTTAACAAATTAGCAAAAAGAACTCATAAGAGAGCAATGGGCTGGAGATGGCTTCAACCCATATATTCCCCCCTGGTGACTGGGGACACCCAGCATCATGATGGTGACCACAGAGATCAGAAATGAGAATCATGTTTGTATTGTGACTCAATTGTTGTATATTGCAATTGTCATATTCTGCTAAGTAACTTACACTTTTATTGAGATTTCAGTACATTGCTGTACTGATCTACTAAATCAATTGCGTATAACATCAAATATCTACAGTTAAGTAAATTTAGTATTAAACCTAAAACCCTCCATGAGTGGACTATCTAAAAAAATCTGGTTAGAGAGAATTTGACTCTTACAGCCTTATCTCAGTCCCTAGGAATGTGATGGAGCAAATAATCTTGGAAACCATTTCCAAACATCTGAAGGACAAAAAGGTGACTAGGAGCAGTCAGCATGGATTTGTGAAAGGGAAATCATACCTGACCAACCTGAGAGCCTTCTACAGTGAGATGACTGCCTTGGCTGATGTGAGGAAACCAGTGAAATTTATTCATCTTCACTTTAGCAAAGCTTTAGGCATAGTCTCCCATAATATTCTAATCGAAAAACTGATAAGGTACAGACTAAACAAGTGGACAGTTAGGTGGACTGAAAACTGGCTGAACCGCCAGGATCAAATATTTTTGATCAGTGGCATGAGGTCCTCCCGGAGGCTAGTCCCCCAGGGGTCAATACTATTTAAAATCTTCCTAAATGACCTGGGTGATGGAACCAAATGCACCATCAGCAAGTTTGCAGGCAATAAAAGACCAGGAGGAGTGAATGATACACCAGATAGTTGTGCAGCTATTCAGAAGAACCTCAACAGGCTGGATAAATGGGCAGAGAAGAAATTAGGAGGAATAACCCCCCACACCCATACAGGCTGAGGGGTGACTGACTGGAAATCAGCTTTTCAGAAAAGACTGTGGGGTTCGTGGGAGACAAGTTGGACATGAGCCAGCAATATGCTCCTGCAGCAAAGAAGGCCAATGGTATTCTGGGCTGCATTAGGAAGAGCATTGCCAGCAGGTTAAGGGAGGTGATCCTTCCCCTCTACTCAGCCCTGGTGAGGCCACATCTGGAGTCCTGTGTCCAGTTCTGGGCTCCCCAGTACAAGAGAGACACAGCCATACTGGAGCAAGTCCAGCAAAAGTCCATTAAGATGATTAAGGGATTGGAACATCTCTCCTATGAGGAAAGGCTGAGAGAGCCAGGACTGTTCAGCCTGGAGCAGAGAAGGGTTAGGGGGGATCTTGTTAATGTTTGTAAATATCTGATTTGCAAGGGAGGTGGTAAAGAAGACAGACTCTTCTCAGTGGTGATCAGCGAAAGGACAGGATGCAATGCCGAAATACAAGAAACTCTGCTTGAACATAAGAAAACACTTTTTCACTCTGAGAGTGACCAAAGACTGAAACAGGTTGCCCATAGAAGTTGTGGAGTCTCCATCCTTGCAGGTATTCAAAACCCAGTGAGTATGGTCCTGAGCAACCTGCTCTAGTTCCAAGCAGGGGGGTTGAACGAGATAATCTCCAGAAGTCCCCTCTGACCTCAACCATTCTGTTATTCTGTGATGTTCCCATCTCACATCTATTCTGAAGTTTATTATATTCACTAAAGAAATACCTTAATACAGAAAGAAAATTCTGGCTGTCACTAACTTACTTTGGAGCTTTTCACATCCATGCAGTTCCCTTTTGAGCAATACCTGACTTAGGCATGAGCTACCCTGGCATTTTCCCTTTCAAGTGTGTGTGTGTGTCTGTGTGTCTGTGTGTGTGTCTGTGTGTCTGTGTCTATGTTTGCGTGTGTGTGTGTATGTGCATATTACTTAATGTTATCAATACATCTTGTACTTAGACAAACTTTTTTCATAGATATGTTTATGCACCACAAACAAACAAATGTTGTTGGGCTCAGAAATGTCTCGTCTGCAACACTTTTTGTTGTTTTGAATAATGAAAAGTTGCCTGCAAATAGTAAAAGGAAACAATGGGAGAAAAAAAAACAAAATTTAATCCACAGTCACTTGTACCATGAAATAAAAGAAAGGAAATTCCTTCCTGGCATTTAATGATACTTTTTATAACCAAAAACACATCCCTGTACACCATACTGTCATTTTTATTTTGCATCTGTGACAACATCTGAGTCATTTCTGTCCTTTTCCCTGAGGAAAAAACATAAATGTACATTTCATAAATGGAAAACAAACAGGACACTATCTCAGAACACTCAAGTTAGCAACACACACTAGGAATAGTATCTCTCTTAGCATTGTGTTTCTGAAGGGCACCATAGGGCAAGAATGAGCTGTTCTTATTAGGAATAACTTTAATAAGGCATCATTACTTTTCTTCCAATATTTTGCCCAAGAGGCAAGGTTAAAACTGCTAGAGTGGGCTTTGCAAAAAAGCTGTCGAAGAATGATTGTTAAATCAAGTGCTGATGGAAAATGGAGAAGGCTTAAGAGGGAGCTGAATGACATAAGAAAAAAAACTTCCAGTAGGGTGCAGAGGATCAAGGAAATAGTAATTGAATCATAGGTATTGCCTGACCAGGATTAATTTGTTGAGTTCAAAAGCAGGGAAAAGTTGGTTAAGGGCTCAATTTTTCTCTCCATTTTCAATCACAGCTTTTGTAATGTTATCATTCTGGATAAAAAGTAAGACTAATATTGAATTTTCACTAATATTACCATTATTGATTTTGTATTTGTTTCTAAATATTTGTATTATAGCAAGCTCTATTGAGTATTATGTTGCCTTTTCTTTTTCTAGAGCTTTACAATTTAGCATGTTGAGCAACATACAAAATTAACTAGATAAATATATTTAAAACAGGTAATGAAAATTAGATGAACACACACAAATAGATGCAAGTTCTTTTGTTTTGATTTTGCATGGTTTTATAATTAAAATGATTTCTTTATGATACTAGAAAGATAGAAATTTGAAAGCAATCAAATTATAAGTCCTCTTAGTCCTTCAGATCTGGTAAAGCAATTTGCTTCACACAAGACCTGATCCAAAGGTTCTTTTCATTGATGGGCTTTGATTCATACTCTTAATGCTACCCTTACAATACTTTAAAACCTCTATGTGTTATTTAATTACTCCAACGTTTAAATGACTCCCTCTGCATTGTAGTATGGAGACTTGAAATTTAGATTTGCAATTCAGTAAAAGTCAGTACTGCTCAAAAACGCTACCAAAATTTGCAGAGTTTAAAATACAGCTGTGCACAGTTTTTTGTTACGTATCTAACTGTGAAAACCATAGAAAATAGGTATTATTTGTTGATGTTATTAAATACTAAGAACTAAACAACTTCTTAAAACAATGCATCATTTGTAAATTATTTTGCTGATAGAAAATGTGGAACGGTTAACTATTATTAATGAAATTATTTACAATTATATAATGCATTATTATGCAATTGTATAATGATTATATATTCATTGTATAATCATTAACTATTGGGAGATTTATCATCAGAAGCAGCAAAAATCCAGCAATAGCAATTATTGGGGGCTGATTTAAATTTGTTCTAGACTTTACTCCTTCTTTAGTATTGACAGAATTAATATAGTTTCATTCTGTATAGAAAGATAATTTACAGATATCTGAAATGACATCTAAATTTCAGTAGACAGCCATCAGTTTTCACAAAGCTTTGTTTACCTGAAAATTAGCCTAATTTTTGCCTGTGCATTGTTTAGATGTAGGGAGAGTAAAAAGTTAGACATATTCAGACAGTCATAAAAAAATACATTACAATTATTGTTGCTACTATTACTGACATCCTCTATGAACAGAGTTATAGATACTATCTAAGCACACCGTGAATAACAGTTCCCGCTTCACTTATCTTAGGTACTTAGAAAAGTCAAACAAAATGCACTAAAAAATCCTGTATGTCTGTAACCTAGAATAAGGTAGACTAAGGGTCAAGTCTTCATTCTTTTAGAGTTCTCTTATGTCACTTTGGATAATTAGTTTTGCCTTACATCCATGCTGCTAAGTACAGTAAAAGTGTTGGCCTCTTTCGCAGCAGTGTGGTGAAGAGAAAAGCTTTGATAGTCATAAGGTATTCAGTAAGGTAGTAAAGGAAGTATCGCTATCCCATTTCAAACATAGGCCTCCAGAGCCTCTAAGGAGATGCTGAACTCTAAGCATCTGAATAATCCCATAACTGCTAAGCAAGGCAAGTGAATGTCTCTAGTAATTCAATTCCTACAGGACCAAGCCTCAACTTCCAGGTATAAACAGACAAGTGTAAACAGATGCAGCCCTTACCAATATGAATGAGAGCTGTACACTCTTTTGGATACAAAATTCCCCAAATTCCTTCATTTTAGGACTCATGATAGTCATGTCACAGCTGACATTCTGAAGACTGATTCTTATGATGTTCCTAAGCTTTCACTTTTTCTGTTTATTTGACCGTGATTTTAATCTTTTTGAAAATGAAATTCAGCTACAAGGTAAAAAAATGTTAATGGATTTGAGCAAATGGGAAAAAATGTGACAATATGGTAAATCTGAGTTCGCTTTCATTCCTCAACAATAGTATCTTATTTAAGCATGAAGAAAATGTATGACTCTAATGAACGTCATGTGGCATGTTTTTGCCATTATTTATAAAGCCAGCTTGAGGTAGGTGACTCATAGCAGGACCTAATAAGATATTAGCATACTTTCTGACATCTTTTTTCTTCTCTGTGTGTGTAAAACAAAGCAGAGTTTTGTGCTGAAAATCTTAGTCGTGACAGTAAGTTCTTTTGGAGACCTACATTATACTTCTCTGCTCTTTAGTTCACTAGCTCAAGAATCCTTTCAGTAATCATTTCTCTGATCCTTATTTCTTTCACTGAGACTATCTCTATCCCATATAAATGCCTACACACACTTTAATTCAATAAAATAAAATAAAAAATGTTACATCTTCTTAAAATAAAAAGTTCATGTCACAAGCAATCACTGATTCCTTCATTGCCAAAGTGTAGTGACTGCCACTATTATGAGATTTATTTCTACTCCAAACTGTATATGGCAGTTGGAATATGATTCTAGTTTGGATTTTTTGTATGTGTGAAATTATGATGCTGTCATTTTTTCGAAGGAAAAAGAAAATGAAATTTTCATCTGACACAAGTTGCCTAAACAAAAACCTTCCGCAGTAGCAGATGAGTGATTACGTAGTGATATATAGCATAATTACATATGAGAGACTTAAGGATTTATGTTTCTGGCCTGATACTTAGCCAACTGTTTGCATAGTATGCTTTTTTTTTAACCCATTTTAACAAATATAAACTTTTTCTAGCCCTTTTAACTGCAAGTCCTACTATATCATCAGATAAATAGAGTGAATCTTAGCATGCAGAAAAGAAATCGCTGAGAGTTACTGTACATCAGACTACAAAGAGGAGCATAAGAATTAATATTTAATAGGATGTCCACTTAGGATACTCTAAACATGATTTCTGGCACTTGTCCAGTTAAAAAAACAGAAGGGGGAGGAAACGACATATTGCTTATTTTAATTAGGTGAAATTATGTGGTTCAATAAAGCATGACAGCCTGCATAACGAAAGGAGAAACCCATGTTTATGAGAGAATTATTGATGACAAAAATGTTGGCAGCCTGCATGTTTTACTGAGACAGTTGAAAGCCATTTTATTATCTTTTCATTCATAATTTCCTGCAACATGCTTCAAAGTGTAAACTGATAACAAGATCAGGTGATGGGGGGAACTCTCTAGTATTTTTTTACAAAAATGAATATGAACATTTTTCTTGTTCAGTTCAGGACTAAATCTTGTCGACCCTTCTACAGACTGATGTAGAACAAGGCAGAAGTAAGCAGAAGCAGGCAAGAGAATACTAATCTTGAAAAGCTATTCTGTGTGTGTGTGTGTGTGTGTGTGTGTGTGTTGTGCATGTGTGTGTGTGTGTAAACATAAGGAATGAAATTGAGAGTCTAATCAGCACAATAAACTAATTTTGTGCTACATAGAAAATGCTTGGTTAACTATAATTTAGAACAGAATGAGAATATGCGTTCTGCTTGCTGTATTTCACCCTATGTAAAGCTAACTTATTACTCATATGTGTAATGGAGACTATCTTATTTAAGAATTAATTTATTAGAAAAGCAATATAAGAAATTTCCTAAGATTTAGGGAAGCAGCAGTGTAGGAAGAGAGTTAAAAGCCAACACATGAAATATGTCATAATATGTCATTTTTAAACAGGAAATGAATAAAAACATTTTGAAAATACTGGTCAGTAAAAAAGAAGAAAAGGAAAACATTACTAGAAGTATACTGAAAAAAAAATAAATCCAAATGAATATTTTTCATTTAAAAAATTCCTTTTGGATAGGAGGCTCTTTCACTTAGAATAAAAATAAAGTTAAATTTTTGGACAAAAGTAATTTTATTAGCTATACATCTGACATGAAGATACAATCAGCCTAATCATACTTCAGCTGCTGTAAAGAATTAAAATCACTCACCCCAGCCCATCTCCAAGGAAACAAATGACAGTTGCCCTCTTTCAGTGTACATGGAATGGATTTTAGTATCAGTGTTGTCCCATATGGATTATGATGTAGTTAAACTGTTTTTTTCCCTGCAGGAAGACTGAAAAAAGAGGCTGTTCTCTTGAAATGTTTTAGTAATAGTTCACAAACACACAAAGTCCTCTTTTTTTTTAGAAGAACTCCTGCCCAGAGCAACCTTTAATAAAGCCTTACATGGACAAATATGAGGGGAGGGAGAAGAATGTCAGAAGGTGGCATTTCTAGCATCCTTTCTGTTGAGTTCAGAAGGCAGTGGAAGTTGCATCCTCCAAGGTCTGACGCAGGTGTTCAAGGTGTCATTTTCTGCTGTGTCCTAGATTCAGAGTTACTGAGACAACATTTTTTGGAGAAAAGATCTTACCTACACAAGAAGCAGCTGTGTGGATGGAAAGGCAACACATTTCTGTGTATCTTAGGCACCATAATATCCAGCAGCTTAGGTCCTTATGCCCTTGTTTTCCTAATGTTATTATTTTTTTCTTTAAAATGAATCTTCCATCTTAACACGAGGAAAAACTTTTTCACTGTGAGGGTGACAGAGCACTGGAACAGGTTGCCCCGAGAGGTGGTGGAGTCTCCTTCTCTGGAGATATTCAAAACACGCCTGGATGCAATCCTGTGCAGCGTGCTCTAGGTGACCCTGCTTGAGCAGGGGGGTTGGACTAGATGATCTCCAGAGGTCCCTTCCAACCTCAGCGATTCTGTGATTCTGTGATTCTGTGAATAATAATATATACTTCCATAAAGATCATTCTCAAAGTAATGGCCTGCCACTGCCTGAAAATGTAATCTAAAGGGTAAGACTGATTAATGAAACTAACAAATCACTACCAAACTTCAGCAAACAATGGTTTAAAATAGTTGACTTCAAATAAACCCTTAGTTACATAACATAGTGACTGATTTCATCTGTCTAAAACTGATTAAAGTCTGTTAAACTAATGTAACAAACACTTGTCACATTGAACAAAATATTCCTATATGTCAGTGTGTTAAATTCATGCCCCTGGTTGGTCAGATTTTCAGGCTGAGCATCAGTGTCTGCCATCAATTTCTTTGGAGTTAACCCCTTTTTATATCTGCAGGCCCAATTGTGGAGGAATGGTTAAGCGAGAGAGGGCATGATCTGATTGGGATGAGCAATCCCGTTCTCAGGGTAAGGGAAGGAATGTAGGCCAAGGCGAGCAAGCCTTGCAGCGGCCGAGCAAGCCTTGCAGCGGCCTTGAGCACTACAAAAGAAGGTATTCACAAAACTGGTAAACAAGTCTGGACGGAACTAGGTTCCATAAATATCGATGGAGCGCGGACAGCAACCTTGCACCAACCATATATCTGCTTTATGCGTATGGACAGAAACTGTAACCAATCATGTAACTATTGCTAGCGCATGCGTATTGCTTGTCGATATATATACTTTGTGTAAGCTCTAATAAAGGGAGAACGACCATACTCATACTGAGACTCATCGTTACTCCGGGCCCGTTCCCCCCACTCCGACACCCAATAACTATTAACAGGTCATTAAAAAAAGGCTCTATTTCTAGACAGGCTTCTGTTAATTTTATATTTAGCATTTGAGCCAAAATAGCACTGTAAGCCCTGGCCAAAGATGAATAGCTAAAATATATTCTACCTTTACTATTTTTAATCTTAAATTTTGCTAACATAAACAGTAAGCTTTTGTCAAAGAAAGTGGCTAGTATAGCTAATTGACTTGAGATTTTAAAATAATAACAATAATTGTTGTGTACTTCTTGTGATTAGTTTAATTACCCCCATTTCCTCTGAAAGCCTCAACATTAATTCCCATCGACTATAATGTTAATTACTGGCAGGGGCAGAGATGTTCAAATGATGGCTCATGCTGCAAAATGAAATCATTGATAACTTCAGCAGATGGTTCTGTGCTTTAAAGCAATGAGAGTTTAACCTGTCATTACTCCCATTCTTTTTTTTTAAGAGAAAATGCCAACCACAGTGAGGAACAAGAATATAAAGTACTCCTTTTGATACAAAGGAGAAAAGTGCTAAAAATATGTTTTCAAATACTTAGCAGGTCTTTTGGGGGGTGGTAGAATAGGGCACAATTAAGGGAGAATAATTGCAGTCTAGATAATTTCATCTTAACTTGCTACTCTATTACATTCCTCACATCCCATCATAGACATTTGTTTCTCATCCTGACCTCAGCACGGGCCAGAGCTGCAAAAAAAATCTTACAGGTTCAGCAGGCCTGCTATTGCTGAATATCCTGCTGTCTCCCAGAGGGATAGGTGTTCATTTGAGATTTTAGAGAACAAGAGCCTTTTCATAACCTCAATTACCGCAAGGTCAATCTGCAACTGAGCGTTCGAGTGGTGCTTAGATTGCCTGGTAAACAGCTGTGGCCCAAGAGCTATGTTGAAACCAAGTTAAACTGTCATCAATGTCTATCTGTTAATGACAGTAGCGAAAGAGAATCTTTCTGATAATTGGCTTTTTGAGGAACCAGAGAAGGGATTTGATTCTTGAACAAATAAAGCCTTGTCAAGATTAAACTTTCATTTGTAATTCATAAGAAATGTCTCTGTTTTCCCTCTACCGTTCAGCCATATAAACATATATATGCATGTATATGTGTGTGTGTATGCGTGTACATGCAGTACACGCAAAGCAATTTTTGCTAAGCAACAGCTTTTATAGATTTCAAAATTTCAAAAACATTATATATTCATTTTACTATAAATAAATATATATTACATTTTTTTGCGATTAATATATTTATGCTTTGCCATGAGATTCATGCATAAGAATTGAAAATTACTGTGAAGCTGATGGCAATCTGTCAATGATTGAGAATCCTTCGATCCCTTCAACTTTTATTCTTTCAGTAAGGTCTCAAAGTAGGTCAAAACAGAGTATGAAAAACAGCATTACAGTGCAATGAATAAAGTGATCCAGTTAGATTAGAAACCAATGTTCAGCTTGGCAATACCTAAGTCGGAATGTTCCAAATCAAAACCCCAAACTAAACCAAATGGTCTAAGTTAATGCCTGTTATATACCCACAGTAAGGCACTAAATGTGTTGTAGTCACCACAGTTTGAATGTTTGTGATGTATTAGAAACGTACATGTTTTATGCATTATGTCGACTCTCTTTGATCTTCCTTTGGAACTAACTATAAGCTCTTGCTGACAATTACTTAAGCCTGACAACTTTCTGGGAAAAAGCCATTATTGCACAGAGAGGGTCGTACACGATCACTCTTCAATAGTTTATTCTAGAAAGATACTTTCTAGTACTTCTTTCAAAAATCCAGCTCTAAAATGTACCGATCAAATCTGTGTGTTTGTTGGGAAATAAGTAACTGAAATGGTAGGCTTTGTAGCCTCTGCTGTATGTACTTTGTTTGACCGTGTAGTTTTTACTGAAGCAAACGAAACGCTTAAGTGGGACTTGTCTTATCTAGCTTTAGACATCCACAGCGCAGAAATCTGCACCTGAGCTAGTTATCTAGAGTCCTTTTGCAGACAGTGTAGAGAAACAGTCACTGCTATGATGTGACTCATCTCATCCTAAATTGGGCATCCTAAACAGGCCGAATGAATCACATTGCAGAAGTTAGGTGAAATGAATCCTGGCTCTGCTGACTTCAACAGTAGTTTTACTGCATAATGTGACTCAGAGGTCACATACTCATGAGCTCACTGAAGAGTGAGCCTATCTCTTTTCCGTAAGGAAGATGAATTTTATACTGAGGAATGTGATGCAGGCCTTGTTTCTGAAATCAACCCCAAACACGGTACAGCCAAGCACGGAACTCCTGGTGATGTTGTGAGGGCGATATATGACTGTGCAACTCTCCCATTCAGCTGAGTCTGACTTTGGATGAAACAGCTACCACATGCTGACACAAAAGTTAGTGATATTTCAGAAAACAGTAATCAATTTAGTGTATTAATGAAAGTAATACAGAACTAAGATACTTACAAGTACAGCTGCCATCCTCCCATTACCTTAAGAATTTGCTACCTACTTTTTGTTTCCTTGTCTCTAAGAGCTTCCCTCATTTGAGAAATTCACTGACTGTCTGTCCCTTGCTTACCAAGAAAGTGGAACATTTTCTTCTTGAGAAGCCCACTCTGGTCTGGCTCATGCAGATAGGGTTGACCATCTCCTAAAACATGTGGGTGGCAACTTTTCTTAGAGCTTGTGGTGGGAAAGCCTCAGATTTCCCACTTCCCTCAGGAGCGGCCATATACTACTGCCTACTGATCTGGCACTTCAGCTGGAAGAAAAAAAACATTCATTCTATTCTATGCTCCTTCAGCTACCTCCTGTACTGGTTTTCTGGCCAAATGAATCTATCATTTTTAATCCACAATAAAGGAGGAATGGAAGTTATTCTTCCTTCAGACTTATCAGATCTTTGATTTGCTAGAGTAGTTCTGTAGGAGACTTCCAGTAGTCTCAGGAAAGTGTTAATCCTTATCTTTCAGTTCTGAATCACTCTTATATAAAACAAAAGCACTTTTTTTTTTTTTAAGAAAAACCTCTGCCTTTTTGGAAAGAATGTGTGTAATGTTTACTCACAGGAAAGGATTGTGAGTTGTTCATCTCAGATAAACTGAATTATCTGCAAACACCGAATGAATTACTCCTACATCAGTGGAAGTGGTTTAAGAAATAAACATCTAGATCTGCATTGCTAAATTCAGCTGTTTGAGGGAGTGATCCCTGACAGTAAAACCAAGTGATTCAGAATAGTTTGTATCCACTGGACTAGTCCCTCATAGTGAATATTAGCCATGTCCATACTACATAGTGCTTGGACCTGGTTCTTCTCTGGGACATGTCTGTGTCAATAAAATAAAATTATTATCATAATTATTTTTCTTGCCTGTTCTTTTTTTTTCAATTCAGAGTATCTGAAATGTGAAGGCCATACTGTGGCCAGCCAGGGTGGTACTTATATACTATGAAACATCAGTTATGTATTGCATATACTAAAGTATGGCAAAAGAGCATCCCTGGATTAAATGAGAAGGCAAAGCCAACTGGGATAGTGCTGGAAGTTATCTGAGGAAGTGGATATAAACAAATCCTCTTGAAAGGGCATATAGATGCAAGGGGAGTGAATTTCTGCTGGGTACAGAATGGGCTGGTTTGTGCCCATAACACTAAAGATCTCTCAGAGCCTCAGTAGAAAATCTTTTTTATTTTTAATTTTTTTAAACTTTCTTTCCTCCCTCCTTCCTATAACTAGAATTTCTTTCTAGTCTATTCAAATTACTGGTAGCTTTGTAGCTACGCAAACATATGTTGGCAAAAGCCATACTGTTCAAATGCTTCATAAACCATGAACTTCTAGTCTTGTTCCTTAAAATCTACACTACATCACACTCCTTTAGAATTAGGGAATTTAACAAAATTTTGCATCAGACCAGATAAAACTTAGAATACAATTTATTATCTTTTAGGTTAGTAATATGGGCAACAGGACAGCATAATACAAAAAAAAAAAGGAACATTTTTAGGTAATTTTTAGGTAATTACAGAGAAAATGAATACGCTTATGCCCATACAGAGAAATACACTTCCTAGATCAGGCACAGAAAACAACTTTAATGATACCTGAATATAGATTTTGGGGGTCCTTTTTGTGAGGTTTTTAACAGGGATAATATTAATTTAAAAAAGCTTAAATTTTCTCTTCTTGTGAAGTTTGGAAACAGCCATATTAAAGGTAGAGAAATACCTTAGAGTACGCTGATGACTACAAAGAATTCAGTGTTTGTTTCAGCAAAACTTCTTGAGTGAATTACTGCCCAACGTCTGTGCTTCAGTCATCTGGCATTGTATCTACCACGCTTTTCTTGTAGTTTATTATTTTTACCATTTTAGTATCTCTATTTTTTTTCTCAGACAGGTATATTGGAAAAGCAAGATCCCCTTTGGTTCTTTTTTCTTGAGGGCTCTTTTAAGGTATTTGGTACAAGGGAATACTAAAGTAGCCTGAAATGAAGGCAGTAGAAATTGTAGAATAATTTAGCTCAGGTTTGCAGTTTTACTCAAAGCTGTTTGGCTTTACTAATAGAGACAGGAAAAGAGAGGATTTTTGGCTAACAAATTTTGTCCCAGAAGGGAGATTACACAGAAGATGATTATTGCACTGGCACCTTGACTACAAATTCGATAAAGTGCTTACACAGCCTATCTCTGTGCTGAGTATACTAAAAACAAGTGGAATCCCTGGGCATTGCAGAGAGTGCTGAAGGACACCTGATACCATTCATTTGTCATTTATCTTCTTTAGTGTCGAAACTTTGTAAAATTTGGCAAAACACAAAAAAGAAAAGCCAGATAGGAAACTGATAATTATCAAGGTCAAAGGGAGTGTTATTCTTCTTTAAAGCTGTCAGCAAAAACAGTATGTGCAAGTTCACTTATTTTCTTTTTCTCTTGTCTTTTTTTTTAACTTTACATTTTGACATCTTAAAAGCCCATGTCTAGGTTTTCAAGAGAGTTCTTTCCCCACTGGAATTACAGCTTTAGCTGTCAGTGCTGAAGGACAATGTGGAGATGGTCAGCTGGATCAGTTTACTCCGGTTCTGAGTGTCTATTTTCCTGATTCTCAAAAAGTAGGTCACTGAAATCTCTCTCCTTTTTTTTCTTCCCCCCCCACCCCCCATCAAAGTACACTAGAACCTGAGTCTTCGCATGTGCCAAGAAAGTACTTAGGATCATCTGAGAAATTTCAGAAAGATCCCATGGCCTACAAAGAGTTCTTATTCTGTAGCATGCCTCACTTCTGTCACAATTACAGCAATCAACCCTGTAAACTGTAAAAAAAGTATTGAAAAAAAAACCCTCACATATTTTCACATCTTAACAAGCAGTAGCTTTTGAGACAGAGGTAGCATGCATATATTCTTCACAATTATAATAATAAATAGCTGAAATATCTCTGACTCATAGCCATGAGTAAACACTGATTTTTACAACATCTCCTGAACTTGTGATATATATTTATATTTTTTCCTTTTGACAATGTGGCTGGTGGCTATACATATTGCCCCTGACATTTTCATAGCTCTAGAGGAAATATAGTTCCTCTGCTCATAATTTGTAGTCTCTGTCTTTCTACCACAGCTACAAACATAAAAGCAAAGAATGAACTTTCTTTTGACTAGTTTCTAGCCTGTCATTTACTGCTCTGTAGTCAAGAGATTCAAATCTATTCCTTAATTCTTCAGAACGTATTCTGCATTAAGGAAATACCAAAGAGTAGGATAGACCCTCTAGGAAGGAAGTATGATTAACAGAAGTTTATAGAGCCATAACCAATTACTGGCAGACATTAGCTTGCTCTTCCAAAACTCTGTGATGGCTGAGTAGAGCCAGCTTGAGTGCGGGGGCCAGAGCACCACAGCACTGTGTCCTTGCTATCAAGCCAATCTGTGTTTTACTCTGTTTGTGTTCACACCTGTATGCAAGTCCTAACTCCCTACTTTTATTCTTTTTTAATTATTCTGTACAAATTGAGTTAGATTCAAAAGGAGGAAATATCCCATCTGAAGCTAGGCTATACACTACACTGCACACTACTGCAGGCTCCACTGTTTGGGAGCCACTCATTCACACTCCCTTAGTGAGATGAGGGAATTAAACGTAATTTCTCATGTTTGAATGACAGTTTTGCTCTTATTCTCTTCTTAGAAGATAGTGATGGCACCACAGCCAGCAGCTGTATCTTGTATGTGACCTACTTTGGTAGGTTTATTCTAGGAATATCTACTAGAGCAAGCTCCATGGATGAGATGGGAAGATAAATATTTAGTTTGCAGTTCCTGACAGACTTTTAACATAAGCTATTCTGACAAGCTGTTAAGCACTGTCAAGACTGGGGGCATGTCCAGAAGCACGCTTTTTGGATGTCTAGGAAATTTGAATATCAAGGACTTAAGTCCCTTAAGTATGCAGTGGATAGCAACCAACTGTGTTTTTTGATCATCTCAGGTTTGCACAGTGCTTCATAATCTGGCAATTAGGCACCCATGATGTATCATAAATCCGTTCATTGTTTCCTCTGGGCCTGTAAACTAGGTATAATAACAATACTTCATAATGTATGAAATATTCAGGTAACATAGTCGTGGAAGTAGGGAAAAAGCAATCACACGAGCAAATTAATAACTCTAATACTAAGATAGGGTCATAGAGGATATTAAACACTGTAATTTAAATATAAATTTTAAATTGTGATATTTGAATTTTATCAAAATTTGTTGTCTTCAAACTCTTTACAAGCATTTTGGACCACATCTATACTAGAAACTTTTGCTGGTATAATAATGTTGCTTAGAAGTGTCTTTTTTTATTTATTTTTTATTTTTTTTAATTTACATTTCAATACCAGTTATATAGAGAGAACATACTTTTTTCTGGCATAGTTTATTCCACAAGGCTTACTAACAGAAAGTATACAGGCAAATTAAATGGCATTTAAACTACAGTGAAGTGCCATTATAATTTAACTGATAAACTTTTTATTCGGTGGTCTTGAGCTAAGTCTCTTCCACATGATCAAGTGCATAACAGCCAAAGTGTGCTTTGTGAGGTTATTTTGGTGAGGTAGTGTAGTAATTGCAACATCCAAGAGCTATCTTGTCAGTCTCTATGTGGCCCTTGGTAACTTCTACAGTTGCACTTGTTTGCTTCATTTGTTTAACTTTAATCACAATTTTTCCTCCAGGAGTTGCCACTTTTCCAATGGATAGCTAGCACTAAGGTTCTGCTTTGCCTGTGTTCTGGAAACTGGTAAAAGCTTTACGGTGTGCAAGCAAACTAAGCATTTGCATACTGTACATTAGTTAGCTGTTTGCTAGCTCTTGATTTCTGGAACAATTTGAATTGTAGCCATCTTAGCAGTTTTACAAACAAGATAAAAAACAGAAAACCTTAAAATGTAAATATAAATATATTCCTCCATTTTATTTTAATAACTTCTTAGCTCAGGGCAAAAAGGAAAGATTAAAAATGTAGCTTGCCTAACTAAGGTAGAGTTGTGCTTTTGTACATAAATGTGTGAGACAAAGAAAAATATTTTTTTATTCCATTGCTCCACTGTCAGTAAGACAAAATAGAAAGAAGTTCTCTGATACCCAAACATACTTACCAGTCTCCAGGGAACAGAAGATGAAATATGTTTCATAGCATCATTCAAAATAGCAATGGAAAAGAGCTTTGTTTCTCTACCTATTTCTTCAATCTAATTCACTTTATGAAAGAGAGAAAAAGGAAGTTGAAAATTTAAATTTTCAGGAATTTATACCTGTTGAATATTTTCCCTTCTTGTCTTACACTATATCTTATCTATGAGATCACAATGTTCTATATTCCTGAAAATATAAGTGATAATGTTAGACCCCAAATTCATATCTGTGCAAGTAGTCATACAGTGCTCAAGGTCAGGACAAAGCACCTCTAAGGGGTCCCTTTACATGTTTCTAAATGATCTCTCTCTCTCTCTCTCGCTCTCTCTCTTTTTTTTTTTTTTTAAGGCAGGTTTGGTGCACATTATTTTATTATTTTGGAGTACATGGTTAAAATGAATGTAAATCAAAGAGAATTGTTTGACACGATTATCGCTGCATGGTGGCATGATTATTAACTTTAAAAAAGGGCATTTTCCCCACATGCAGGCTAGGAAAGTCCCTGTATACAGTAGCACCAGTGCTGTTTTGCTCTTTTGGACTTGGAAGAGTAGGAGTTAAAGTGTATGGGTAGAAGCTGAATGATATGCCGCTGTAAAGTCCATGGGTCAGGTTCCTCATTGAGGGGAGTTACAGCAACTTGCCTCACATACAGTAATGACTCCGGAGCAACTATTTTATTGACTAGAAGAGTGAACAATGAGGACTTTGGGAAGCAACTCAGCTTGGCCTTAGCTGGCTAACAGAGCTGAGCACAGCCTTGAGTAATCATATTTTGCATGATTTTTCTCCTACAGCTTCTGTTATATGAAATTCTTATATGAAAAGGTTACTAAGAAATCAAGGAAAGGTGCAAGAAGGGAGATAGGGTGCACAACTAATTTTCCAGTTTTAGGAGCAATTTATTTATATACACGAATATGTGGTTTGTCATATTTTTAACTATAACTGAAAAACTTACAGATCTCGAATAGGAATAAGATTTTTAATGAAACCTAGAGTGACTGATAGACATGCATCCCATATGACAATGCTAATTCATGCTACAGTCCTTTTTCCAGGATGTTTTCCTTGAACACGCACAGTTTGCAGTGTCATTGCTACATCGGTTCTGATCCATAGCTCTGATTTGTTTGGTCACCATGTGAAGAGATCTGGTTACTTCAGAAGTTTTAGAAAACAGATGTTCATAACACAACAAACCTCCACCACCTTTAAAGGGTTGTCTTAAGAGTAGTACTTAACATTGCAGGGAGACAAATATGATGAAGGGATAAGTATAATATCAAGGAGAAAGTCTTGCTAAGCATAAACAGTATATAAATTATCTCTGTTATTAATTGGACATGTTTCTGATGTAGTAAATTAATATAAATGTAGTAAATTAATATAAACTGAGCAGCTGTGAGGAGGTCCCAAATTAGTATGAAAGACATCAAGTATTTATGCAACTATATTTTTCCTATTAAGCTAACAACCAGCTAGACAATATGGCCCATTTTAGATTAATTTATAGAAGTGTAAATCTCAGATAACACTGTTGTAAATCTACAGTAATTCCAGTGAGCACAATGAAGTTACTCACAGCTTGCATTAGTGTAATTGGAATTGGAATATGGTCTATATTGTAATAAGGCAGCAAGTATTTGGCAAAATTGACTTTGCCGGGAAAAACCTGTTAAGTTTTCCACTGAAATGACTTCAGAGGTCCAATAAGAGTAGAGCTGTCTGCCTAATCCCAGGATGGACTGAGTAAATTTATCCTGTGTTCTTTTCACAGAGCTGTTCATTGTTAATGGTAAATTCACTTGTGTGTGCTTCTAGGAGACTGCCTAATTCATACACCATTTAAAACAGAACCACTGCTGATAGCTGTAATTAGTTTCATAGCAACTCTTCCTCCTTCTGCTCTCTGAGTGAGGTTGCCAGTCCAACTTTTAGAATAGGCATGTCACCAATTATTATAGCTGAAATAAAGTCCAATGATATTGTAATGAAAGTATAATAGTTGAGGAACTGGGTTTATTTTTTCATCTGATCTTGGGGGTATTCCACTTGCAAAGGTCAGCTTTAGAAAAATAGTTGTACTTTTGGTCCATCTGAATTGGGCTGTAGAAACAGTATCAGTTTTGTAATATTAAGTTTCTGGGATAGCACTCAATAACAGAATAATGTTCAAAAATTCCTATATGGGTGATTAACTTGGGAACATTTATCAAATCCAGTGTCCTGCTTCTGTCTTTCTAATCTTCAAAAGATTGATTCTTAAACATAAGAAAATATATCCATCTGAGATCTTGGTGGCTAGGTGTTTACAAGATTAGAATTTTAAATAATGCATAAAATTTATTTCCAGAGCAGCTTTTTTCCCACTTTCTGAATGTCTATAATAGAAACAATTTGATTGTTGTTCAGGGAGGGGTAAAATGAAATGTTCACATCTATTTTTCAAGTAGAAAGTCTCTTTTTCTTAAGGAATAGGAAATATTTTATTTTGCTGATCCTCTGAGCTGCTTTATGTTCACTTGCTAAATTTTACATTGTTTTTGAAAAAAAAAAAAGACAAATCCTTCTGCATCTATCTACGGTTTCAATGTTCAGACACAACCAACATTCCCTCTTTTCTTCATAACCTCAAATTTCAGTATAATTCCAAGTGAGAACTTGGAAGTGTAACTTAAACTAAAAAACAGGCTAAAACGTTTAGGCTTCCTCTGAAAGATCTGTTCATAATGCACTTCATACAGGATCCAGGCCGTATAATTTTGGAATATGAATTGCAGCTACATTTGAGGAGCCTAAGGAACCTTTAGTCATTCTTAAGCTTCTACATTTTGTACAGTCAAAAAATATTGCATTTAATTCATGCAGTCTCTGAAAGAGAGGTGCTTGGAAGATATTCAGAGAGAACTCATGCCCTCACAAGGTAAGCTTGGGCATCTAAGTTCGATGACCAGGATCTCACCCTGGTTCTCAGCACTTAATGAACATAAGGCTACAGGACCAAGTTAGAGCTAATCTCAAGAACCCTAAGACCAAGCTAGAGCTAATTCTCAAGAATCATACATAGGATGGTCTCTGGGTCCTCAGAAAGACTATTTTGCTCTACATATCTGTTCCTAGCAAGCTGGCATTATTTGCTTCTGTAAACATGGAGCGACTATCCCCCCCACTGACTTCAAGTGCACCTAAAAAGTATAAGTCATACCTATATATATCTGAGTTTCTTTGGGAACAATAAATCCAAATAATGCAAATAATGAAGGTGAACCTCTGCATGTGTGTAACTTGGGACAAGTCAAGACACTTCAAATTTGTGTATTTCCTTCCATGCTGCAGTTGTCAGTTTAATGACTGATATCATCACATATCAAGTGTAGATAAGAAAGTTTTTTAGCGTGCAGAAGCAGTGCATTTGTGACAAAAGGCAGGCCAATCTATGACTTTGTATCATTCCCATAGGGCTTGCTTGTCATCAGAATGTCAAAATAATAAAGTTAGAATAATTTCACTCAATTATGCCATGTGATTTTTGTTATATATAAATATAAGATTACTTTGTACCTGATTTACCTCTTAGGTGTTATAAAACTACTTTTGAATGAAATACTGCTGAGAAGGGCCATGCATATTGTATGTAATGCGTACCAAGGTGCTGCAGGTGAAAAGCTCTCAAAAAGTCCTTTGTGAATGTAATTAATAACTGAGATAGCAGGTTGCTATGTACTCCTTCTTGGTGAGAAACAAGGTAAGAGTTACCCCAGTGAACATACCGGTTACACAAACCAGCTTCCCATTCCCCTACCCTTTCCCTATTCCCCCCACCCCCCCAAAAAAAGCTTTTGTGTACTAAAATCTGGAATCCTAAGACCTTCATTACAAAAAGGTGGTATATTTCCAGGATCCCAGGCAGTTGACATTGGGGTCATTTTCTTTAATCATGGAAAGAGTGGGGAGTGGCTCCCACCTGGAGAGAGAAAGGAAATAGCATTCCTGTCATCCCAAATTGTTTAAGTATTTTGCTGATACAGCAACACTGTTGACAAGTAGCAGCTGTGGAGAGGGCTCTTGTTATTCCTGTATCTCCACTTGCAAAGAATTCCTCTAAGACAGTGCTGTGATTTTCTGGAACTAAAAATATGATGAAAATGGACTGATCAGTCCTTTATATAGCAGGCATTTTCTTTTTAAAATATGTAAATCATTATGTTTTCTCTCCACAGACAAAAGAGAATAAGAACATTTCATACAGAAAGAATCATATTTTCAAATGCCTTAGCTTCCTGAAAGCAGTTTAGGAAAAACAAACAACAACAACTATCCTTGCATTTGCAAAAGCCGTGCACGTAGCCTGTAGAAAAACTGTGAAAAAGTGGGAAAAATGTGGAAAGGTGCAACTGTATGAAATGCAGGCTAAAGCTGACAAGTGACAGGACACAGCCCATTCCAGGAGCTCAGATTCATGTCAATTCTGTTCAATCAGTGAAAAGAGGCACTTGGCAAAGTGATGAGGATGGTACAAGAGTCTGAAGAGAGGAGACTGAAATAAAGTGAAAAATATCCACTGAACTCTCTGAAAGCAAGATCAAATGTGATAGATGGCAAAGTAAGCACTATCATAGCTTACTCTCAAGGGAATTGCTTTGGCTTTTGTTTTGTTATGTCTTTTTTTTTTTTTCTTCCAAGGGAAGAAAATGGGGGGAAAAACATAAAATATATTTTTAAATTCAGGATAACTGTTAGGGCAGTGTCTCTTGTAATGAACTCCATGTTATCACTTAACTCTATTCCATCAACAGCTCTTAAGATTAATATTCATCCAGAAAGTTCATCTAATAGCCCTTCCACCAAGTTCTGAAAGTTTGTGGAGATTTTGCTTATACCATCAGTTCAGCACTAAAAGCTTCAAGAAACTGTTACATGCTCAGTGACGATAGACTCCAAAAAGGTTTAGCTGAAATTCCACGCTCAATGTGTGTGCAAACTGTAGTTTTTCCAAATCTTCACAAAATTAGGTGGGTTTTCACAAGTCTGTTCTTTTTAGCATTCAAAGAAAAAAAAGAATAATAATAAGAAGAAACACAGGAAACACATTTTAAACAATATTAACAAACAAATGAATAAATAAAGGTTTCCCCAGCCAACCTGGTCTGATTTTTGTGTTCTTCTTGTCTTTTCCACAGTTGCTGAAGATGGTAGCCCGAGAGGATCTTGAAAATCCCTCAGAATTCCCTCAGAGGAATAGGATTTTCATAGAGACTTTCCTCTGTAAGTCGTGCCATTAAGAAAGGCAAAGGAGAAAAGAATGGGTTGAGAAAGCTGATAGGAAATAGCAAGCAAAACTACCCTTTTCAATAAAAAATACACTCACAAAATCCCTCCACTACAAAAAATAAAATCTCATGAAGCAGGTTGTCAGCATTGGAAACTGGACATAAACAGGTATACTTGTACAAAGTTACATGGAGCTAAAAAGGGAAGTGTCAGACATTTAATAACAAATGATGTTACAAATCAAGTGTAGGATGAAAAATCTGTTAGAGTAAGAAAGGAGGTCAGTAATAGTTTTTTTTTCATGAAAATTAAAATATTTATAGAGAAAATATATTGTCTGAGCAGCTGATGATTTATTTATGAGAGAACATATTTATAAATATATATCCTTTTTATACAATATTGATTTCTCATTTGCTTCCACTGACTCTTATTTTTCTAAGGTTGCTGTGTGTGTTTTCTTTTAAAAGCAAGAAAAACAAGCTGGTGAACAGATAACCTTATTCTAACAGCAACATCTTGAGTGGGGGTGGGAAGTAACCCCAACCTCCTCTGAGCACAGTCAGCATGAGTCCGTAAGCACAAATGGTTTTATTTATTCACACACTAGTAAAATCCTCCCTGCAGAGCCAGGTTCTTTAGCACGGTCTAATTTTTGTGCTTTACTTTTGTTTCCCACAGATGCTGAAGATGCTAGAATGAGAAGGGCCTTTTCTGGTGGGATTTTTAGATAGTTTTTCTTTGTAAGCCATGGTATTAAAACATGAAAGAAGAGAGCAAGATGGCCTTGGGGGCTGACAGAAAAAAGAAAGCAGGAGAGAAAAGTTTGTTTTGTGAATATATCCAAGTAATC
This sequence comes from Apteryx mantelli, assembly GCF_036417845.1. Taxonomy (NCBI): domain Eukaryota; kingdom Metazoa; phylum Chordata; class Aves; order Apterygiformes; family Apterygidae; genus Apteryx; species Apteryx mantelli. The sequence continues at coordinate 63,349,742 of NC_089978.1, read as the reverse complement.
AATTTGCAATAATGGTAAATAGTTATATCAGTGTAGGCACTATACATGCTTTCTTTGGTTCCTCCTTTCCATTTATGTCCATAAAAACAAATCACTGACTTGAAGAGGTTTGCATATTCAGCTCACTTTAGATTTCTCAAATGCAGCTGTCTGTATCTGAACTTTTTATGAACATCTGCCTTTGTAATCAATGGAGAGAAACAGGCCATTGCAGAGTGTAATACGTCAGACTCATTTAGATATCTACTTTACGATGAGAAGAATCTTATCCTATGAGTGCCGTGGTTTTGTACATTTAACTGTTATGAATCTAGGTGAGCTGCTGAGGCATAGATATCTGCATTACAACTTGTGCTTTTGGTCAAACAAATCATAACCTTAACATTCACTTTCTGTTCACAAAGAATACGTGGCCTCAAACCTGAGAGACAATTCAGTCAGATGAAAAAACAAAACAAACAAAAAAAAACAGCAAAGCAGAAAGACAGATACTAGACCCATTCATAGGAAGGCAATACCATCAAAGTAGAAATGGTCACAGAGACATCTCTCTGAGCCACGAAGTATCTCAACTATCCAAAATGGAAAAGAAACTCTCAAAGCAGTCTTCACAGGAGATCATACACACAACAAGGGAAATAACTTGAAATAGCAAACAGATAATGGAAGTCAGATGCTTTTACAAGAATTGCAAATCTCTCATTTCATGCTTGTAGTGTACTCAGCAATATATATATATGCGTGTGTGTGTGTGGAGATATACATATACATATACATACATACATATGTATATATATACCCTTCCTGTAAGTTCCTATGATATAAGCTTTGGGGTTCAAAGTTTCATTTACAAAGACAAGTAGTCCTCAGTGTGAAAGAAAGTCCATCTTCCTACCATTGCTTTTCTGAAAACTCCCTAAATTACTGCAAGCTAAAAGCTAGGAGGGGTTGTTCATGACCAGAAGTGTTGTTCTCAGAAATGCTGAGAGCCAAGGTAGACAGTAAATTATAATGTCCATCTTTATGTTTCTTCTTTAGTTTCTGTTTCTCCTTCAAGGTCTCATTTAAATCATAACATCTAAATGAATTTCTTGATCATTTGAGGGCGCTACAAGATTCAGATAGTATATCAACTGTTCTAGGAATAGGAATAAAAGTAAAGGAAAAGAAATATTAAACTATAGATGTAGTAGCTTTCACTGTTTGAGTGCTCTCACACCGAAATCTGAAATCAGCAAGTTTAGTTTTCTAGTTTGCTCTGGCAGCTTTATGCCCTTTTGGCAACACAAAATAGCTACAAGCACATGAATATGAATTTTTTGCTGTTTTTTAGTGCTATAGAAGTGCAAATCAGCTGAAATGCACGGGTGTGTATTTAATTTGTTATCTGAAAACAGGAAAGCACCATAAAACAAGGGGAGAAAAGGAAAAAAAGAAATTAAAAAAAAGAGGAAGGGAGCAAGGCAGGCAAAAGACAATTCTAATATGAAAAAAAAAGTAAAAATAAAGAGTTTTGCTGTGGACAGTGTCAACCATAAACTTCAATTTAAATAAAAGATATGTACCAAAGAAACAACTTCAGAAATAATTCTGCTTTGCCTGAATCAAACTAAACTCCTCCAACAGGAGGAAAAATGAAAATCTGTCTCAGTTCAAATGAATTGTGGGGAAAATTCAAGTAGCATAAAGAAGGACTTGAACGTCATTGCCTTTAAAAACAGCCAAAATCATTACTGCCCATACATCTTCTCATTCTGCTTGTTACCACAGCAGATCCTTGGCAACTGAACTCGCTCTTTAGTACTAAGACAGTTGTCTCAGCTCAGACCATCAGTTAAGATAGTTTGAGTTGATTGGGCATAATTTCCAGACGAGGGAGATCAACCATTCTGCTCCAACAGCGAAGTTCTGAAGTTGGGTGACAATATGAAGGATCTCAACCATATCAGCCAGATCCAGAGGACCAAGTCTGACCACGACCTAAACTGCCGCAAAATTCTTTGAGCTCTTGACATTTTCGGGTTGGACACAGTGACAGTTTTTCAGTTTGTCTTTGTCACTGTTCAAGCAAATCCATCTCTGCTGAACTGTTTCTCTCTTGTCGCTTAAAGTTGAGACCATACTGGGTGACTCATTGGTTTGGCTAGCGAACAAAAAAATATTTTAAAATACTTCTGCTTTGGCTGTATGTAATTGATTTTGCTTGTTTTCTTCATTAAAAAAAAAAATAGCCAAACTAAAACAATTCATTTCCCCACACTTGTAAAGACAAACTAAACTAAAGAAAATGCAAGTCTAGATTCAGAATTTCTATGGATTTGGATTTCTATGGGTTCAGGAATCCCTATATTTAGGAAAATTGGATTTTTTTTTTTTTTTTACTCTGTGACTAAGAAAATCTCTTCTGATTCACCTCTGACATTTTCCTAGAAAATACCTCAGCTACCAGCTTCTAGGGTGTTCCGGTTGGCTCTCAATTTTTTCTTTTGAAACTATTTCATGATATTTTAAAAATATAGTCACTCAGTCATAAACTAAAACAGGGAAAACAAGTGATTTCTAACCTTGTGGCTAAAGAAAGATGATGCAACATCTGTGTTCCAGTGCCTGTTGAAATATTTATTTATACAGAGACAGAGACTACCATCATAATCAACACAGGAATGTAAGCTTCTTTTTCTTCTAAAGTTTACCCATGAATTTTAAGACCAGAGTATCATCTGATATAGGATGAAGAATGCAATCCTAGTATGTTGTGGGTTAAACTAGACATTAAATGATGCTTACTAGGCTATCCCTGTGTTTGATGTATGCTCCAGTCACAACACTATTGGCGAACAGATTATCACTACCAGAGTCTATTTTGTAAATACATTTCCTCAATTCTTTGTTGTGATTTTTTTTTTCCTTACAGAAATTATTTTGGTAATTCTGTCAGCAATTTTTTTTCCAGAAAATTTATTAAGAAAGGAAAAAATCTTAGCTTTAATTATAACAGAAAAATAACATAGATCAACTCTTACCTCTTTTCCACATCTTTTAGGGGCTCATATGCAGACTTTTTTATTTTTTTACCTTTAAAGTCTGAGAAACTAACAATATAAAGCAATAGTCTTTCCTAATCTATGCCAGATGGTGCCTATATATTCTTTAAGGTGCTGCTTCTTTCCTTTCTTATGAAAACAAAGTTCTTTCTATTTTCTTTACTCATAATTCTATTTAATGTCATTACCCTAGGAAGCAACTCCTTCTTCAGCTTTTGCCTTTCTTCTCTTTATTTCTGATGTGCTTCCTATTGACATCTCTCTGCTGACTCCAAGCCTTCTATTTCTCAAATTCTAGGCTTCTGATTCATTTTGCCTTTCTCTCACTTTTTTTCTTCCGAAAAGAAAGATGAAACAAACACAATACTGGAGAAGTGGCACAAAGTGCTACAATGATGGAGTTATTAAAAAAAAAAATCTAGACAGTGATTTTTGGTTTTGCCATAAGATTTGAAATACTACTTCAATAATAGCCCCTACATTTCAAATAGAGAATATCTGAAACAGCACAAAGAATTTACTCTCAATGAACAGAAATGGTAACAAGTGCTATGCATTCGATTCTGAATAACAATTCTCATTTCTCATTTCTTCTAATTATGAAACAACTTTTTAGTAATGGCACAACCGCACTGCCCATGATAGACTTGTGGCTACAGTATCCTATATGGAAACAGTTAGCTTTCAGTCATCATATCTCTGAACTGTGCAAGACTTTTTCCTCTTAAAACTTAACATAACTCGCTTGAACTCAGAGCTGACCAGATTTTTCATTGATACTGTATTCAAAATATTCACTCTTTCAAGTTCTCTTGCTTTTGGAAAGTTTCAGCACTCAGTTATCTGCCTTATCAAAACAGACATATCTTGTCCAAAGCATTTCCACCAGTAGGAGGTCAAAGAGAAAAAGAAGAATTCTCTTTAGCTGATCTGTGGGACTTCATATATTAAGGATGTTTTCTGAAAGTCATAAGATACGGAGTCACAGTTGTCTGTTGTATTTTCCCACTTCACTGATCCTTTCCTCCCAACCCCCTCCATTCCTTCCTGTAGAAATATTAGGGAACTCTTCCTTGTATTATTCCTCTGTTTAGATCCTTACCCTAACTTGTTTTGAGTTATTATAGATTTGTACCAAATAGCTTTAGCACTTCGTACTTGCCTATTGGTTAAATATTTACCTGTATTTATGACTGTTTCATTGATACTGGATTCACATAATAGCTCAGAGGACAATTTTCTCAATGATCAGTGACAAGTCACTTCATCTTATTGTTAATTTCTTCCATCTGTATAACTGAGATAGTAATACTTTGAATCATTTTTTTGTTGAGTGTTTCATGACCTATTGATGAAAATACCTTTGCAAATGGTGCTGTCATTTTTACTTTTTAATGATTTAACTAAAATGTCATAATGGTTCTCTTTGGCTTTAGGGATTCAACTATTAAATAATCTTGAGAAAATCCTTGGGAAGAATAAACGCTTCTTTTTTTTTTCAACATCATATTGCATTATTCTGATATAGCATAACGTAAAAGTGACACCAGCAACCTATCAGGAGAACAGCTTACCAACTGACTAAAACAGATATGTATGCATAGTATATTTACAGAAGACATTTGAGGAGAATTTGATTAACATACGAGGGGTATATAGGAGAAACGGAATCTCCTATTGTTTATTTTGTGTCATGAGGAAAGAGCAAGGGTTGATACCTGACACAATTAGGAAAACAGAAGGAAGTGCTTCACACTGCAGGAAAACTCTGCTCTTAATGCACAGAGAGTAAAATCTCATCTTGAGAATAAATCCTGATCCAATTCCGTTTCTTAAATGAAGTTGAATATCACCTCACATTATCCATAAATGTTTTTTCATGCATATACAGAGACTAACAGAACCACAAATACACACACACGTGATCACAATTTATTTGAGCTGAATGTCTAGTTAGTTTAAATGCATGCAGCTCTTCTGAAGTTAATATAGTTATGCTGATTTATACAAGCTGAAGATCTGACCCACAACGTTTAAATTGTTTGGGGTACTAAGAGATGCAGATTTTTATAATTCAGTCTTAAAAAGCATGCAAATAGTTCTGCTCATTGTAGTGGAAAATATTATTCTTATTTCTGCACAGTGCCCACAGATATTAGTTATTGCTGCCAACCTCAAAAGGTCTGTCGGTAATTTATTGTCAGTGTGCAACTTCCATACACTGAATATAAACAACTCATTGAGTTATGGCGTAAGTCCCAGGTGCAGCCAATCAAGATAAGAATGTATTTCACTAAGTGAATCTGTTTGGTGAATCAAAATTGCTAGTGATATAATTGTCAGCAATCCAATCTACCTCTTCCCAAAACAGAGTTCACACATTCAGCAATACTCAGGATTGGGTACTCAGCAATGGATATTTATACTCTGTGTACTTAGTACTCTGTGTTCTTAGAAAATGTGGGCTCTCTCATCTCCTCTGCAAATATTCAGCTGATATACAAAAAAGCAAAGTGGAAATGTGTAGTTAACTTACACACACACACACACACACACACACACACACACACACAAAGTCTAAGCTAGCTTTCAAAAGAATAATATTTTTTAAATTTTTAAATTTTAAAAATTTTTATTACCTGATCTTGTTCCATCTGCATTCGTCCTTTAGTACAACTGGATATTGAATCTGGGTTCTGCTGGAAGTAGAGGGATCATATTCTAATCTCCCCTTCAAAAACAAAAGGGTGGAGAGTGAAAGAAATCATATTTATGGACAACAGAAAGGCCTAGCGTAGAGGAAACCCTGTCAGCACTCTAGGCCCACTAATAGATGAAGAGGAGGTCATGAGCATCAATGTGATAAAAGAAAGAATTCCTTCTTTCTTCCCACTGTCTATGGGCATGCTTTTGTGAGAAGGCAGCCTGTGGCACTTCAGTCCAAGAGAGACATATATTTATTAATTCTCCATCGCCAAATATCCAGTATTACAGTGTCTAAGGTCAGGGAGTCAGAGAGAATTAACAGCACTGCTATTGAGGATACTGCAACAGGAAAATGTGAGGCAGAGCAATGTTTAGAAGAGGAAGCCTTAGTGTTGTGCTAAATTCACACCTTCAGTAAAAGAACTGCAGTGTTCAATAAACATTTCTGATCTGTGTTCGAAAAGAAGCAGGCTGATGTACTTTTATCTCACAAGAATGATGAAGTGCTTTCCAGTTCATTAGAAGTGGAAAAAATTGCATCCAGAAGCTGAGCGTGGTTACTTCCAGCTGGATTTCACAGGCACTGATACCAGTCAATGATAGTCACCATTCCCCTCAGTTCACTGGAAGCAAATAAAAAATCTCTCTTGATAAAATTTGCTGATGACACAAATATTGGCAGCATGGTAAATTGATGAGAAAGACAAAGCAGTCATACAGAGTTATTGGAAGCACTTCATAACCCTGACCCATTCAAACAGTTTTAACACAGCCAAATGCTTAAATTATATATTTTTAGAAATGAACAATGCCTTCTGGAAATGAATGATTTTGAGAGGGATACAGCAGACAGAAAAGCAATCTGAGGTCCCAATATGATGTTGTGACAAAAAGATCTAGTGTGATCCTCTGCTGTATAAATAATAGAAGATCAGGGAGTATTACTGAAACAGTTATCAAGATACTAAAGTCAATATCTTATTCTATCGTATTTTAAAAGGGAAAGTGAAAAGTGACACACAAATTATTCCAGAGAAGAAGAAAATGTCTTTCAGTGAAAGACTTAATGAGCTCAACCCGTTTAACATAGCAAGAGGAAGACTGAAAGGTGATATAGTTAGTGTCTAAGTACCTACCTCAGGAGAAAACATTAGACGGTAGAGAGTTAAGAAGAACCAGATTTCCAAACTGTGGAACAAAGTTCCAGCAGTAATGATGGATTCTCCGTCTCCTGAAGTCCTTACTACCATACTGGATAACTTCAAACAAGGCATGCTGCAGATGAATACAAGCTACCGAACACTTGCAAGAGGGCCTGGGCAGAATACAATTGCCTGGGATACACTAAAACCTGCGTCGCAGGCCTGTTGGTCCCCTCCAGCTTAAAAGTATGGGTTCTGAAAGACTCTAAATCCACTAATGCCAAGTCAAAAGACTTAATGAAAATTTGATGCAAAGGGGAAAAAAAAAAAGTGTGCTGGGTTCCTGCCTAACTAGTTAGTTGTTTTGAATGCCCTTTATTTCTGATTGATAAAAGGTGTTTTACAAAAGATTAATTGCAGAGCTGTTCAGGACCTTAGCAATGGTTTTACCACCATCAATATTAAGTCCACTTTTTTAATGAAATTTTCTTGAAGAAATAAATTTTCGCCCAAGTACTCAGTCTCTTTATCTTTTATCTTGTTTCCCTCTCTCCTTTCAAAACCTAGCCTTTTTTTCTCATTTTAGATGTTATTATTTGAATTTTATTTTATATGGATGGGGTTTTTTTAATCTATGTTATGCTGATATTTTACTCTGACTTTGCATCTGTTCCTTATGCCCTTTTTTAATTAAAATGATTTATTAATATCTGTAGGCATGTGCAATTATGTTACTTTTTTTCCCCCTGAAACAGATTCTAGATTGTATCTTTGTTTCACATTGTAGAGGTAAATATTATGAATTGTACTATATTAAGCTTTTATTTTAAGAAAAGAAATGAGCTAAAAAGAGTGGCATGTGGTGAGGATATAGATGGTTCCACATATGGAATTTCTACATCATATTAGCTAAAAAGCCTAAGTTTTCTCATATTCTTAACAGCAGAAAAAAGAGGCATAACTAGTCCAGATACATACTTATGGTAAATCTCATTCCTTTTGGAAGATACAAATATAAATTATCACTTGATAGCATCACTAGATTTGGAGGAGTATCTCATACTTTTCTTTGAAAATGGTGAGTTCAAATGCACACTTTAGAACTTGTTTAATAAAGCAGTCAGAAGGAAGTAGGAAACATGAATTCAGTACTCACCTTAAGTCTTATTGACACCACAGCTTTTACCAAGAAAGTTTCCCTAACACTTTTTTGGAAAAGCCCCATTATACAGTCAAAAATACTGAAGAGGTGAGTGACTTGCTGCATGAGGGTTTTAACAACTATTAAGTGAATATGTATTAAGTGAAATATGCAGTGTTTCCTTTTTCATGGCATTTTAAGTAAAAGTAGTGGCTATTATGATTTATGCTATCCTAAGTGTTCTCAGAGAATACAAACAGGATCATTTTTGTCATAGGATCTAGGGTTTGGACACTGCTTTGTTCAGCAACACCAGCCTGTGAATCAAAAATAGCTTCAGGTAGAACATAGGTACTGAAAAATTCAACCTGACTGAGATGGTGCCATATCTGGATGTGGGGTTAAAGACAGTAAAGAAATTTTATTGGGAAAACTTAGGATCTTAAGGGCCTGAATTGTAAGGAGTAAGGTTAATGGCCGCTTAGCTCAACATATACAGTTGAATTCAATATAAGTCTTTGAATTGGGTCTAGCCTTATGTCGTTTATGCACACCGAACTCCCGTTTGTATTAGAAAATGCTGGATTGGGCAATCTATAGATTCAAGGTTGATTTAGAGGCGGGACCTTGAATTGCCCTGTTAATAAGATTTATCCCATCCTCTTTCTAAGAGTTTGTGTTATAAGCTTTTCCAGTGAGCCATCTCTAGCTGCATCCTCTACTCTGCTTCGTGTCTCCAATCACTTAAGTATTGCCTGCTTCACTTAAACATTGTCCTGCTTCCTCACCCAAAATCTAGGCACTAGAATTATTTGGTGATTTGTTGATCATAGGAGCACAAGTCTTTAATTCACACAGGAGTGTGAATTAAATTTTAATTTAAATAACTAAATAATTAAATAATGGTCCATTTAAACTTTCTTACTTAATCATGTGATAATAAAAAATTAATCATTCTTATGCAAAGGAAAAAAAAAGAAATTCAGATTTAAAAAAAGAAATTCAGATTTAAACAAGATTCTTCAGTCACACCAGGTGCATGTGTTGACAGATTTTAATGGAAACTTGACCTGCTAAATTATCCCCAAATGAGTGTTGTTTCAGTGCTTTATCTAACCCTATTTTGTATGATTAGAAATCTCAGTTTAGGAAATAGATTGGAATGTACAGGACATGGCATACAGCAGTATATGACGTACAGCAGTAAGAGGTTTCTCCCACATTTCTTTACATTACCTTTTTAACTCCACATTGTAACATCCAGTTCTCATCTTCTTCTTTGCTTGCTCTCTCTCTCTCTCTCTCTTTATTTTTTTTTTTAACACTGGGAACAATTGTGCACACATGCTTCTCAGATCCCTGCTGGCATAGCTATAAACTGCAGAGATATATTTATTTAATGCTACACTGAGCAGATGAAACACTCTACAAAATAACAGCTTCTCTTGCCTGAATGTAAACAGGAAAAAATCTTATAAGTGGTCTATACTCATGAGAAACTCTTTTTCTATGTTTGGTTAGACTACAGCCATATTCTGTTATAAATGATTTGGGTTTCATAAATGGCTCAGTGTAGCTCTCCCTATTTTCTTTTTCAAAACAAGAAAGAAGAAAACACCTTCATATATTCTAAGCATACATTGAAACAAGAAGAAAACAGAGTAAGATATAAGGAAATTAACTTAAAGAAATGGTACACAATTTCTCCTGTTACCTCAGGATTTCAGATAAAAAAAAGTTTTTTTGCATAAGGAAATCCAAAGTTTACTGGAGGTAAGAGTAAGATGAACTTTAAGGGGTAGTGTTTCACTCTGAGTGAAATTCAAAAGTTTACTCCAGATTCTAATGTCTAAATAATTAGACAATGCTATCTTTAAAGGAATATGAATGCAGAACAATACTAGAAACTGGAACTCCTCTTTTTTACAGAGAGTTACAACAGCAAGGTAGAGTAAAAAATCAATGAAAAGGCAGTAGTTTATCATAAGTTATAAGTCAGCATTCAATCATTAGCAATAGAAGTCTGATTCCACTGAAATCAATGAGAAAATTTTCACTAACTATAAGGGTACCAAAATTTCACTCTTTTAGTAAATAGGGACTTTCTTAAATAGAAGTATTTCAAACAGAGATGCAGAATGTATGCACAGATGAATTTATTGGAACCTTCGAGATGAATGGGTTAGGATTCAGGGACAGACATTTCGGAAAAACAATCCCGCACTGAGGCTGTCAATAAGCAACAAAAAGCAAAGTCTATGCAGTTTATATTAGCCGTCTTACTTACACAGCACTAAAGTTTAGGTGACTCGTATCAGAATGGTTAAGGAAGTTAAACTCAGGGTGTCTACTCTCTAATTCCCTTACCTGACAAATTAAGATCTACATAAATTATAGGTTAAGGCCAAATTTGTGTGATCTTGTCTGCCTTTTAAGGAACATTGAGCAGCCACAGCTTCCAAGCAAGTGAAGAAAAAGAGTCCTGGCAGCTCTCTGGACCTTCTTCTGTCAGAATAAAACATTGCAGTTTGGCACTACTATTTTTTTCAGAAGCTCTCCGTATTTCAGAGGTATAAACTTATCATTCACAGAAAGAGCATATTATATTACTCTTCTCACTTTGATAAAAGATTAAGAGTTTATCAGAGTGGGTATTTTTCCAATTCACTTTTTTTTTTTTTTTCTTTCAGTGTTCACAGCTCTTCCTCATTAAGATGTACTCTTGGTAACACCAATAGTCTGATAGGCACACAGTGGAATACATGTACATATAATTAAATCTACCAGAATTGATATCAACTTCTTCTGATGAATGAACAAACTAAGTTTTCCTGATTCCAGTGGGAACTGCCTACATGTAAAATATGTTTTTATTGGCCAACCCCCCCCCCCCCAAAACACTAATAAGGGGCCTTCTTTCATCTCATAGAAATGGCATATCCAGCACATTCACTTCTGGAGTTTTAGATACAACTGTCAACTGGTAGCATTCGATGCAGAGCTAGATTATTCTGAAAACTCAGAACAGTTCAGCTGCATTCAGTTATTTTAAAAATGCAGCTAGTTTTGAATTTTTTTAACTTCTTTGTAAGTGGAGACCTGCATACTGTGTAAGAATACATTGCGTATCTCCCTCTACAGAGGAAACTTCTCTCTCTAAAACATCTTTTTCCTTTCTCCTCTCTTTTCTAGTTCTTCAGGCTGAAAACCTTCAACAAAGTCTGTCTCTGTGATCAGGAAATAATATGTTGCATATCATCATTTTATACCCAGTTTGCAGACGCTGGTTATGTATTATATAACTTTGGCAGAATAAGACTCTTCCAAGTTGTCACTTACACTGAACAGCAGTCATACTGATTTAGTTTTTAGTTATACTCTTTAGTCAGGGAAGCAGAATGAAGGCACAGGATATCTTCTCCTGAATGCATTGAAGTCCAGTACATTTGGGGGAGAAAAAAAAAAAGTTTCTTATCCAGTGAATCACTGTCCTTAGAGTGAATGGTTAAATACCTCATGAGAGATTCATGGGTTTCCCTCTCACGTGTTTCCCCCATAGAAGCTGCCTGGCCTACTCTTTTCAATAAATGGAAGGGAGATGACCTCATTCATTTTAGCCAAGAATGGCTTCCCAGTACTTTACCTGTAAAGACTGATAATGATGAGACTTAGAAGAGCAACTGTGTGAATAGTTAAGCTTTTATGCATAGGCAAATTTTGCACCCATTTACTCTCTGACACTCAAATCATACATCAGTCTGTGCATGTGTAGCTTCTATTAATGTCACTGGGAGTTGTAAATCCAGTATACCCATAAGCTACATTATCTGGCTGCAAACTTGTTTGAAGGTAGCAAAAAAAGCAGAGAAGATTCTGTAAATGCCTTGACATTTAACAGGTGCAAAAAACACACTGGAGACAGGTTGTGTTGGGCATACTACCTATTTGAATTGGTCTGCATGTGAACACAGATCAGGCATGCTGAAGATGCATCAGGCTCATTGCCATGGGCAGATTCCTTCTACCCCTTTGAGTACTGGAGCTTCCACCCATCACAACTTGAGATGCTTTTTCACAGCGCCTAGTCACAGTCAGGGAGGTCTGCCAAGAGAAGGCAGCATTCCACCAGTGACATTCAAGCCAAGTCCTGCCCTCAGAAATGCCATTCACAAGACTTTGGAAGCTTAGCTGCTTTCCCGCATATGTTTTCTATCCCTGTCTCAGGACCCTGCTCCCAGGAGAAGACCTGATAATCCTGCTAATCAAGACATCCATTAAAAGGATATCTTCTTTTCTGTAATACATTTATTTGAAATTTGACTATGTATCACTAGCAAATTATTTCATCTGTGTATGGGTATATGTGTGGGCACATTTACCTTACAGCTCTAATTCTGAGAATGCTTACTTTTGGGTAAATGTAATATTATCTATGTATTTTTTTTGTGCTAGCTATGTCATTTTTATTATCTAGAAGAACAAAACCATTATGGCCCTTTTCCCACTTCTATAGTGGAAGAAAGTAGAAAGTAGAAAGTATTTTCATCTTTCTGTCTCCTAGCAATGCACAGATCACTTTCATATATAACAAATATTACTTATACAGTTCATTACTTCTTCCATCCCCAAGACCAGCTTTGTCAGTGGATTTGAATATTACCCAGTATTGCTTCCAGAAACTTACCTCAACCTAATTAACCTATTGTTTAAATCCTGCTTACAAGCAAAGTATGGGTGGATACTTTCATCTCACAACATCCAAACTTCTGGATTTTATCCCAAATTAACTTGTAATATGAGACTTGGAAAACAGAAAACTAATTAAATATTGTTTATGTTTTATATATTGTTTATATATCTCACGCATACATCCATTTATGAGTAATAGCCTCTCAGTCTATCTTAAATTTAGAAAGTACTTTATTACCAAAAGAAGTATTTGAAAAAGAATTGATATGTGTTTATTTATATATATATATTTTTTTTTAATTCCAATTGATTCAGAAAGTGGTTTCATTGTTCCCTAATAGCCAAACACATGAAGGAATGGAAGTCTATTCTTTCCTCATTAATGTATTATATTTGGCAGTAGCCTACAATATTTAAATATTTGCTACCTTAAGGTTGCAACTTGCAGAAATGAAAATTGTACATAGTGTAACTATTTTTTCCTTCTTAATACTTTGGTTTTGAGATATTAATTAAATATACTCACTACGTGAAAAATGGAATGCAAGGTGCATTTCATAGTTCTAAGTCATTTGAAAATATCATGTGAAGCTGTCCAGAACTTGCATTTTGATACAATATACTCCAAAAAATTGATACAGGTCACTCTTACGAAGTTGCATGTGTCAGTGGAACCATTCCTTTAAGATTTCACTTTCAAAGGTGCCCAGTTTAACATTTAGATCATATTCTATTTATGATGTAATTTTTCTTCTGATACAAAAAATTACACTTCTGAAGTAGCAAGAAAATTGATACTACATCATTAATACAATTTTTAATTTGCATATGTGTAATTACTAAATGACAACAAATGCAGTGTGTAGTTCAAGTCTGCAGAAATGTTAAATTTATCTTCCTTGTATTTACCAATAGATTACAAAATAAAATAGCAAACACTACAAAATGCATAAATTTGCAATATTCAGTCTAATAAATTTTTGTTATTCTTATTGACTGTACTATTCCTATAGTGACAACACTGAAGTTCATCAGTTCCTTATGTTATTTTGACCAAGACAATTATGAGTTCTCTAGAACTGGACTAATAATTGGAGGACCTTTCTCTGTTTATCCTGACAAGCAAAGGAACTTTTTAATAAATTCCTTTGGATACTGAGCTTGCTGGTATTTTTCTTTGTCAATGTCTGCTATTTCTCTTTGTATGTCAGACAGAGTAGCAAGCTGATGGCAAATCTAATGTACTTGGTCTACTGCAATATTTTTAGTCCAGTAGGTGAATGCTGTCACTAAAAGAGCAGGTACCTTTCTAAATGGGTGTTGTTTAATTTTTATATTTTTAGATTTCAAAAGACCGAGATTTTAGAATATTGTGATCATAATCCATGTTCCAAACAAGTCAGATGTTGTAGATGTATTTGCAGTATTGCTGACAGGTAGACACAAGACCTATGAAAAGCGAGTTATTGACCCTAGCATTTCTCAACAACTGCTTTGTTTCCAGAGACTTCCAATTCTTCATGCAAGTCACTAAAATTCTCATTATGTGTATGTTTTCTGAAATAATAAAAAAATATTATTTCAGAGATTAATATCACAAACAGCCATCTCATGTAATAATACTCTTACTTAATTTCTTTAGACAAGACAGTCTAGACAACCTCTTAATTTCCTATCCAAAACTATGATTCTATGACCATTACATTGACAAGTGAATTAAAACATATTAGATATTTAAATATGCCAACACATAAACAAAGAAAAGGAGTGAAAACTACTGTAAAAAATTAGTCAATATATTGAATCAACTAACCAATATTTTCTTTTAAATCATGAAATTAAATAAAGTAATTGAAAAAAAACACACTTTTCATGCCATATGTCATGACCAAATTGCTTTTAGTACTCTTTGCTCATTTGGCTGATCCAAACCAGCAATGAGATAATCCCTTTTTAGACTAATAAGTACTGTTAGAAAGAAACAAATATATGTCTGAATTTATATCTGGAGTGTGCATGATGAATGTGTGCGTTTGAGCACATGTGTATGCAGAAGTATTTCCAACTTAGTGAACTGTGCCCTTCTGTAAATATTTGCGGGATAGTATTTCTGCATTGCTTTATAAATATTAACCATATAGTCTTTTTATTACTTTATGGAGTTCAGGTTATTAACTTCCATTCAGCTATGGGAAAGGTGAGTAAGAGCAATTTAATGACATCCTGAGCATTTTTTCTGTTAGCAAGGATAAGAGTGTAGGAGTTTCTTAAAAAGCTTCAAACTTTGGCACATTGCTGATGCCTTTCTACTGAACTCCTTCATCTTATTTATCCAAAACAAAAGAATGCCAAAGGCAACAGTTGACAATCATTTTATATAAAACTTGCAGATGCCTTGCTTGGTTCCAGAAATAAATATTCAGATGGCATTAGTGTAGCATGTTGACTGGAAAGATTTTAGAATTTTGTACTCTGTTTAGGTTTATTGAAAATAATTTAAAAAATCAGATGGGACCGCTAACTCTAATTTTCAAATACCAT
This sequence comes from Apteryx mantelli, assembly GCF_036417845.1. Taxonomy (NCBI): domain Eukaryota; kingdom Metazoa; phylum Chordata; class Aves; order Apterygiformes; family Apterygidae; genus Apteryx; species Apteryx mantelli. The sequence continues at coordinate 63,334,479 of NC_089978.1, read as the reverse complement.
GAAACCCTCTGGGTAAATCTTTCATTTTTAAAAAAAAATATTATTTAGTTTTAAACACCATGCTTTTCCTTGGTAGAGCTTGCTACAAGACTCATTTGGCACATGCATAAAGAAAGATTTTTTTATAAGGTGGTACAGACAAGAAACCTCTTTACATGGCATAAGTTTTTTTTAAAAAAAGTATATTAAAGCTTAAATTAATTCAGGATAGTAATTACCTTCCAATCATGAATCTGTTGGAATATATATATATAACTGAATAATTCATCTAAAGTTTGAAAAGGAAATCATTGATTTTTAGTGACATAATCCTTTGTGTGCTAATTCGTGATGAGAAAAAAAGAGATAAATGACAGGTGAAACAGTATGTTAGTTAATCTGAACTAGTTCTGCCTAAGAGTTTCTCTAAGTATGTACAATGTAGTTATTCCATTTTGATTTTTTTAAGGCTGCTGTTGTGACAGCAAATTATATATTTGAGCTGAAAACAAACTTTTTGAAAGATGTGATACACAAAGTAGTTAGACAACAAAAGATACCTCATTATTCCCGCACACACTATGACAATTCTGTTCAAAACTTGGACAACAATCTTTGGAGAGGCTGCTCCCAATGTACAATTTAAGATTAAAGAGAAAACTTGTTGCTTTGAAATGACCCACCTATCTAAAAAAAAGTGAAGCTATTTTCATCCCATATTCAAATAATGGATAATATATGAAAAAAACCTCTATTTTGGATAAGCTGTACAGAAAAATCTTTTCATATATATTTCACTGCTTGTGTAAAAGTGAGCCTTCTTTACAATTCAGCCCTTCACGCAGTAATTGTTTATCTTACCTGATGCTGGTAATGTGTGTCATGTAAACTATGACATTCACAGAGATAATTATGAGACTAATTAATTTTTTATCATCTGGCATAATGGCCATGTAGAAATGAGTCGTATTTCAGTTCAAAGAGTTGCCTCCGCCTACAAACCTTGATTGTATTTATTCATCTGACTCAAAGTGTAGCTGCCCTATCGCTAATAACATGTTTTGGAGGACATTTTGGAAACATATGAATGCTTGGGGAAGTGACACCAGCCCTTGAAGCAGGGGTTATGAAAGCACTAATCACAAACATTCCCACTTCACTTATTGCACCCAGGCAAACCCTGATATGTGGACAAGACTAGAAGTTGCACAAAAGTATAAGCCCCTGCCTGAAGCAACCTAGTTCAAGAGGCACATATTGTTTGTTAGGCTCCAACTTAACCTCTTGTGAGTCAATTTCCAAAAAAATTTGGCCAAAAGATGATGTTTGACCACCAAATACTGACCTTTAACCTGAATTTTTTGAAAGGCAACAGCATTTAAGTACTTCACCAAAAATATTCCTTCTTTAACGTTATAAAAAGATTAATTTTAAATTATTCATGAGAGTAGTGCAGTCTGCACATGCAGAAAGACTGTGCATGTGTTAAGGGAGAAATAAAGAAAAAATATTTCTCCTCATAGAAGTATTATTAAAAAAAGTTTTCTTATTCAGAACCCTTTTAAGAGAAAGCAGCTACTCAAGGTAATAAGCTCAATGCAATAGAAGTTCTTAAATGATTACGTTCTAGGAAAGCAAGTTCTGTGAGGCAGTTAACTACAGGACATGGAAAATATAATTTGTGGCTTCTGTTTTAAAGTGTATATGTATACGTAATGCAAAACAATAAAAGGTAGCCAAAAGACTTCAAGATCAGTCTCACGTCAGAACTGCAAGACTCACTGCATTTAATAGAAGAAAAATTGGGTCCTACAATTCATATCCATCTCTACAAAAGAATTTGAAGATGAGTAGAGTGATCTCATTCAGTTATTACTGGAAAATTCTGATAGCATTGGACACCTCACACTGACCACACATATATACCAAGTAAATTTATGCAATAACTCTGATTTGCCTATTTTCCCTTTTAAGAACACAAGATATGCCCTTCGTGTCCAACATTAATGAATTAGCATATTATTCAGCAGAATATTTACAACATTTAAGAAGATAATTACTCCAAACTTTAACCTAATCATGTTCACTTGCCAGGACAGACCTAAATGATTTGGCTTGTGGAAGTCTGCTATCAGTTAGAAAAAAATGTATTTTTTATTTCTGGAACCTTTTCAATAAACATAGTGATTTCAATGAATAACAAAATCATATTTCTTTGGCAAGGTCCCATCAGAAAGAAAAGGTATACACTTTTGATAATCTACAAAGATCAAAGTCTTTCTGTGCTGCTACTGGAACTTGAAAGGCAGTTTGGATTTAGTAGAACTCAAAAAAACCAAATCTCGATAACATATGGGAGTACTAACACCACATTTGATTTCTCCAATTACTTCTCTACCCCTAGACTGGCAGACTTGGGAAGAGAAGAAAGTACAATGTGGGTTTGACAAATAGGACAGAGGAAGAAGTATTATCAGCTTATGAGCAATATTAGGATAGGTCAACTTTCCTGGTCTGTCTGATTAATCATTGAAGTCACAGGGAATAAGAATGGAGAAACGACCCCTTTATGACTCCACATGTAAATCCACAGGAAGAGGAATAAACTGCCTAGTACCTTCCTAATATTTTAGCATAGAGCATAAACATGAGACTGCTTGAGGTTCAAATATTTGGTTTATTCAATAAATACTGCAAAGGAAAAAAAAATGGACCTGTCAAATTTAACATCATCCAAAGCACTGCAAGGTCCTGAGAAAGAAGGAAACACATATCTCTCCAGGGTCCATTTCTAGCCACAGTATGTTTTACTCTCACAGTATGTTGGCAAAACCCTTTATTTCAACAGCAAATGTGTGTTAACATATAGGACAAGCTTCCCAACTGAGAAGCATGCATATATCAGAAGAAACAATCTGGAATGCCGTGATATTTCCATTTATGTTCAACGGACAGAAATAGACAAACACCAAAAGCCTTTTCCACCAATACATAATGTGCTGAGATTTGGAATTTCTACCATAAAGGATCAAGCTTCGTTAGAAATACAACTAGTGGGTGAATGGGAGGGGGGGAGAGGGGGAGAAAAAAAGAATCAAGACTGAAAATAATGTGATTGCTTTTGTTAGAGTATTTCAGACTTCGCCTAATTGTGCAAGAGCTGCTATATTCATTTTAGGGCTAGAAAAAAATGGTATGTATCTGCTATTATATGACATTATATGTGGCATAATATCCACATCTGTAAAAGTAATGTTAGGAAAACATCTGTGAGGCAAGCTTTATTAGTGTAAGGGTATGGAGCTATTCTGATGCAACTGTACGCCTTCTGGGACCAAGCAACCACCTTTCCACCAATTTATTCTGCAACAAGTGAAAGTGCCAGCTCAGGTCAGCTCTCTGCCTGTGCTCTATTACAGGATCTAAACATGCCTCAAGTCACTACAGAGCCTTTCAAGGTTTTACCCAAAGTCATCAAAAAAACTTTGCTGTTAGCAATTTATTTAAATTGTGAGGATGGAAGGTTTGCTTTGAAAAACTTTTGCATTAGTTCCAGCTTGTCAAAAAAATTGGATGTTTAAATATATGCAAGTCCACACATGGTCCTTGGGTATTCCTACTGTTCATAGCACCCAGCAGAATATTACATCTGAAGCCAGGAGGCTGGCTACAGCACATCATTTTATTCTTAGCACAGGATAACTGATAAAAAGAGAAAATCAGAAGCTGGAGTTGTACCTTTTTTTTTTTTTTTCCCTCCAGTCACTACCTATGGGCCAGTCCTACAATCATGGCTCAGCCCAAACTTCTGTTGCCATCAAATGACAGGACTAAGCCCCATATATGACTCAAGTGACCAAAGTCCATATACAGTTCTGCAGCAGACCTTTTCTTTCTATTTTAAAGGTTAATCCAGATCATAGCTGAAATTGAACATGTTATATAGAGGGGATTATGTGGATTTGACTTAGAGTTACTACAGTACTGAGAGTAATGCACCTTATAATAAAATAAGTGCCAGTACTTTGATTAGTCTTTCCTGGGTTGCTCTCTGAGGATATGTGGAGTAGTGTTGTGAGCTTATGAATATAAAAGCGGTCTGAACATAAATTCAAAGTACTTTAAGAGAAAGCAATTTAATCATGACACTGTATGTACTATAATGATCCTCTTAGCTAGAGTATAATAAGATAAACTTTAATCATAATCAGAATTGCACTTGCCAGTGCATTTACAGGACATTTTTTGCAACAATATTATGCAAAATTATGAATTCATTTCTCTGTACGCATGTGAATTGAATCACCTGGGGAAAACAGTTCCATATACTGAGCAAGATCACCTTATTCTTTCAAGCTGTCTTGTGCTAAACGCTCTTTTAAGGCATCTTTGGTGTGACATACACATATCCTTAAAGATAAGCATGTTCTTAGGAGTTTTTATAGCACTGAAACCATGTTTATGAGAGAAAGAATTTTCATTAGGCTCACTGGAAATTATACAAGCAATAGGGTTGCAACTCTAATTGATATACCAGGCTTGTATTTTTTTTTTCTTTTATTTGCCTCTTTTTTAAACAAACAAAGTTATGAAAACATGCAAACTTAATTCTAGATCATTGTAGTGATTTTGAAAGATTCCAGATAGCCCAGAGGCTGTTTTATGAATTCTTTAAGTAAAAATGTTTTTACATCAGTCCAAGAGACTTGTGGAAAAGGCTCTGTAGATATGAAAATTATGTTTTATGCAGTAGTTTCAAAGTTCCGGGGTTTTTTTCCAGTTATACATGTACTACAGTTAGAAAGAAAGAATAGACCAATGATGTTAATAACTGAACTGTAATACGTAAGGAATGTGGATATTAACAAAACTTTCCAGTAGTGGTTAAGACTTTCTTTTAAATATTTACTTAAGTTTCCTGAATTCTGTTTTACAGTAGTGTAGCCTGTGGGCTTTCCATTGTTCTGATCCCCTCACCTGCAAATTTGCAGCATTGTTATTTATACTAGTAGTCACTATAAGTAGACTGACATAACCATCTTTCTTTACTGCATTATCAAAGAGAAGGATCTTGAAGTAATCTAAATTGTGGTCACTTCTTGCTTCTATTGTTCATTGTACCTGAAAGTGTCAGTAGTGGTCAGGGAGAGGGTTCAAACATGCTGCTCAGCCTGCCTGCACGCCATAGAAGTGCCAGCACTTGAAAGACTTGTTTCTTGTACTGCATAGGAAAATGATATATCATTGTTCCAGGTGACTGCCAATCCCTGTATAATCCTATTCGATTTCCTAAAAATATCTTGAAAACATTTTTGGCTGTCATGAGGCCTGGTAGAATTCTGCAGTTGTATTTTATTTTATTTTATTTTATTTATTTTTTATGGTGTTGAGGCTGTCTGATGGGTGTGGTCTGCCAATTTACTCATTTTTCTGCAAAAGGCTGAAGACTAAAACTGACTTTGATTTCAAATTTGCAGAAAACATCTTTTTTTTTCCTTTGTTCCCTTAAAAGTTTGATTTTGGTCTGGATTGGAAAAAAAAATCAAGCTTCTTATAACCTGGGAAACCAAATAGAAATGTTTTCATGGCACACATTGTTTTTGTGTTTTCAGAATAACATATCAGATCCCATAACAACATCAATTTCAACTGTGGCTGCAGATGCACATCTGCTTTGCTTAGGGCTTGCTCCATCTAAAGCAGAGTTACAATGTCTATACAACATGACATTTGGCCCCTACTACTCCTGTAGGCTCTATTTAATTGTCCTAGCACATTATTAGTGTTTGTATGTTATTGGTGGAGTTTCAAAGTGTCTGAAGTAGTGTGAAGACTATGCTGTGGATCACCAGAGTGATGTGACATTTATAATGTCTGTGTCGGTTTCAACACCCTGATACACTGAATCCAGTCATTTGGGTCACAGGATTTTTTGGTAGACCACAGCCCCCATCCAGCACACCCAGTTTCTTTCTTGGGAAAAGCTGCAGTGGTGGGGCGGGACAAGGCAGTCATGCAGATCAAGGTGGCACAGGGGCACTTGAAAGAACCCACATATTTGGCCAAGTCTCTGTCCCCAGAGATTTCAATAAGGACATGGACCCAGGAGGAACCCAAGAAGGATCCTACTGAAGTTCTATCCTCAGTTTTACAAAAACAAACTGAACCTGAGATGTTTTTACTGGAATATTTCCAATCTGTAGACTGGCACACTTGACAAAAATATCTCACCAGCTTTAGTGATGATTTACAATAGCACCATAATAGCTAGATAACAGCATCATATGTTTATTATATATTTTCCTTGGTGCCTGAAGGGACTCAGTGACATTTCTAGCATTCTGGGTTTGACTATATTTGGTATGGAATTAACTAAAGAGGATATTAGCAAGATAAGATTTTTTTTTTCTTTTTTCCAGAAAATATAGGATACATTCTACAGGTATATTTTATAAGATACAATTTAAAATGTAAGATGCATCTTTAAACATTTTAAAAAGAAATACAGACAAGTATACTCATTTATAGGGAAGAAAAAAACACCCCACCTCACCCCCCATTAAATTAAGCAAACTATTTTATTCTTTAAAATGAACTGCCTAGATCTTTGGGTTGTTTTTGTTTGGTAATCATCCAAATAGTGAATCATTTAAAATGAATAATCCAAATACATCTGTTTGAATGCTGGCCTGTACTGGTTAACCCAGTCTTTTAGCCTAGGCATCTCAGTACTTTTTTGAAGTATGAATTCTTTAATAATAAGATGTTTTCTATCAAAGAATTTTAAAGCATTAAGTTGCACAAATCTATGAGATCCGAATGCAACAATATAGGGAGGCTGCTATAGTTTACTTTAGTACAAAATAGACTATTAAAGTAACATAAACAACCAGTACAATACAAGCATTCTCTGGCAAAACACACAGTACTCAATTCATTGCTGGCATAAAATGAATTTCATTGACTTCATGGCAGTTTGGCCTAAGAAAGGGCTTTAGTCATGGACTTGTTGAAGGTAGGGTTAAAGGTAAATTAATTCTTCAAGCTGGGAGTCACATACATTCATGTCCATATTGCATAAGTGTGCACAAGTCCTGTTCTGTTGTTTTCTCACTGGGGCAGCCAGCTGATATGTATTGAAAAAGACCCCACCTATACATGCTATTTATAGAGACTGTGCAATTAAACTTCAGTTGAAATCAACAATGCACCAATGTGGCAGTGAAGACATTTTCATTGAAAGAATAATCCATAACCTAAAGCATGTTTTGAACAGGATTGCTCAACTTTAACAGCGGCCTGTACCAAACTTTAATTAAGCATTAATGGGGGCTAAGTGAGAAGATCATACACCACCTAGTTGCAAAGTGTGAAAGAAAAAGTATTTCCCCAGGACTTTTCCAGTAAAAAGGGCATAAACTTATTTTTCAGTAAGACAAAGCAGAACTGCCTGAATGTTATTCTTACTTCATGTCAGACTTTTTTTTAATACTATGTTCTTCACTACATTCACACTTCTTCAGTTCTCATTGTTTGATGAAACTTCCAATTCAAAGAACATTTTTGCTGTCCTAAAGTTCCATACAATTCTTATTCTTCAAATTCTAATTTGGTGAGCTTTCTTTGAATTTCATCGCATTAGAAATTATATTATTAGATATGTGAAGCCATCATTCAGCTAGAGTTGTTTATATGTTTCAGAAACTCCAGATATGCATACTAAATAGGTTACTATTTAGTATCCAGTCTTTGTTGTTTAAATGAAAACTCTGCTGGGAAACATGCCATATTTGGGGTATTCCATACAAGACTTTTAAAAGCACGAGTTAAGACTGGAGACATTCTATGGTTAAAAAGCATCTATATTTACCTCCTTCCTGGGAAACAGCTTTAAATAACTAAATTTACCTTTTCATGCTTCATTGAAAACTTGAATGTAACAATGAATAAATAAATAAACTTTGAATGTATAACTTCTATGTAAAGGCAAGGCATGAAATAATCTGGTAAAAAAATACTTGCATGTTTATATATAGATGTCAAGTATAAAAACACTATACTTCTCAAGGAGAATACCTATATGACAGCCATGTTAATTACTGTGCCTAGAACCCAGTGTGCTTCCAATAGTGCTGGGAAAATTAAGATAAAAAGTTAAATGTCATGGTATAAGCATTCATAAGTATATTTTCTTTTTCAATAATATACTAATATCTAAGGCATAGGGAATTATAGCAAAATGGCATGTAAATAAATTCAGTGACTTCAGCTGACTTGTTCAGTTCAGTTCCTTCAGCTACTTGTCATGTCTTCCTATCTTTTTAATAGCTTCCTTTCTGACTTCAAATTACTTTTTTCTTTGGTTGTGATGTGCTTTTCTTCTGTAGCTCTTTCCTTGGTGAGGGGAAGCAGAGCCCTCCCCTAGCCTGCAAGTGCCTGAAGGAATGCAGGGCAGGAGCTGGGTGGTAAAGAGGGAGCTGAGTGCGGAGAAAGAGGTGCCTCGCCACTGATCCAGGCTGATGGAGCATGTGAAGAAAAAGGCTTTTAGGACTTTGTAGGAAAAGGAGTCAGAGAAAGGAAACAGGACTGATGAAGTACAGAGCACAAAGAGAAGACAAAGGTCTCAGTAGGGGTCACCCTTGCCTCTGAGCTGACAGAGCTAGGTAAAACAGCAGGGGCCTCTTGTAGGGAGGACACTCAGGACCTAGACAAAATCTTACTGCAGTCAATAGAAAAATGAATGTTATGATCATTCTTACATCTGGATAAGGGACTGTGTTTATGAGGGGTTTACACTGCAGAGACCATCTACAAAGGCAAGTAGCGTGGCACAGCAGGAATGGATTTGTAGAGCAAGACTTACTGCTGAACACCTCATGCCTACACTTAGGAGCATTTCAGGGGGCTTTACTTCAGAATAGTTCTATTTTGGTTGTGTGCTAAATACTCCTGTTTCAAAATAGAATACTATCATAAGCGCCCCCAAAGAAGCCCACAGAACCATTGCAGTATATTATGTCAAAGCAGATAAAACTTACTGAAAGGATGCTGGCAAAAAATCCTGATGAGGCAAACTCAGCCCAAACCCAAGCTGAACATCATTAAGAAAAGTTATTGGTAAAAATCCAAAAAGTATTTAAGAACAAATAGATAATCTTTGAAGGAAGTGCTTGAAAATAAAAACAAAAGAAAACAAAAAAGAAAACCCCAGCAGATTCCCACATAGGCTATAAATTTACTGATTAGATAACAATGATACCACACTGTAGACTACATGTGTCTGTCTCCCTTCTTATATCCCTATACATATATGCACACTTCCAGAGACAATGGAAAAAAGGTAACTCAGAAATTATATAGTCTGACTCACTGACACTGAGATAGTGTTACAGATAAATCTAAGAGTAATTATTAGGTATTTATTAAGAAAAAAAATAGTGTAATCTATCTGTTTAATTGTTATCTTTCCCTTGTTTTCCATATCTGACTATCAAATGTAAAACTTTGCTATGGATGTAAAGTATTGTTCAGGCTTTGATGAGGGAATTCTGTTTAATTTCTGTCAATGTACACTACTCTGTAAGTCATTTATATTATGATTCCTCCATCCACTCGGATCATGACAAGTAATTTTTAACATTAATATCTTCTTTTATGTTTTGCAGAATAAATACTGTAAGCAAAAAAAAAAAAAGTAATTCATAGGTAAGGTATAATGGCAGTTGAAAAAAAAAGGTAATGAGAAAATTCAGATTGTATTTATGAGGACAACTTCTCTACCAAGCTAGGTGCTGAAATTCTTACAGTCTAAAGCCAGATTTTTTAAATATATGTATAATTAATTTACTGTTTTTGTTTGGAAAATATGGATCATTCTTGTACCAAAATTGTTACGCTGTCCATCAATGCCCTGGATTGGGAGGGGGCTCTGGGGAGGGCACAGAATTCCAGACTCCAAGAATCTGATGTCTGCAGCTATCAGATTAAATTTAGGCTGCCTACAAATCCCATCTGCCTTAGAGGCATGCAAGATCAAAGCCCAGATAGAAGAATCCCAGGAATCCTGCAAAGAAGAACTATAGGTGATGTTTCCTCTTGAAGTTGTATGACACAGAGAGGTGATAAAAGCTAAAAGTGGCGTAGTCACAAAGCTGAAACATTTTCAAAATATGCCAATACTGGAGAGCGATGTAGGCACTAAGCACTGGTGGTTTATTATCCCACCATCCCTCTCCAGGAATATCATCAGTCAAACCAGTCCTGAGGATGCCTCACCAGCATGCAACACAGGCAGCTTTCTGGGCTTTGAAGCACCCTTGGGGACTGCACTTCACACAAGGATATAGAAAATCACTGATAACCACCTGATGAAGGACGAATGTCGTTATCTTTGCATGAAGATATCTGGATAGTGTGCTACCCTTTTTGAAAAGAAGCAGATTAAAACTGCATTAAAAAAAAATGCTTAAGAAAAAAAGTCCATTCATTTGAGAGAGTTTTTACTGTTTTAACTCTGTCAGCATAGCTAAAGTAATTTTATTTCTGTGGAAGCAGAATCTTAGGAGACTGCAGAATGTGGTGTCAGGAAAGTATTACTGTTCCCATTTGCACATAAAATCTGAAGGAGGGAGACAGGCGCTGGTTTCCCAAGGCCACATGCAAAGATAATGACAGAGCATAGAACGAATCCAGGTGTCTACCAGGTTCACTGATCTAAATTACTATCTTTTGCACATTTTACCAAATATTCCATGCTCAGCGGTCATCTATACTGCTCTGTTCTGAAATGATGAAAGCTTAACTGCTAAAAACTGCTGATTTTACTGGAAGGTAATTTATAATATGCCTGGTTTTGACCATATCTGTCATTTTTGCTTGACTTCAGCTATATTAATAAATCAAATTTGAGGCTGAGACTAAACAGCTAATTTTATTTCACGAGTCTATATGAAAGAACATGAAGTTCAGAGTGTTTTCAGTTTTGGCATCAGACTCCTTCTTTCTTTGATGGGCAGTTGCATAGTTTTAGACTTGAGTCACTTTTGTAACTATCAACTCCTAGTTTCCAAGATTTACTTCTCAGTAAAATGACTTGGATTATTCATTTGATTTGTACATTATTGCTATGTGGGATGGAATTTCCCAAGGGCTGTGCTTATTTTAAAGAGTAACGCTTTATTTGAACTTGTGCTGAGTGACATTTTGTTATCTGTTGATCTTTAAATTGGAATAACTTCCGTGAAAAGACAATGAAGATTTTTGTTGGTTTTGGATAAGCTGTTAGTATGGATTCTGGGTTCAGTTACTAACTTTGGGCCACAACATTTATAAACAATGCTGGGGCTAAATACGGTTAGGTAGGGAGCTGCAGAGAAAACTCTTCTAAGGCTTTCTGGCTACTCACCACTTCAGGAATTCTGCTCCATTAAGTGAGGTATTCTGGTATTGGTAATTGGCAATGCCTTGCACTGTTTTTGTATTTTGTCTTGCTTGCATAGGAGAGGGGAAAACATAACCATTAGGTTCTTTGGTTTTTTGTTTGTTTGTTTTAATTCAGTTTTAAAATCTTAAGTGCTGGGGAGGGCCATCAGATTTGATGAGCAAATTACTGTATCATTTGCACATCTATTTAGTGGATTCATTGGACTAGACACAATTGTGATTACCTAAATCTGACATCTCAGATTCCTGTTATAGTAAATATTGTTTATGACACAATTTGTCTACCTTTAATTAAGCATCTACCTGGAATTAAGTGAGTGTTTTCTAGAGATGTTTACAATTTTTTTTTCATTGTCCCTAAAAACAGCATCAGGTGACTAGTGCAGATGCATCACTTTTTGTACTGATGTCCTCATTTAGTCAAATAAGTTACACTCTATCATCTTATTTCAAAATATGTCGAAGGAAAAATCACAAAGAAATTGAACTTCAAATTTTCATTCTTCAACAAGCAGCTTGAACTGTTATATTTACAAAATCACCTACTTAAGCTAATTAATTGTGTCATAATTATTGCATCTGTAGAATGGAAATATAGTGTTCAAAGTAAAGAAACCTCTACATGCATTTATTATGGTTAAATTACAGTGTTCTTCAGAGATGATTCAGTGTTTGACTGAAGCTGAATTGAGAAAAAAAGAGACTATTGGTGATATCCAATCATATTCCATAAGTACCTTTCAAAGCTTTAAAATTATAATGAAATAGAAATGTGTAACCTTCAAAGTATAGGTCACTTGAAATCTCAAATGACAAAAGATTGAAATCAGTGAAAAACTCCTAAGTGATCCATTAAACAAATAACTTATTTATGCCACTTTTATGTATTTTCATACATTTTCCCTATTAACTTTTTTCTTCTTTATATATCTTTGGGGGTTTTGTTTCATCTATTTACTTATTTTATTTACCTATCTACAGAGATTCAGTGAGTGGTCTATCATAACCCAATATGTAAATTACTATTGCTGCCTCAAGACTATATCTTAAATTGTTCTAATCTGAGGTTTATTTGTACTTCTTGACTTCTTTTTTTCAGTTCTTTAATAATGTGGGACTATGGAAGAATAACAAGATCTTTCAGTCTCATATTCCTCCGTGAAATGGTCAGTATAGAAGCAATTTTATAAAGAGGACAAGAAAATCCAATGGGCAAAGAAAGATATACTCTGTATACCCTCCTCTAATTTTTCCATTCTTCCACCTTCTGATTGTTCCTCCGAAGATCTTCATTGGCTATTTCCCACTAGTAACATTTTTCTCTCATCTGGTTATGGCTGAAGCTGACATCTGAGACCTCTCTAACCATATACTGAATTAATGGTTACACTGATGCCAATTAAAAAAAAAAAAAAAGCCCCAATTCTTCGAAATTTGCTTGAAGGCAAATGATATGGCTTTTCCTTTATAAAAGCTAAACAGCATGGCTGCTGCCAAACTTGGTCCTGGAAATAGTCCCTGGAATATGCTTAGAATATTTAGGCATTGTCTACAAAAATAGGTGACATGGGTAAAAATTATCACAGGGGACATACTAAGAATTTTGCAGTATGGATACTCACAAAGGCATTCTCTGTCTGAGTTCTCTGTGAAAAAAAAATTCCATCTGAATTATTTAGAGTGAGGATTTAATGACACCAAAAGAAGTCATCTTTCTTGGCTCATTACATGCTCTGAGCACCCCTCCTCCCCCCCATCCTCCAGTCGTTCAAATCACAGAATCACAAAATCACAGAAAGGTTGAGGTTGGAAGGGACCGCTGGAGATCATCTAGTCCAACCCCCCTGCTCAAGCAGGGTCACCTAGAGCACATTGCACAGGATTGCATCCAGGCGCGTTTTGAATATCTCCAGAGAAGGAGACTCCACAACCTCTCGGGGCAACCTGTGCCAGTGCTCTGTCACCCTCACAGTGAAAAAGTTTTTCCTCATGTTCAGATGGAATTGTTCGTGTTTCAGTTTGTGCCCATTGCCTCGCGTCCTGTCACTGGGCACCACTGAAAAGAGTCTGGCTCCATCCTCTCAACACCCTCCCTGAAGATACTTGTACACATTGATAAGATCTCCTCTCAGCCTTCTCTTCTCCAGGCTAAACAGGCCCCGCTCTCTCAATCTTTCCTCATAAGAGAGATATTCCAGTCCCTTAATCATCTTTGTAGCCCTTCGCTGGACTTGCTCCAGTAGTGCCACATCCCTCTTGTACTGGGGAGCCCAGAACTGGGGAGCCCAGGACTCCAGATGTGGCCTCAGCAGGGCTGAGTAGAGGGGGAGGATCACCTCCCTCGGCCTGCTGGCAACACTCTTCCTGATGCACCCCAGCATACCATTGGCCTTCTTGGCCACAAGGCCACATTGCTGCCTCAGGCTTAACTTGGTGTCCACCAGCACTCCCAGGTCCTTCTCCGCAGAGCTGCTTTCCAGCAGCTCAACCCCCAACCTGTACTGGTGCATGGGGTTATTCCTCCCTAGGTGCAGGACCCTGCACTTGCCTTTGTTGAATTTCATGAGGTTCCTCTCTGCCCGCCTCTCCAGCCTGTCCAGGTCTCTCTGAATGGCAGCACAGCCCTCTGGTGTATCAGCCACTCCTCCCAGTTTTGTATCGTCGGCAAACTTGCTGAGGGTGCACTCTGTCCCTTCATCCAGGTCACTGATGAAGAAGTTGAACAAGACTGGACCCAGTACTGACCCCTGGGGGACACCACTAGCTACAGGCCTCCAACTAGACTCTGCACCGCTGATCACAACCCTCTGAGCTCTGCCATTCAGCCAGTTCTCAATCCACCTCACTGTCCACTCATCTAGCCCACACTTCCTGAGCTTGTCTATGAGGATGTTATGGGAGACAGTGTCAAAAGCCTTGCTGAAGTCAACACAGACAACATCCACTGCTCTCCCCTCATCTACCCAGCCAGTCATTCCATCACAGAAGGCCATCAGATTGGTTAGGCATGATTTCCCCTTGGTGAGGCCATGCTGACTACTCCTGATCACTTCCTTGTTCTCCACATGCTTGGAGATGGCCTCCAGCATGAGCTGCTCCATCACCTTACCAGGGCTGGAGGTGGCGCTGCCTGGCCTGTAGTTCCCTGGGTCCTCCTTCCTGCCCTTTCTGAAGACTGGGGTGACATTGGCTTTCTTCCAGTCCTCAGGCACCTCTCCTGTCCTCCATGACCTTTCAAAGATGATGGAGAGTGGCCTAGCAATGACATCCGCCAGCTCCCTCAGCACTTGTGGGTGCATCCCATGGGGGCCCATGGATTTGTGGGTGTCAGGTTTGCCTAAATGATCTCTAACCCGATCCTCCTCCACCAAGGGAAAGTCTTCCTTTCTCCAGACTTTCTCTCTTGTCTCCAGGATCTGGGGTTCCTGAGGGCTGGCCTGATGAGCAGTAAAGACTGAAGCAAAGAAGGCATTCAGTAACTCTGCCTTCTCTGCATCCTTCGTCACCAGGGCACCCACCCCATTCAGCAAAGGGCCCACATTTTCCCTAGTCTTCCTCTTGCTACTGATGTATTTGAAGAAGCCCTTCTTGTTGTCCTCGACATCTCTAGCCAGATTCAATTCCAAACGGGCCTTAGCCTTCCTCGTCACATCCCTGCATACTCTGACAACGTTCCTATATTCCTCCCAAGTGGCCTGTCCCCCTTTCCACTTTCTGTATACTTCCTTCTTCTGGTTGAGTTTTGCCAGGAGCTCCTTGCTCATCCATGCAGGTCTCCTGCCTCCTTTGCTTGACTTCCTACTCACAGGGATGCACCGCTCTTGAGCCTGGAGGAGGTGATGTTTGAATATTAACCAGCTCTCTTGAACGCCCCTTCCTTCTAGGGCCCTTACCCAAGGGATTCCTCCAAGTAGGTCCCTGAGGAGACCAAAGTTTGCTCTCCTGAAGTCCAGGGTTGCGATCCTGCTTAGTGCCCTGCTGCCTCCTTGCAGGATCCTGAACTCCACCATCTCATGGTCACTGCAGCCAAGGCAGACCCCAACCGTCACATCTTCCACCAGTCCTTTGTTTTTTAGTATGAGGTCCAGCAGCACACCTCTCCTTGTTGGCTCCTCCACCACCTGTGTCAAGAAGTTGTCACCAATGCTCTGCAGGAACCTCCAGGACTGTTTGTGCCTAGCTGTGTTGTCTTTCCAGCAGATATCGGGGTGGTTGAAGTCCCCCATGAGATCCAGGGCCTGGGATCGTGAGGCTACTTGCAGCTGTCTGTAGAAGGCCTCATCGACTTCCTCTTCCTGATCAGGTGCCTGTGGTAAACACCCACAACAGTGTCACCCATGCTAGCCTGCCCTTTAATCCTTACCCATAAGCTCTCAGGGACACGATCAGTAATTGTAGTTTTCTCTTCTCTTCCCCAGCGTCTAGGTTTTGTCTTTGGCATGAAACAGTGGGAATGACATGCAATGGTCTCAGTCTGACGTAGAGATGAGATGTGTCTGGGAACCTACCAACCTGGGAAATGTTTTTCATTCCTCTTAAATTTTGCTGTTGATCACTCCTAAACTTTGCCTGAAAGGAACTAATAATGGAGGAGAAAAGAAAAGTAGGAGAAAGGATCAGTTAAAGGAAAGGAAAAAGGGTTGAGAGGGAAAGAGAAAAGAAGCTAAAGCACCAGGGATTATGGGAATACTTGTTAGAAAGGTATGAAATGGATTCAGGGTGGACCAACAAACACCATTTTTGGAATAAAATTTTGAACAAGATTTTGAATAACATTTATTAATATTTGATTAATGTGTGATGCTTATAGCATGCAGGACTGGACCCAAGCCCTGCAGCTGGCTGCATTTGGGATGATGCCTGTGCTTGTCTGAAGCTTTACTGAGGCCTTTATGAGTTCAAGAATCTCCTTTGACAAGTTAGTTTTCTGGGATGGAGTACTGGATAATGTATTATGTTCTGCCTAATTCCTGAACAACTTTTTTTTTTTTTCAACTTTATACAGTAGAGCATTTAATCCACTGCCAACAAGCCTTTGCTCCTCAATTATCACATCTCTGATAATGAATCTGATAATGAAAGAGACTGCTAGGTACTTCACTGGTGATTTATATGCTCTGTACCAGGCACTGCCTCCTCACTTGCATTTTGTTTCAAAACAAAAACCCCTTAGGCTTCAATAAGGTGTGCTTGCAGAGAAAATGGTGAAGTTGGGAGTAACCTGTGATTTATAATGTGGGTTGCTTACCAAAATGTTGCTCTGTCTCATAGTTTAATTGAATTGATTACTTTACTGTTACTCTGTTACTTTAACTAGTTTCATATTCTTGTCAACCCCTCTGTAATTTCTATTTGGTTTTTGGTAAGAATTTTTTTTTTTTGGTTTCTTGTTCCTGTTTTATATGAGCTAGAAGAACAGTTAGTACTTTAATATTTTAATCAGTATTTCAGACAACTGGATCAGCACAGCCAAGTCTTATTGAGATCTGAGCATATTAATTTGGGCACAGAACCGTGCTAAAACACATACACCGCTTCTGGACCAGAACTGGCTCACATCTAACAACCTTGGGTCTGTCTGCACCCATTTATGTAAAATTCTCTATGATTTTTTGCACAGAGCAGTTAAGGTCCATTATGGGGCAACTTTCTAGATTTACAATCCCTGATTCTGATTGTCCTAATGAGCCAGTGCAAATGATGGGCAGAACTTTTTGTGGAAGCAAATTACAAACATTGTTATTCTCCCTTTCACAACCTCTGAAGATTCAAAGGCTCCTCAAAAGATCCGATCAACATTGTCCTGCATACTGCAGTCTCTACATAAAAGAAAAAAGACCTTGATCCAAACAGTTTAGAGTATGAAACAGATATTGCAACACAGTTTCCCAAGCGTCTCCTTTACCTTCACTCTCAAAAAGTCTCCGTATTGTCCTTATCAAAGGGATAAGTAATTGTACCAGTTCATATATTTCTATGTACCCAAGAGACTATAAAACTAAAAGGATAGGGCCCCAGATGAGTAACCAGTGGTTAACCATGTGACCATCATACTTTAACCTCCAGTTTTACCCCAGATGAAATCTACCCATCATATCCTATGTAAAAGATCTCAGGGACAGCGATCATGACCTTGCCATGCCGGATAACAAAATTTTGCTATAATTTTATTGACACCTAGAATTTGTCTTGAAATATGATTGTTTGAAGATTATTATTTCCTACATGTCCTACATTCCTACATCATCCCTTCCTTAAAACTTATCACAGATTTGTTGCCCTTAGACAAGCCAGCCACTACCTTCTAAGTACTGCTCCCATTCCCCTAATCTTTCCTGTTTGCTTTCATTTCCTCAACTCCTGCTGCCCATTTAATTCTCCTTGTTACTTCTACTTTTACACCAGGACCTCCCCAGTTGCTCTTTGATCTCAGGAACAAATTTTCTCTGCCTCCTCCTTTACCATCCAGGGATATCAGTTCAGACACAGAATTCATAAACTTTTCAGAAGCTGAGCTTTGCACTGTGTCTCACTTTTAAGGTTGGCATATCCCACTGGTGAGGTGGAGGAGCTGATGCTCTGCTGAAAGACCAAAGCAGCTAGCTGGCAGTTTAAATACATTAAAGTGAGAGAGATCTCATTTTAGGAAGACATACTGAGGGAGCAACTGGCTGAAATCTGCCTCTAGAAAAGTTAAACCAGAAATGAAACCAAAAAACTTGCATGCCATTTTATAGACCAAGTTCTCTACGAGAAATGTTCCTTCAAACCACATTAAATAAATAAATAAATAAATAAATAAATAAATAAAATAAGCTGAAGCAAAAGCTTCTCAAAGCATCTCATTGAGTGGAAAAGCCATGTGTTTGTCAAAGTAGTTTTAATGAAAAACTTTCAGCTGGGCCTAATAATTAGCTATTAGAGCAAATTAACTAGGGAAGTAGTGCAGTCTCCCTTATTAGAAGTTTTAATCTGAAGACTGAATAGCTTGGTGAAGCCTATTTGACACTGCTGCTAACTCACATAGGTTAATGGAAGAATATTTTATCAAACACTTACTTCTTTGGTTATGGAAGCAGTCAGGGTAAATGATTAAATGTTTTTTGACCTTGAAATCTGCTAATGTTATTTTGGTTATGATATTTTGTTTAGATCATTGTCATTATATTCTTTGTTTCAATAGACTTATCAGACTTAACAGACTCTCACTGCTCCTGAGATTTAAATTGGGCCTACCCTTCAAACACTATAAGGTTTATTTTGTTCGCTTGTCAGTAGGATAAGTGTTTTCAGCTGCTCAGTATAGTCATCCATTCAGAGGCAGGAGCTCATAAAATCTCTCACAGATAACCCATCACTATTTAGAAATTTCCATCAAAACAGGTGTGAATGAGTATGTTGTAATTTTTATTAAAAGCCTAAAAATTGATAAAAGATATCTCTTGAAAACATTTCATAATAATAATGCACTTTTCTTAAAAAAAAAGATTTATTTTTGCCTTTGTTCATGTAAACAACCTAAGATTCTACTTAGTTTATGAAAAAAGCTTAGATTATTAGATTATCTGTATTAAAATTTACTAAGAAAAAAAGTCACAATTATAGATTGAGAGTTGCTTGACTTAGCCATCAGACACAGAAAGAGAGCAGAGATGTGAAAAGATATTTTATCATGAAAATTGATTGATACAATGGTTCCTCTTAAGGGAATTGCAATGAGAAAGCAAATAAATTGCAAACTAGTAGAAATGTCCATAAGTAAAAACTGTTACACAATAGAGTTAAACACAGACTGAAGGACATTATATTATATGAGACTCTTAAAAGCTGTCTGGCTTATCTTCAAGCTGATATCGCTAGCCTAACATTGAACAGTTCTTCAGTGATAAAGATAGTTTGTTACTTAAACTGTTCTTTCCAAGTGAGATAAACAGATCCATGCGTCTCTCTTTTCCCCCCAAAATGGGAAATAGTAGAGTATACAATGCATAAAGTATATAGTTTTGAATACAATGACATTTTGTAAGAGATACTAACTTCCTCCCCAAATAACTTACCTGCATAAATTCTTGATACTAAAATGGACAAGCTAATGTCTCTATAAAAAAGATTCACTGACAATATCAGTGAGGACTCAGGTAAGGAGTCACAGATCTGTTTCTCATGCTAATGTTGGAAAGTGGTACAGAAAAGAGGAAAAAAAACATTTTCACTGTTTTCTTTGCCTTGTTTTCAGAAAGACCATTTAAACCTTGAGCTGTCACTGATCGTCACTATGGTGTATCAGTTGGTGTTTTGTGTTGGAAAGCAAACTGCAGCTGAAGGAAACAGTGCAGCTAAAATATTTGTATGTTCATTGAAAGACCTATGTCTCCTTTTGCAAAATGAATGACATAATTCACAGTAATCATAGATATTTATCAGACATGCACAAGATAACCACGCTTTTGGTCTCTATAAATCATATTATTATTGTTACAAAAGGAATGTGACTTATTTTCAGCACTGATGACACCAGTTCAGAACAAGCATGAATACCACCTTTCACCTGGACACTACTAGGTGTGATAAACAAAATTCAGAAATACAATATACAATATGATATACAATTCAGATATCAACATGCACGCATAGAGCAAACAGTGCATTGCTTGTTCTTAGCATTGCTAAGCTAAATCAAGAAAACTCAAAATATGACTCCCAGCAAGCACTATAACAATATTTTTCATATGGAAAATTTTCACTTCTTGGGACCTTCTGGTTTTGATAAAAATTCAAAGGCAAGTACTTTTCGTTAATTTTTGTAAAAAAGGCAGCACTTTAATCTTAAAGATATATACGTCTGCCCAGGAATAATATTACCTCTATGCCTCAGTCTAATGAAACACAAAAACTTGGATATCAATGAAAACATGTACTGTACACTCAGCATAAAATTTTGTATAACTAATATTAAGTGACAATTATCAAAACACTCTCCAGTAAATGGACAGAATTAAAAAAGTTCTGTGTATATGATACTGTACAAGGGTAATATAGACTTCAGAGTATGGCAAAAGAGAACAGATTTCAAAGTGAAACAAATACCTTTCCCCTAGTGATATATTAAGGAAATGTTAGATTAAATATGAAAGAAAAACAATATGGTTATGAAATAATTTACAGGATAATGTAATGGATCAGGCCATCTCATGCATGCCAGGCATTCATGTGGACTTCTATTTCCCTGCAGTTTTCCAGCTGGATTCTTGAGAAGTCAAATAAAACAATTCTTTACCCTTGAGAATGAAGTTCAAAACATCTGTTAGACAAAGTGTCTAGATCACATTAGATAAAATTTCGCTGGTGTAACCTAAGAAATTCCTTTTAAATGCCAGTGTGTGTCCAGGTGTATAGGTCCCTAATTAGCCATGATTTTACTGCAAGTAACCCAAATGAAAAACTGCGTGAAAGGAATTCATGTGAATCTACAAATGATCATATTAGAACACAAGCACAGATAATCTGCTTGTGGATATAAACAAAGTTTTGACAAAGTATGACTGATGCAATTATCCTAACAATCATTCATCTTATACACCCTTCTTTAACTTGTACTATATATGTATTATACGCAGTATATATACTTCATAATCACATAGGACTGGAAAAGAGCTACATCCTCAAATCCAGCCCTCTGTTACTGTGCTTTCACATTACTATAGGAAAAGTTTAAGTGGTATGAAAATACACTTTCCATGAAAATACCAAGTTCCAACTGCAGAAGAGCAGCTTGCCCTTGGTCACTAGTTTTTCTCACTACTCTTGTTGGAGGTTGCTCCAGAAATAGAGTCTTTGAGAGGTATGCCAAGAGGGCTCTTTGAATTTCCATCTTATATATGTCTTGTATCATATCCTGTTTTACGTAAAACCTCTTCCTCTATTGCTGCTGCTTACCCACTTAATGTTCCTCTTCAGTCTTTGTTTGTCCGAATAAGCTGCTGTCTTGTTAGTCTCCACTCAAAAAGAGGAAAAAGATCTCTAATAATCTGATATTCATAGCACTACTTTATCTGTTTAAGTTTGATCTCCTTCTGATAACATGAATAATCAGAACTATTATACAGGGTATGCCAGATAAGAATATGTACGATGACATGGTACTAGGTGGCCCAAAACTGCACGAAAGATTCCAAATGCAGCTTCACATATGTTTAGTAGAAGGTAATAATCATTTCCACCCATCTGCTGGCTATACTCTTTCTAAAGCAACACAGTATGCAACTACTAAAAGATGACTAAATTTTGGTGAGATTAATTCCATTTCTTTTTAGCCACCAACTAAAGTGCTCCAAAACAGTTTATTAAAATATAAGCCTCAATAATATATCTAGTGATATCTAGGCATAGAATAGGAGAGAAAATATATAAATCTGCAGAACTATACTTATATCTATGAAAAGTCTAGCCATGTTCCTAATAAGAACTATTAACTACATCTAATGGGTTTAGATGTCTAAACTGGGACTCAGTGTATCAGTTCAGCTACTACCTTTTCCTGAAGGCAATTAAATGCCATTTCAAGCAAACTTTTACAGCTTCCCAGAATATCCTAAGCTCTGGTCTTGAGGTCAGCAAACCTCATCATACCTTGGGCATCTCTTTATCCAGCTTCCTTAACGTATTTGATCTTGTCACCCAATTTATTTTACACATATATCACAGACAAGTCAACATGATTCTTGCAAAATGCAGCAGTATTCTCCATTTTATGGAGAAGAAAAAGCATTGAGTTTGTGATTTTCTTTTATAAGCTGATGTTTAGAAAACCTTACAGGGAAATTCAGTTCAGGGCTTTCTTTAGCCAGAGGTAGACCCCTAGAGTTTCAATCTCCTCATCTCCTCCTCCACAAGGTTTGACAAAAATATAAACTCTCATCAATTTCTACCACAAGAAAAACGTTTCCACTATGGATTGAATGGAATGGAGACACCTCCCCACAGCCACGTATAAGCCCCCATGTTGTCTTTTCTCTGTCCTAAAATGAAAAATAAAATAAAATTTTCTTCCCTCAGGCTATACGCCTTTAAACCTTACTGAGTCTTTAAACATTCCTACTTCACAGGCCAGACAGTTGAGGAAAGCTGTCTAGCAGGAGCAATGGAGAGAGCTAAGTCAAACAAGTACTTGTTGATAGCTATAGGTCTGCATCCACGCTTTCCTCTGTGGCTGTATTTCCTGACAATTCCACCACTAACTTAAGTCACTATATTCACAGAGCATTGCCTGGTCAACATGCAATATAGTACATTATCACAGGCAGCTTCAAATTCACTACACTTCTTTTCATTTCCCCTACTTGACCATATGTCAGTAAAACAAAATTTTCCTTAAATAGTTCTTGCATCCCCTGGTCCAATCCTTTTTCTCACACACAAAAATTCAACAATAGCACTATGTGTAAAATTCCATCTTAACACTTAAACTGTTGTAATGTTTTTTGGCAAATTCTTTAGGAATTTTTCTCACTGCCCAATAAATTATCTCAATCTCCATTCAAGGCTAGATACTGATGTGAATGTGAGGATTACCATCCTACCAGGCAGTGTTCCTTCCAGCCTGTTCCTCTCTTCAAAAATCCTCGCTCAAAGAAGGACTCAAGCTCTACCACCTTTGTGGCTGTCAGACTTCTAGTGGTCTTGGAAACTAATCCCATAGGGCCTATGTGTATTTAATTATACTAATTCTATGCAGACTATGCCTAAATTCACCAGGCTCAATCTTGCATGTGCCCCAGGTAACTGCATCTTCAATTGGAATCTAGCAAAACAGTAAGAGAAGGAGCCTCTTATTCCTGACACTCAAATCGTGTTCTATTTCAAATACATTTTCAGATACATTTTCAGAAGTTAACACACTTTAAACAAATAATTTGTAATAATTTGGGGGTGTAATTAAAATAAACAAGTAAACAAGTAAACAAATAAAATAAAAGAGGTCAAATTTAAAATCCCTGCTTATGTTGAACTTTATTATGCTCTAGTCACAATTTCTGGAACACAGCAGCAGTTGAGTCAGAACTTTAATTCTCAAAAAGGAGTGTTGCATATCTTCTTTCTGCAACACTGAAGGCAAAGGCGATGCAAAATCTCTCAGATATGTGGGTAAGCAAAAGGTCAAAATGTAGAATCTTGGAGATTTAGAGTAGTGTGTGTCTCTTTATAAAGAAAATGATGTAAACATTTCCATAAGGAAGAGGATCAGTTGAATTCAGCAATCTGTTACATACTACCAAATACTAAGCTATTGGCAAATATCATGAAAACAGCAGGTCAAGACAATTCAGCGAAAACTATGAAAGTATTTAAACTGACACATTTAGTTGGTTTATACACTTCTCTAGAACATATCTGAGAGACAAATTATGCTAATGGAAAAGTAAGACAACTTTATACATCCTAATTTCTATTCTGAAGCAAACTCATGCAAAACTCTGGGAAACTGTTATTAATACAATATATTCAGCTCTGGAGCATCTTTTTACTCTACTGCACAGCAATTGTCTATGTACTCTAGATAATGCTGCAATTAAAAATCAGACACATAAAAAACTGATTGTTTAAAAATATCTTCCAATCGAAATGCTGCCACATGTATTCTCTACAGGAAACAAACTATGTGGTCAGATGGCATTCTAATGACATGCTTAGCATTAGATACAAATGCCACAGCTTCAAAGAAACATTTCAGGTTTCTGTTGCAGCACTGAAAGTCCACCTCTAAATTTAAAAAAAAAAAAAAAAAAGAAAGAAAGAAAATTAAAATAATGAAAACTTTTTTTTTCCAAAAAAATAGTGACTACAGTGAGGAAAATATTCACAGTGATAATTATTTGTAATATAAATATAAGACTTACAGCTTCCCTCCCTGCTTCTCCCTTCTTCTATCAAGATAAAAAGAAAAATAGAAAAGGTAAACAGAAAGCTGAAATAATGGGTAAGTCGAATAGGTTTATCTTTGGTTTTGGGTTTAACTCCAAAAATATTTGGTATCTAGATCTTTTCTCTATAAAAATGACCATTATAGATTTCTTCAGCCAGTTTTGGCCATCTAGACATTCCTTACTTGGCCCTTTGTTCAGCTGACTACTCACAACTTGGAACAACAGTTATAAAGAAGTATCCTGCCTGTGACCTGAAAATGTTAAATGTTAAAATTGGAAGTCACTCTGGTAACAAATGTTCATGTTGTGTCATATTTAGACCACGTGTGTATGATAGGAAAGTTTAAAAATCAGTCATTAGTAATAACCATGAATGATCTTTCCTTACCTTAAATTTCATTTAATGAACAATTTGTGTTAGAGTTTTATAGTTTTGAAATATTACTATAGGAATTTTTAAGACATATATACATTTATTTATTAATAAAGATTTATTTATTTATTAAGATTTTTATTTTTGCCTTGCTATAGAAAAAATTTTGTTAACAATATGGACATTTTCTTTTTTTTTAATAAAATCCGTAACTTAGAGACAGCAGTGCTCTGTAGTTTTGAATTTCATTTTTTTAAAGATATTTTTACAAGTTCTGTGGAAACTAGGTATTTTTAATTTTAAAAATGCCTTAATGTGCAAAACTCCAGTTTTCCACTGAAAATGAAGTTCAGTGGAAGTTTTTCATCCAGTGCTATTATTTGAAAGAGCAATTGTTCTTTGCAAAGTACACATGGAAGGGAGCATCTCTCCAGTCACACCTCTATGTCAACAGAACCCTCTGTTCTTCCCATCTTCCAAATGCTTTTCTGTTCGTTGAAAAATGTACCCTACACAGTGGCTCTGGAAGAACACTGAGTTCAAGGGGAAGAGTGGGTCAGCCAGGGTATCTTCCACCTTATAAACAGGTGTTTTATATGGATCCTAGATGTCTCAAAAAGCTCTGAGTATAGGCTTTGCATTAGAAAGAAAGATGGTGGAAACACTCTTCTATCAAGGAAACGCAGTAGGTCTTTTTGTGGTCTCAGACTGCCATACTATAGTGTCTGTTAAAGCTGCAGTCAAAAATTCAAAATATTTTTCTTGATATGTGCTTAGATAAGCCAGCAGGCATAATTAAATCAGTTATGTTAAAAATATGGCATATGGACAGATGTAGAGCTTCCAGAAAATATTAAAACAGATTCGGGATATTTCTTGTGGTGAACAGGAAATCCACCCCCTCCTATTGATATACTAAGGAACGCTTTGAAATGCACACAAAGAGAGGATAATTTAATTAGCTACGCTACTGCTAGGAGACACACAGAAGGCAAAAAAGCTTTCCTTGAAAAAAACAGTGTACTAATTAAAATAACTAAAGACCACCAAACTGGAGACATCTATACAAAGTTATTTTCTGTTCAGATGCAGCCTTTTAAGAGTGCACGATTAAGTCATTTTTAGGCAGCCAGAACAAAACCTTGCAAACTCAGCTAAACTAAGTTAACTGGACATGAGACAGATTTACATGTGGGCAATATAATATTAGATACTTCAAGGTTAGTGTTAGTAGCTATAAAATATCTCAAACCTTGATCCTAGAAAAAAAGGCTTTCAGCTTTGTCAGCAGAAGTGATCCGAATGTTTATTCCACTTTTCACTATACTCTTTAGAACTGGCAGCTTAAATCACTTTTGGATGTCAATCTCCTCATTATAAAATATACATTTGAGCTGCAGCACATATAATAACATTTAGATGCCATCATTTATGTTCATTAAAGTGACCTGCCAACATTTCCAAATCATTTTTATGATATAATTGACTTTGTGATTTTGTATCTTTCTATATTATTGTGGCAAACTGCAGAGTCCGCCATTTTGTCTTCATAAACCAACAATATAATTCTTCTGTCTCTATGATTTATTAAGATCCTTGAGCATTGTTCTAATGTTATTTAATTCAGTGAGAGGAAGATTAGTCCCTATCTCCGCTTTTTCTCTTAAAGAATCTTAAAGTGTTGTAGGGTTTATAGTATTACTATTGTGTTGCAGAAATCAGTCCAGCATGTTTGAAACTCTCTTCTTTTTTCTTAGCATCTATATTGTTTGTAATTTTATAAAACAGTATTTTTTTGCTAGTAGAGCTGAAATCAGCCACTATCATAATCGGTGGAAAGATTCTGATTGGAGGCTAGATCAGAAAATCTGTCGTCATTATGCACGTTCTGGCAGCCTCTGAATTAATAAAGAAAAAAGCTCAAGTATATTGTTTGCTCAAATAATAAGCCAACATCATTAATTTTGCAGATATTGTAATAGGGGTCATAGCTGGAGTTTTGGCAGCTTTTTGAATCTTTGTGTAACTAAAAACACACATTGAAGCCAGATGGAATTATGAATTTTCATTGCAATCATTTTTTTAATTAACCCAGTCAATACTGTGAGAGAAGTTAATAACCATCACTGGAATGGTTTTGGCCAATGTGCCTGGGCAGCTGGCAGGAAAGAATCTGTTTCCATAAGATAAAGACGTCTGGATTCAGTAATGTCTTCATTAGTAAAGAACAGTGTGTCTTTTATATTTCATTTAGATCTCTGGTCCTATATCTCTAGTCTTTACTGATGGAACGATCTCAAAGCATTTTTATCTTCAAAAACATATCAGTAAAAAGTGTCCTTTTGCCACTCCCATTATGTACTAAACTAAAAAATGATTGACATAATTGATCAAGAAGAACAATAGAGAATTAATTACCTCTGGTTTCCAATAGCCCATTATAAATGCATATTAATGATATATCAAATTAAGTGTATCATTTCTCCAGTTCTCAATACTATTTCTTTTGACATATAAACATGTTTTTAGGAGAAAAAATATAATTGGACACAATGGGAAACTCATGTATATAAACAAAAGTCAAACTCATATTTATAATGAAACCAATGAAAATAAAACAAAAAACTCAGTCAAGTGAGCTTCTATTCCAAAATTCATTAGTTCTCAGATAAGCACTGCTACTATGACATAAAATAGCTAAATTGATTCACTGCTGGAGTTTAACACAATTGTAAACTTTTATGTAAAAATATATTGGATACCTACAAATGCTTAAAACCACTGGCATTTTTACTGGACTTTATTTGAGCTATTTTCTTTCAGCTGTTACCTGGCTTTCTTTTTAACATTAGTCAGTTGTTTCCAATTACATTTTGCATTTATGCTGCTGTGTACTTCCTCTGCTCTTTGTCCCACCTCAAGCCTAATTATAGATAAGCAGCAATGGATATAGAAAATGGATTGTAGTCGATCAAAAAAATAAATGCAAAACTCCCTACCTCACATGCATAGCCAATTCTCTCCAACCTTTTACAAAACATGAAGGATATTAAAGATTTCCAGGGTATGACCTCTTCCAGGGTTGGCACATGAGGCTGGCATAGACAGAGAATTAAAAGCAATCAGAAATGAGGTTTGTTCATCAGAGGTGATCAGCTTTAAAGGCCTACCTCCTTGTCATGTACAAGTTACATAGGAAGGCCACACCTGCCTCTGAGGTGCAGGCAAGTGTGCTGTATAGTAATATCCAAAATTTGTACAGGCCAGTCTTAACATTACTTGTGTCGTTTGTTTACTTGGTTGATGGGATTTTTCTTTACAAACTGACAATGGTTGTAGATAAGCTGATGGAAACCAGAGGAACATAGGAACACGCGAGAAACTAAAATATGCCCATATAAAGGCATTTGGAAGTCTGAGGTCATGCATATTTCCTAAGAAATCTCCCAGGATTAAAGGATCTCTCTTCAAAGTTCTACCTTTTAAAGCATGCAGAATGCCAGATAGAGCCTTCAGGTCTGTGTTTCTAAGCTCTTCACGTCTCCCATATCACAGCTGCTGCTGGTGTCTGTCACTCCCACGTACACAGGCTTATACATTCTACAGAGACCCTTTGAATAGCATCAACATTTTCAGCACAAATTCTAACCATATAGCAATAACAGAAAAAATAGGTATGAATCAGATGCCATTCACCTCTCTAGATATCCTGAGAGCTTTTCTAGGCATCTAATTTTACACATCTATTTAAGCTCAGACAGACAAGTACTGCTAGCTTCTGACAGACACTTGCCTATTTGTCACCTCAGAGCCCTTTATCATCTAGACTAGCAGATCTCCAGGGAAGCCCCAAAAATTTGACCTATCAGGGCAACAACTCTATTTCCATACTATGCTTTGTTTAAGGCATTAATTTAGGAGATAGGAAATGTAGGGTTGTGGTCCTCTTCCCAATACTGTGTGCTTGTACTGTGTGCTTGTACTGTTCTTTAGCCATACATGGTCCAAGGTTAAAAACTCAAGCATGCCTCTTTTTTTCACCCTGTTGTCAGAATCTTGTTATGGGCAGAATGGTTCACACTTGATGTGTGAAACCAAGAATTTATCATTAGCATAATTAAACAACTATTATTAATCCAGTTACAATGACACTAACAGACTCACAGTCTAAATTATCCAATTAATATAAAACAAATCTCATTGACAATAGCACAATTAAAAGTGTTATACAAGAAAAAAACTCTCTTGGTATCTACATTTCTGTTATGCTGATTCTTCCACTGCTCCTCCGGGTCTTAACATCAACAGCTTCAGTCAGGATGGGGGAGGGAGGGATTAGGACAAGTTGTGAGCATCCTTAGGCCTTCATTAGGAGAAGCTAGTTTGGGGGCTTTCCTGGAGATCTGCTAGTCTGAATGATAAAGGGTAATCATTAGAAAATTGTTGGAAGGACTGGATTTAGGTGTCTAAAATTTCCTATTCATTCTCTCCATGGTCACTGGAGAGGGATGGATGCCTTGTGTAGGTGGACTACTCTACTAAACTCTTTCAGTAAGTCTGCCTCTCTCCAATGAATTCATTCATTTAACATTCAGTAAAGATGAATAGCATTACCTTTCTAATGTCTACATGCATTTACAAATAAACGGGGTGACCAAGCTGGGTGCATGCACTAGAAGTTGGAACTTTTTTTTTCCACATTCAATTCAATTAAAAGAAAATGATTTTTCATAAGAATAGCTTTGTAGTGTTCTTGATTAACGGTTATTTTTCTTTTCAAAAATAATACTGTTCTTTTCATGTTGGTTGAGCAGTGTGATATTGTAAGATGTAAGATAGCAATACCTTTGAATCATAATGAAGCAAATTTGATTAGCAAGTATTCAAACACATAACAAGGTGATAATACCCACATAATACCTAAATCCAGGATGTCCCTGCCTCTGGGAGGCAATTGTAACTCTTCTATTTTGTGTGTTCATTTGAAATTCTGTCCTACTCCCAATAAAGCCAGCAGCAAGATTCCCTTGTTTCAGCAATACAAAGAATCATAGGCATCATAATCCTCCATCATATAGAGGATTTAAAAAAGAGGTTCTTTTAATCTGACATTCTGTTTCTAGCATCTTTTTATAGTAAGGAAAGAAACCCACAGGTAATATACATAGGGAAAGTAATCTCTAAAGGAAGTTTCTTGCTAGCCCCCAAGTGGAGTTACCTTGGGCCCTGAAAGACAAGAATCTATGTTCCTTTTTTACTTATTATGTCTAATGAAGATTATATATGGTGTCATCATCTCTGTAAATCTCCACTATTTTCCCTTAATCATAATAAGCTCAATGGTAACTTGAGGTAGAAAATCCCAAAGGCTAAACAATTATCTCCGTTCATCAAATTTGAACTTTTTGTCCTTTGACGTTACCAGCTGTTTCTTTGTTTTTGTGTTATGAGACAGGGCGAATAGAAGCATGATATTTACTTCTTCTAACTCACGTATTCATTATGTTCTATGGCCTATGTTTGCTTTATTCAACTCTTTCAAAAAAATAAAAACAACTGAATATGCTGAGTCTTTCTGCATCTTCAGTATTGATCTGAGGTCTTGGGCACTGTCCGTGAGGTGATATACACTTTCTGTCCAATTAACCAATGTAAGAGAAGAGAAAAATAGTACTTAGATGGGTTTATGCATATCCCAAGTGTACACCACACATAAAGAAAAGCCCCCCCCCCAAAAAAACATGCATAATCAACTTAACAAAAGTCTTTATCTTTGCTCTGAAAAAAAAAAGCTGCATATATTTAGAGAAAATAATAAACACATTGGTGATGGTATCTGTATTACCTCTGCTGAAGAAAAGGTCAACAGCTCTATCACATATCTTAAGTTTTAAACTGTTTCAAAATTTTCAATAGTTACGTATCAATTTTTGGACAGCAAATACAATTTAATGACAGGTGACCTTATCCTTGTCAGAAAGAAATGTGCGTTTGAGCCGTATATCAAAATGAAATACATACTCTATAATTCTGTCACTGTTACTGGGATAGAATAGCATATCCTCATTTAATGCACAGCAAGACTGAAGTTCAAAAAAGTGAAAAGAAATAGTACAATAAAAAGTTATTATATAATAGTATTACTTATTTGAAGTAAAATTGAGAAACACTTGCAATAAAATCGCATCTTAGCATCTGCATTTAAACAGTATCCACCAACAGTTTTCAACTGTAGTTCTTCATACCAAGACTATTTTCCATTTTTCTATTTATCCTTATTTATTCTATGAAAAACAAAGCAATGTTTCTTTAGCTGGAATTCAATATCAGGTCTCCCAAGTTATCTATATATCTTGAAAGGGAGAAGACGTAATTTTATGCTTTACTTATCAAGATCCTCAGCTCTAGGCTCAGCTGATCTTATTATACACTAACTTATCTATCTGCACCTTAGTCTAACTACTCTTAAAATGTACGCTTATAATACTTTGATTTAGGCTTGTTTCCCTCTTCGAACACAATGGTCTATGAATAACCTGTTTCTAGTTTTATTTATTGAAATTAAATCTTTGAACATCCCCTCCTGTAATTTACAGTCAAATGGCTAAGTTCAATATTCTATTTAAAAAAGTAATTTGCAAGAAGTTATTTATCAGTTTTTGAATGATGTCTCCGAACTGGTTGAGTCAATAAACTTTAACAAATATTAACTAATAAAACATGTCATAGCAGTGGTCTTTAGGTGAGAACAAACATTATTTCCTATAAACCTTACGTAATCCTGATTTTCTAATGATATTAACTTTTATTATATAGTACATGACTCATCCATTCTTGGAGACAGCACAAATGTATAGTCTAGAATTTGAGTGGCTTCTAGAATTTCTCCAAACTCCAAAATGCCAAATGAATCATGTCTTCACTAGGTGATCAATTTTAATCAAGTGTCCTGTTTTTTTCAAAACACAAATGTCTGTTGCAGTCTCTGAAGTGAAACCTTCCTCCCAATGACACATCAAAGTTCAGACATACTAAAAAGTTAATACCTTGGTATTGGACTACATTTAGACAGTAAGAGTGGGAAGACCAGATCTTATATCTTTCCAGTGCACAGAAAGTCTGACAATACAGTATTGCAGTCTTCCGCCACAACCTTTGACTAGACCGAAGAGAAGATGGTGAGTAGCAAGCCTACATAACACTTCAGTTATTTTGGCCTGTGGAAAGATCTCAAAGGCAAATGTGGAATTTATGATGGAGGACAGGTATACATACTTTTCTTTCTCATCATTTTCTGAGAAGTATAGCTTAGATACCTGGTCTAAATACATTGAGATTTTTCTATGACTTTAATTTTTTTCTCCAGATGCCTCTTTCATTATGAAGAAAATGAACTTGTTTGGATTCAGAGGCAACCTCAAAAACTGGAAATAAATTATAGTACCCAGAAGGATTTATCTATTTATTTGACTAAGGTATAAAATACTGTAGTAAGCTCCGTGTGTAAAGTCAGAGGTAACCATGTACCTTCACATGTAACCAATGTTAAACTAGATAATTTGAGCCATATTGTTTAAGAGCATCCTGGTTTCTGGCACAGCTTTGGTCTATCACAGAAGCACAAAATGGTTGAGGTTGGAAGGGACCTCTGGAGATCATCTAGTCCAACCCCCCTGCTCAAGCAGGGTCACCTAGAGCACGTTGCACAGGATTGCATCCAGGCGCCTTTTGAATATCTCCAGAGAAGGAGACGCCACAACCTCTCTGGGCAACCTGTTCCAGTGCTCTGTCACCCTCACAGTGAAAAAGTATTTCCTCATGTTAAGATGGAAGCGTCTGTGTTTCAGTTTGTGCCCATTGCCTCACATCCTGTCGCTCGGCACCACTGAAAAGAGTCTGGTCCCATCCTCTTGACACCCTCCCTGAAGATACTTGTACACATTGATAAGATCTCCTCTCAGCCTTCTCTTCTCCAAGCTGAACAGGCCAAGCTCTCTCAGCCTTTCCTCATAAGAGAGATGCTCCAATCCCCTAATCATCTTTGTAGCCCTTCGCTGGACTTGCTCCAGTAGTGCCACATCCCTCTTGTACTGGGGAGCCCAGAACTGGGGAGCCCAGGACTCCAGATGTGGCCTCAGCAGGGCTGAGTAGAGGGGCAGGATCACCTCCCTTGACCTGCTGGCAACACTCTTCCTGATGCACCCCAGCATACCATTGGCCTTCTTGGCCACAAGGCCACATTGCTGCCTCAGGCTTAACTTGGTGTCCACCAGCACTCCCAGGTCCTTCTCCGCAGAGCTGCTTTCCAGCAGGTCAACCCCCAACCTGTACTGGTGCATGGGGTTATTCCTCCCCAGGTGCAGGACCCTGCACTTGCCTTTGTTGAACTTCATGAGGTTCCTCTCCGCCCACCCCTCCAGCCTGTCCAGGTCTCTCTGAATGGCAGCACAGCCCTCTGGTGTATCAGCCACTCCTCCCAGTTTTGTATCGTCGGCAAACTTGCTGAGGGTGCACTCTGTCCCTTCATCCAGGTCATGGATGACAAAGTTGAACAAGACTGGACCCAATACTGATCCCTGGGGGACACCGCTAGCTACAGGCCTCCAACTAGACTCTGCACCGCTGATCACAACCCTCTGAGCTCTGCCATTCAGCCAGTTCTCAATCCACCTCACTGTCCACTCATCTAGCCCACACTTCCTGAGCTTGTCTATGAGGATGTTATGGGAGACAGTGTCAAAAGCCTTGCTGAAGTCAACACAGACAACATCCACTGCTCTCCCCTCATCTACCCAGCCAGTCATTCCATCACAGAAGGCCATCAGATTGGTTAGGCATGATTTCCCCTTGGTGAGGCCATGCTGACTACTCCTGATCACTTCCTTGTTCTCCACACGCTTGGAGATGGCCTCCAGCATAAGCTGCTCCATCACCTTTCCAGGGATGGAGGTGGCGCTGCCTGGCCTGTAGTTCCCTGGGTCCTCCTTCCTGCCCTTTCTGAAGACTGGGGTGACATTGGCTTTCTTCCAGTCTTCAGGCACCTCTCCTGTCCTCCATGACCTTTCAAAGATGATGGAGAGTGGCCTAGCAATGACATCCGCCAGCTCCCTCAGCACTCGTGGGTGCATCCCATGGGGGCCCATGGATTTGTGGGTGTCAGGTTTGCCTAAATGATCTCTAACCCGATCCTCCTCCACCAAGGGAAAGTCTTCCTTTCTCCAGACTTTCTCTTGCCTCCAGGGTCTGGGGTTCCTATGCTGACTAGCATTCACACAGATGATTTCTGAGCACACTTTGGGGGATAGGGATAGCACACACCAGAAACTGCTCTTAGGTAGCAATAGATAAATTTATCCTGTTCTGGAAGGCTAAAAAGCTTCATCATATAGGTGGAAACCATACCATTTGTGCTTAGGACCAGAAAATGGGCCTGACTCAGTTAAATTTATAGTATGAAGAAGGCCCAAAAGGTACTCTTGTTAAGAAGTAAAGTGGCTGAAAGCTTTTGAAGAGAGGAGAACTTAGCTGGAAGTAAATAGAACATCTCTGATATTTCCAAAGGGGAGGAAAAGTATTTAGCATGAAGCAATGTTTCATTCTCATGTCAAGGGTTTTTGCATCTGTTTAATGGTGGAAGGTCAGCAAGCACCTTTAAAACTGTGAGATTAAGCCTTTAACAGGTATACATACAAACACATTATTGGCTTTTACTCAATAATATCTAAATTATAATACAAAATTAACTGTTCAGAATGGGATACACACAGCATTTAAAACAGGAAATTACTGGTTGATTCTCCTCAAGAAAAAATGCTGTCTTCAAAACACTAAGATAAGTGATCTTGCAAACTTCTGAAATCCAACAGTAACTTTGGAATTTTAAACAAGATTAGTCAGGTGAAATGAAAGCTACTCGTTCAGACATTTATTATTCATTGATTGCATTTCAGAAGTCACATTCTTCTCTGAACTAACTTTCTTTTTGGCATCCAGTAAATGTCCTCTGAAAAGATAAATATTAAGGACAGAAATCTGGAAGGACACAACAGACACAGCTTGAAACATTCATTTTCTACCTGTTGAGAATGCAGTGATGGTGCATTTTTCTTGCTGTGTTATGAACTACACAAGTTAATAAAGGTAATTGAAAGCTGAATGAGAGAATCAAAAGATGAATGATAACGCATACGTATAACGTATTGGACATTACGTATAACACTGATCCCAGTCAGCCTCAAAACAGATGACAAAATATGAAGATATAAGATTTATAAGTCCAATATTGTCTTATGAACAAAGATATATTGATATTTAAATAGGTAGAATTACTTGTTTTAGCTGTCCATTACCCAAATCCTTCTCTCTTGCTTTTACAACATATCTATCAAACTTTTTAAAGTAGAGATAACATCATACTCCTTCCAATATGTGTTTCAGTTGGGTGAATTATATTTTTGTCCTGTTGTCTAGATTAAGTTCACCAGCCAGCTGTGGGTAATATATAGTATTACTGTACAAGAGGAAAAGAAGTTCAAATATATAAAGGGAAGGGGAAAGGGAAAGGGAAGGGGAAGGCACATTTTGGAGATTTAATAAGAGGAAAAGAGAGGGAAGAAAAAAGAACAAAAAGAATAGCAGTCAAAAAAATTCCTGAGTAAAAAAAAAAAGGCAAATATCTCACAATACGGGATGAAACATGAAGCTGAGATAAATTACATAAATTATCAACAACACAGTCTAATGAGTTGCTATACTTAGACATATATATGAAAGTAAACACATGGGTGAGCAAGCCCAGAAATTGTGTCTTGTGTCTCAGGAAGAAAAATAATATATTTCTCGTGTGTAATAGGTTACTGGCATAGTTAGGTAACTCGGTGATAGTAGTGGTTGATGCTTCTTAAACAATTCAGATAAGCTAAAGTATTCTATACTTAACTGTAATAATAAATGTAAATAATAGAAAAAATACAGAACAAGAAGACATGTACATTGTAATTATTTTGTAATGAGAGTGGGGAAGGACTGGGAGCATACAAAGATCTTTTGAAAAACCATTAAAATAAATAGAAGGACTCTTAAAGCTCTGTTATTGAGTAAAGCTCCAAGCAGCTTCATACTCCAATATTTTGACCAACAGATAAATGACTAGCTTCTTCTTGTTCCTGTTCTATTCATTCCTACATTAATCTTGTTTTATTCCTCTTGAAAAAAACAGTGGACTTGTCATCTTTTCAGTGCTCTGGCATGCTGTAGAAACATATTCCATCTCAGATCTACGAACAACAAGTCAGTGGCAGATAAACAAGTCTGAAGATCTGCCCTAAGAGTGAGGCTACATAATGATGGCAAAACTTTAACTGCTCTAAGCTAATAAAAGAGAAGGTCCTGTTTCCTTTTTCTCCTTCCTTCTGTCCATATTTCTGATCTGGGAATTCCACTGCAACCCTACGTGCTGCCGCTGGTGCCTTCTCCGAGCCCATGCAGCTCACTATTGCTCAGTTTCACTATCTAGTAAGTGTTCTGTAAGCTTAGCAAGTTGAATCACCTGATGTCAGGCTCTGAAAAGTGACAGAACTGATGTAAGGTACATGACAAGGGCATGCAGTAGGAAGCAAGGAGGGAGCAAGACGGCAGGGAGCCACTGGACTGGCTCAAACTTTACCATAAGTGACTCAGTTAAGGTCATGCAACAAGTTTGTTACAGAGCAAGAAAAAAATAAAACAGAAGAGCTTTGTTCTGAATTTCCCTCTTTAACAACATGACTTCTGTTCCTCCTAGTAATAAAATCTTAAGCATGCCAGACTTTATATGTGCTGTGTTTTAATGTGCAGCTGTGTGCCATATAGAATTTTAATAAGATATCATACCTTTTATGTCTTAGTAGGTATAATATGAGCCCATACAGCCTACATATCTATTTCAGCTTCATAATGAGTAGTAGAGAAGGAAAGGCAAACTCTTTTTCTTTAAAAATAGGATGATGACTTCATTTAAATGTCATGTATTGCATGAGCAATATCTCATAATCGATCATTTATAACACACTATTTTGTTTCTAATTCACAATTAGGGCATTTCAGAGAAGCAAAAGTCATGTTAGAAAAATGGAGACAGAAGTGATATCTGTAAAACCTACCAGATCAGTAAGGTAATGGTTATTTAAATGGGAAAAATCAAACTAGACACAGGTGGACTCAATTTTATGCCAGTTCTCCAATTCTGAGCTCCTATGTGTTGATTAAAAAAATGATCAATCCTAACTGTGTCATATCTCTTAACTTCTTTATAGTAAATCCTTGTTTAAGGTGACTGCTTTTGTTGCTACTATTTTCTTTTATGTGAACTGAATGCTTGGGGATTTTTTAAAGTCTTTATTTAATATTTAATATTGTAAAATATTCAATCATTTTGACAAGATTTTTTTCTTCACTCAGAAATGGACTAGGAAGAACTAACATTAGATGTTGATAGCACCATCCCTAATTATTACAGCAGAGACTGCACTCCATGTCCAAAGATCCCTGAGGGCTGGGAGAGTAAGTGTGGGTCTGAGTTATTTCTGACTCTTGTCTAGAGCACTTAGACTATGCTAGTGCTGCTGTTGAAGCTCATTTCATAATTTCATTTCTTTCATCTAAACACAAATCTACTAAGAGGGCAGGGCTTAGTGACACGAAACTTTACTCTCGCTAAGGTCAGTTTCTGATGCTGAAAATGGTAGATAATGGAGAGGGAGGCTTCAAAGGGAACATCAAGACATTTTGAGAGCGACAGGGGCAAATTTAAGGCAGTTAATTGACACTGCCATAAAAATGGGAAACACCTGAGCAAATACATCACAGATCAAAAGAGAGAGAAATGACCTACAGAAAACCAGAAGGAAAGGGAAAAAGGAAAATAAAATGCATTCCAAAACCTAAGAAACTGTGCATGTAGCTTTGTTACATTAGTTATAGAGGTGCAATCAAGCTGCAAAAATCAGATTTTGTGCACCCCAGAGTTCAGGGTATTAAATCTGGTGTTTTGATTCACACACTTTATACTTCATAGTATAATCTTACTGAAGAAAAATAATTGACTATGCCCTCTGATAACTAAAACATTACCACTGAAGAAGTTTTGTCCTTAATATTCTAAAGATAAAAACATATTTCCTCACTCAGTAGGGAATACATATGAAGTTTGATTATTTTTTCCATTACTTATCCTAATAAAATATCTAAAGTTGATTCTAGCTACATTTAAGGTGTGTCTATGAATGACAAAGTCAAATTTTGTAAGAAGTACAGTTCTGTTGCTGGTTGGCAAAAAAGGGATGAAAATTCTCTACCTCTTCCCCAGTAAAAGTGAAATCATGAGTTTTTAAATTCTATTTTATTGTAAAGCCTTAGGAAATGATATTCTTAAAAAACTTAAGAGCATGAAAGGAAGAACTCAGAGGAAAAGATAGTCAGCATAAGGAAAGCTAGATACTGAAAGGAATCTTGATATGATACATTAAAACACTTTGTGGGTGTCTGTGCATGTATATCTTTAATTGCATATATATACTCAATTGCTTTCAGTCATATTCTATTCTCCTCCCTTTATCTTCATTTTATCTACTAAATTGCCAGATCTTCTGAACACTGAGCTTGTTTTCAGAGTCACTGCAGAGCACCTACCACCTTTACAGTGTTATATAAAATATTAATAAGAGAAGCATCGTTTGTGGAAGATGATTACTCTCAGAATAACATGTCACCCAGCAGTCACTTCCCAACTAATGATTACTGAGCTACCTTCATAATCAGAGGTACCTCCAAATCTCTGTGGTTAAATATGTAACATGTCAATTTTTCTTGTAGTTAACACAGTGACTATTAAACAGTGCACTTAGCTGAGCTTTTTTTTTCACTTTCTGGCTAATTGCAATGCTAATCATGTTGCTTTTTATTCTGTAACATTCTTAAAGTTATGATAACTGTCAAGTTAAAGTTTGTGAGTGATTTAAAAAGTGTATTACTTGTAAAGGGTGTACTGCTCTTTATCTAGCATTGTTTTTCTTTGCAGAGGTAAGCCTAACTGAAAATATTTGCTACTTGCAAGTCCTAAAAACCTACTCACAGTTGCTTCCCAGTATCTGGGAATTCAGGACAGTCTGTCGAACACAGCAAACTATATAGATGAAAGCAGCTAAGAGATCAAGCTGAATAGCTGTCACACGCAGGAGCTAAGGGACCTTCTGGCTGACTATCCTGCATGTGATGAGCTCTCCAAGGCTTGAGAGAGAGAGTCTGACACTGCACCCACAAACTCTTATTATTTCCTGCCAAGGTCAGACATTGAGTCACAGGATTTGGTTACATTATGGGTTACATTATGGATAATTTTCTGACTCTCCAGAAGTGTGGGATTCCCATCATTCAAAACATTTATTAAAAATGAGGTGAGGGGTTGGTTTTTTCTGTTTTATACACACACTCACACACACACACGCACACGCACATACTTTCTAGCCATTACTTGGCTAGAATATATATTCAAGGGTATATTCTGTGTTAGAGAGAGGTTGGTTGGATGAATAAACCTATCTATTATGGCCAGATGTCTTTGAATCTGTGAGAAAAAATGCAATGAAAGCCTGTCTTTCTGTCCTTTGGCCATATAATGCAAATGGGTACAGAATGTGATCCCTTTATTGAAATCCTGGTCTCTAGGAATTCAGTAGAGCTTTTTCCACCAGCTTCAGTAAATGCTGGGGTTGTGTGCAGAAGCTTGCAATTTTAGTGAAAAGCAAAAGTGTTTAGGCATCCCTCTTCCACTCTAAAAGAGATTAAAAAAAAAAAAAAAGATCAGGGTCTATTTATAATATTACATTAAAGTAAAGGAATAGGGGAACAAGTATCAACACTGAAAACATTGACACTAGCACTCCAGGTCTTTTAGTTATCTGCTACTGGTCCATCAGGAGGTGCAACTTTGAGCATGTTCCTTTACTTGTTCATGCCACAGACAATGTCAAGTTATATAAGTCATTATCAGCCATGCTTTCTGCTATCAGACTATCACAATCATGGAGAAAGGGATTAAAATTCACTCTGGCATGGGCTGTCATTACCCCACAGAAATGGAGTGGTACACATACACAAATATAGAACTAAAAGGTATACACTAAGGAAATAAATATCTAACTAAAATATGCCAAATAGGAGTTACAAATATGATCACTGTGAAATAAAATATAAACTAGCAAAAAAAAAAAATCCACCTAATTTTGAAAAGCTTCTTTATGATAAATAAAAGTCCAGAGGTGACATCAAAGGAAAAAAGAAATGTCTGTTCATTTAGCTGAAGACACTGACAGTGCACTTAGTCTGACTAGCCATACGCATCTACTGGCATTTAACATGTCCCTTTGGAGCAATCACATGGAGCTGTTAGATAGGACACAGGAACTACAGGAGACCTACGCCATTCTGGAGCAATGGCTAGCAGCCAGGCAGGATAAGGACTGCAGAGTTGAATGTAATTCAGTTAAATAAATTATTAGAAATATCTCTATATGTGTGTGTGTGTGTGAATTTATATCATTTCATATTTAATGTATAAATTAAACAGAAAAATGAAATATCCATATTCTTTGAACTCAGTTAAACAAAATTAGGTTTTCAGACTACACAGATGAAAAAATTCTGTTCACAGAACAGTAATAGAAATAACCCTAAAGTATTTTCATAAGATCAAATTCAAATTTTTTTCCCCACTGTATTTCTGGCTCATACTTCACACATTCTCAGCACTTGCCATTTACTATACAAATAATTTATTTTTCTCTAGGACTGCAATAGGAATATTTAATCCTTAGCATATGAACATCCATGCACTTATAGAAAACTACAGACTAACTATGAAACAGATAAAAAACATAATGCATGAGTACTACATGACATTCTCTAGGAATGCCATAACCATACAAAACTCCTGCTGTTACTGACTGGCTTCATCACATCTATGCCCACTAACATTACCTACATGCCAAAAATAAGGTGAGGATTTCTTTTTTTTTCACCAAAAACTGTCCATATCTCAGATTCTAGATCAATTTCTCCAACGTCTCAAACATCTCCAATAGAATTTCTGTGTTCATCTAACTTTGTAAAAGCAAACTGAGAACCTAGCCTTGGCTGTGTCTGGCTCCAGCATATACCTTTTCTTTCAAGAACAAGCATGCCTAAGGCATATAACAGTTGACTGAGATTTCTGTAAGCTGTAACTCAGAGGCTGTCTCACTCTTTGCTACTCAACACCTGCCTAACGTGGCAGTTTGTGCTTAGAGTACCAGGGGAAGGACATCCTCTGAATTCACTGGGTTCTGAGAAGGAGGCAAAACTCTGCTTTGCTATGTTATCTGCTAACCCATTTAGCACTAGATTTAATCTAGAACATAGAAACTCGGAGGAGCTCTCTGCATCAATAAATTCAGTCTTTTGCCATCACAGATGCTATGTTACATAATTTCTTCCGTAAATATATTTTGCTCTGTACTATACTTAGATTGTTTTTTTTTTTTTGGGGGGGGGGAGGAGGTTGTTTTTGTTTTTGTTTTGTTTTGTATGCTGGTTCTATTGGGAGGCTATTGAAGGTGGATAGAAAAGAGAGAAAAAGGAAACTTCCTAGGTATACTGTCTGGAATTGAATCCAGGAAATGACTGAAAATTGCTCAACAGGAAAAAAAAATGTAAAAGAAAGGACTCAGAAGGGGCCACACAGGTTCTGAAATTCTTGCTGCTACTCCACAAACCTTACATTTTTGGACCAACACATTTCCTTAACTGATATAATCCAGGGAGTTAGCATAATCCACCCTTTTTGGACAACTCAGAGTCCTCAGAAAACTTCTTCAGTACCTGTTTTCCCTACTTCCCTCCATGCCTTAGTGTTAGGCTCTTCACATCAACCCTCATTCCAGAAAGCTATTTCCCCGGGAATACAGGTGGATCCCACTCTTTGAAAAGAATCTGTTTTTCATTCATGCAAACCAATAATCAAATATCCCTGGACTGTTCTCATAGCTCCAAACTTTGAGCTGGCTGTTAACCTTCAAAATCTTGTTATTTCTGTGCCCTGGGAAGTCTCCTGAGTTTCTACTTCTACAGCCGGGTATACTCACACTTTTCCTGTTACACTACCAGTTGTTCCACTGACAAAGCTGTTCAGTAGTATTTTCCCCACCGTTATATCCATTTCGGCCTTAGGTGTACCTTAGCAAGATCCATCACCTTGCTCTTGGCAGACAGCACACAGTTCAATTTTCTGAATCAGCTCTAGGGTCAGACTGTTAATTTTTCCTAACAGAAAGACTTCAGTAATGCAAATTTGATTCTTCCTGATATGGATGTAAATTTCTGGTCTTCCCTCTTCTGTTTTTTTATAAAATGGTCATGTCTTCAGTTCTTCCGTATTTCAACTTTGTTCTTCCTAGCTCTTAGTGTCTTGCTGCCATTATTACACGTTTTGGGGGGGGAGGGGGAGCTTTTTCTTTTTGTTTATACATCACTGGTTTTCTGTTCCTGACCTTTTTGTTGTTCTTTATTTTATTTTTTGTTCATTTGTTTATCAGGAACTTTAGGAAATTAATGCTTTTAGTATCTCTCACGTAAGCCACTTGTTCCTGGTTAATGCACTTTGCAGAGGTTCACGTTACACAACACAAATCAGTCCAAAGTCAGAAAATCAATTCCTTTGTAATTCCTTGGCCCATATCAAGCAGTAGTCAAACAGGAGGAGAGTTTTTTAATCCTGACCCTCCTTTAGCTAACTCTTATCCCCCAAAGTTCTCTCCCAACACTGTTTTCTTAGCCCCAAGTTCCCAGGACTTGCTCTGGCACTGTCAGACTCTCCTTGACATTCCTTCATAACCTCAAAAGTTGATTTACTACTGAAATATGCTCCATTCACATGAAGGCTACATCTTTAGTTTTGGAAAAGAGCTATTACGTTAGGAGTGGAGATTGTTAGGGTGGCTCCTATTTGATTAAAATTCCATCCTGTTATGTACTTATCCAAACTTCCTTAGGATTTTCTACTTCATTTTTTACTTTCTTTTAGTATTCTCTATCTCTCTGTTCTTCACCTCAAGCATTTATAAATTTGCTCTTTCCAAAAGGGGTTTTGAGGCATGGCCAAACTGAAACAAGACTAGAAATTTGTCGGAGGTTACCTCTAAAATGCTAAATGCATTCTGCTATCCACTGAGATGGACCAGACAACCCAGACAAATGAATTGCATTCATTTTCCCATATTGGCAAATCTAAAAATCAGCCTCTTGTAGTAGAAGAAGAGTCATAAGAAGCTCTTTGGGTCTCTATGTCTCTGACTTTGTTTTTCAGTCTAAATTCCTGACTTGCATTCTGCAAACAGCTAGGAATCAGATTGGCAGCTGTGAACCTATTAAAGATAATAGGTAAACATATCAGTTCTTATTCAAAGGTTTTAGCATGGACCAGACTATCATCAAGAGATGAAAACAAGCAGAGAAGCATGCTGTGCCACAGACCTCTGCATTAGACTCCCAAAGGTGTCTGATCAGTGCATAAGCCAAAAGACATCACTTTGATTTGCCATAGGCCTTTTCTTGCTGTGAAAGGAGGTTTTCTTCCCCTTTTTATTTCCATTTGCCAATTCCATGATCTGTGTTGAAAGGGTTACAGACCCAAAGCTACGGCAACTCATGGCAAGTCAGCTCACTGAGTTTGCTTCAAGTCAGCACAGAATCTGGTGCTATTCCCCGCCGCCACCGTCCCCACCAAGGAATTAAGGGAAGGCCAGGGTCAACATTATAGTCTTTCATCAATCTTTTTAAATGTCTCTTTTCTATAAGCAAACAGCCAAATATTTACTTAATAGGCCAGTTTT
The DNA here is from genome assembly GCF_036417845.1 of Apteryx mantelli. Taxonomy (NCBI): domain Eukaryota; kingdom Metazoa; phylum Chordata; class Aves; order Apterygiformes; family Apterygidae; genus Apteryx; species Apteryx mantelli. Next base: position 63,290,860 of record NC_089978.1, on the reverse strand, counting down.
CCTCAGTACAGCATCTCTCTGAATGACCAATCATCTGGCCTGTGGCCTTGACAGATCATGATTCTCAATTCCAGCTTCCTGATTTCTAAGAAAAATTTCTGAGATCTTCTTACAGCCCCACAGAAGATCATATATTTTAGATCCAGATGCACTATTTGAAGGAAACATATTCTTCAGCTGCTCATCGTCAGTGGACTTTGACAGCCCCAGAGCCAAAGAGCAGATGGAGCCACTTGAGCATTCTTGTTCTTGAAAGAAAAGTAATCATCTTCAGAAAACTACCTTAAATAAGAGCAGTCTCCCCACAAAAAGTATTGCTAATGGTTCTTGTAGGGACAGGGTAAAGAGCACATACTGCTGCAGCATTTTTAAAATGTAAATACATAATAGCATTTAACCCAAAGAGTGATGAAAGATATAATGCAGAAGACTTAAAATTAGCAGTATGTGTTCCTGTTCACAAGCATGCACAGGTCTCACAACATCTCTTTTCTTTGGCTGCCTGTGACATTCTTGCAAATATAAAGAGCATTGAAATATACCAAAATCCTATTTTTACAAATTGTTTTAATAGAATACAATTATATTCATCCGTAGCTCTCTTCCTCAAAAGGACTGAACTGTTAAAATTAAGATGCTTGGGAGAAAATGTCTGTAACATTTGCAATTTTGAACGGTAAAGAAAATCAATTTCTTTTTTTTGCTGGGTTTTTTTTTGCATTGCAGTTAGGTAAAATTTGTTCCATGCACCTAAGAAACAGCAAAAAGCTATTGCAGGTACTTGTGCATTTTTTTTCCTTTTTTTTTAACTGTCATTTTATTTGAACAGCCACACCTTAAAGAATAAGTAGCTAGAGAACAGTTTGGCACAAATAAGCTTCAAATCATGGACAACTCTCTACTATGCAACAAAGAGGCACATTTCAAAAGAAAATTATAATTATTCTCCTTTTACAAGCTAGACAGTTGTACTTCTGAAACACCAGGGCTTTTAAGTGGGAACTAAATTAATCTTTATTAATCCTTGTTATCATGATTGCATAATGTCTGGATTTAAATGTCTGATGTGCAGCTCTCTGTTTCCTGCTTCTCTGGCAATCAGAAGTGTGAAAATAAACCTTACACTTTAAAAGAAACACTTGGTTTGAAAAAAATAGATATAATCATCTGTACTATTTAAAAAAAAAGAGTTTTACTTCACACGAGAATAAATATACAGCATGTCAGAGTTTCAGAGTTGCTATTTTATGTTAAAATATGCACTGCTACATGTCAGGGCTGTGAAAAATGGGAGGTAAAACAAGAAGGCAGTTGGCCAAATAGGTATAGCAAGATTTCTTTTTCCATTAAGATTTTTATTTTTTGAGAATATTGCTCCTACAGCTTAATTACAGCATTTAAAACACCCTCTAAAATGGTCTCTGTGTGCCCTACTGAAACTTCAAACTGCCCTAATTAATGATTAGATCAGAGTCAAAAAACAAAAATAGGTTTGACTTTAGGTCTTCTTGTGCTTTTTTACAAGTTTCTACCCTACAGAAATGAGACATAATTCAAATAACTAATTTCAAACAACAGACACAGTGTATAACGCCATTTAAAATACCTTTTTCAGACACATCATTAGTTTAGAGTTACATTTCCATTAACTTTACAATTACAAATCTAATTGTTGAGAAGAAGGGTTCTAACTTTATTGCAAACATGTTCTGCGTAACCAAGTTTAAAAAGAGTACTCAGCTGGAATAGATTTCTTACTCAGGTGTATTAATTCTCAGAAATGAATGCATAGATTAAGCTTAAAAAAACAGAGGTGAAAGAACAATTCCCAAGCTCTGCTTGGGATTTTAAAATAGTATTACAATTTAATTAAAATTACTATTTTAGTTTAAATTCCATTTGGTATTATAAAGTTAATACCCCGAGTAACAAAAGTCTATTTCTCTTTCTCTCAGATTTTTTTTTCAATTAGTTTTGTTGTGGTAAGTCACTTGAAACAATAGTTTCATACTATGTGAATGAAATGTGTAGTATCTATAGCTGAGGCCAGATTTCCAGAGAAAACTTGACTCCTATTTAAAAGTAAGTTAGTACAAGATTTTCACGAATACTTCAGGTGGAATGTACGTTGAAAAATGTATATTTACTTTTTAAAGTAATATAAGTGATTACTGATCATGAATGAAACACTGGAGACATAAAAGGCCATAAGAGACATTTTCACCAGTTTTTTAAAGTTTCACTGATAAGCAGCTGCCTTTTGTAGGTTCATACAGTGAATTGGATGAGACTAACTACATCTACACTGTCTAACATGCTGTTCTTGAGAACAATTTCCATATTAATGACCCAGCTTAGTCTACATGCAAGTCCAGTCCATTTCTAGAGACTGCATGTTGCATCTCCACCCATGTCAAGCAGGAGCAGCCCTGGGAATAGTACACCATTGTCTTTACTGCAAGTCACAGGAGGTCCCACCAGCACTTACAAAACTACTCCTAGTCTATGAGAGCTGCTCAGCATGTAGTCGCATATCATTCTGCAACGTGCTGTGCACTCCATAGCCTTTGCAGGGACACAGCCTTTGAAAGCATAACTTATCCTTATGTTGTGTGGTTTTTAAGCATACATCAGGAGGAAGACTCCTCACAGAGACAAGGATCTTCCAGTTGAGGAGCCAGGAAATATGTTTCATTCTTGCTGAAACAAATGTCCATTATTTATTGTCCTTCACAAAAGAAAAAAAAAAACCCTCATGTTTATTTATTTATTGTTGAAACCTTATACATAGTTAGAAATGTTACCACATTTTCTCTCAAGCCATATAATCAGTACATTAAACTCTTGATTCTAAACTCAAGCACTGCACTCAAATACCTTTCCCCTGCCCACCTTGGGTATCCTGGTGCAGCTTGTCCATTCTTCCTGTGGTGCTTAGGAAAATCTCTTCTGTGTTTCACTGCTGTATATGAACTTCTAACTTTTGGGTTCACGCTTCAGCATAACCTAGTAAAGGAAGTGAATCCCTGTTAAATGATAGTTTTAAGAAGCTAGCACTTATTATCTGTTTGTTATAACCTCCAGGCCGAGAAGTGATGTTCTCTGAATGGTTCTAGTGAGTTTCAAAGTCAAACAGCTCAGTTCAAACTTTTCTCAATGCCCTATTTCGTCTGAGAAGAGGTTATCAGTAACTGAGACATACTAACTTCTTAAACTGTTTCTCAGTTGTAAATAGTGGGTTAAATATTCCTAATCCATTTAACTGGAAAGTCAAATAAATTAGATTAAACTACATCTACATATATTTTATACCAGTCCGGTCTGACTTTGTTTTAAGACCAGAACTGCTCGGTGATAACATAGGATCTCGGTTAAGAGGCCAAAATTAGCAGATGACCACTGAACTTTATGCACACAAACATGAAGTAGCATGTTCAGTTTTAGGAGTAGGGTTTTGATTCATGTTTTGACTGCTCCAGTTTCCATCGGTTGTGTTTTGGCTTTAGTATTGGAAGGCCTGATATTTTTGTGCAAAATATGTTAGACTGTTAATGCAGGCTCTCAAAGGAATTAAAAAGATGATTTAATCATAGCTTTAGTTTTCTTTCCTTTAAAAAAAAAAAAACATTTTTGTCAGATATTCCTCAGATCACATGTTCTATATCACTGATTGTTTGTATTACTTTCTTCTAGACTTTCTCTATCATTCTTTAAAAGCAATACCCAAAAGTCAACATATTATAGAAGCTAAAATTTTATTAGTAGACTGGAAAAATTACTCATACTTTTTGCATACCTCTTGCAAACATAGAATGTATGAACAATTGTGTATAAATCTCAAAAGATTTTTTTTCCCCCAAGAATCTGACATTTTTGGCTCATTTTCATTTTGTGATGTCATTGACAGGATTTTACTGTAGAAAACCAGAATGCTTGTTTGATGGGCAGTGGATGATCCCAGGTGTCATCAGGAAAAGAAAACAAAGCAAAAGTAAACAAAGGAAAATTCAATTAAAATGTCATCACATTTCTTTCATAGGTCTTTCCCGTCGTGACTCCAACGAAAGATAGCATATTCCCCACAGTCTAACGTGAATGCAAAAATATCTCAAAATTCTTTTGCAATTGTTTTTGTCAGTCTTTTTACTCTTGCATCTATTTTATAAATTGAAGCTAGCTTTATTGGTGTCTCTGCTAGACACGCATAGAGCAGACATAGATGCACATAGAGCATACTAGACAAATACAAGAGCAGACTCAGTTAAAATGTTTGCTTATGTATATACTCCAGAATATTCACAGGTATGGGAGATGAGATTCATTATAAGATATACATAGCTACTTTTCTAATATTTAAAACAATTAAACCTTAATTATTTCATTATATCTCATTATTACAAACTTTCACAAGGAACTAATATTCTGAAATACTCAACTGTTTGAGCCTGAGAAAAATAAAAGAATCAGTATCAGTAAATATCTTCAGAGCTTGAGGCCAAAATTGGAACAAAATTTGGGGAGTGGACCTTTAAATGTTACTGGGTTTAGTGACTTCAAAATAAAAACAAAAGCTCTACAGGGTCACTTTATTCCTGGCTATACTGGACTCTCTTCCTGCAGCTACAATATCATGTTGCATATTTGGAAACCTGACATGTCACAGTGAAGACAAGAAGATTAAAGTGCTTTGCTTTTCCACTGTTTTCCTGACAATTAATCCTATATTGCCTCAAAACCTGGAATATGCAGCTTGCTTAATATTGCTCTTTGAACTTTGTAATGCTTGATATATTGCAATTAAACTTTGAACTCTAAATATTACCAGGTCATCTTATTGTTGGCAGTAGGAGACCTGTGAGTCCTCTTTAAAATGAAATCCTATGGTTAAGTCACGGATGCAAGAGCAGCAAAAAATATATGAGCCAAATGACCAGCCATGTCCTCCCTTGCTGGAGGAAATAAAAGTCTGAAAAAGAACAATAACTTTGAACTGGGAGTGCATTTCTGATGCAAATATTGAATTGTGTAACTATCCTTAGTATACAGGTCCACTACTATAGTAGAACCTTTTCAAAATAAAATAAATAAACAAAATGTTTCAGAAACCAGAGCTCTCAGAAGCTTTGAATATTAAAATGCCAGATTATTGACACCAAAATTTTCCCCTAATATCCTAGATCTCCAGTTAAACTAAGACAGCAAAACCCTGCCCCTGGAGTAGCAGTCATTTCTTCAGTGGTTAGAACTCTCAAATGACATATGGCAGAAACAAATTCAAGTTTTTCTTCAGAATCAGGTAGACCAAGGAAAACCGTGTCTTTCACATTGCAGTCCTCTGATCATTGAAACTTGGTGGACTTGGCAGGATACACAGTTCTTTTCTCAATACTTTTAAATTTGATTTTTTTCTCAGCATTTTAATAACAGAAAATTTCAATAATAATAATAATAACAACATAAAATTTCAAGCAGAAGTTTTTTTATGAAATAGAATTATCACTTCTAACTTCTCCCAGCCTTAGCAGGAAGCTATCTATTTCTTTCAGACTCACATTGTTTCTATTCAGATTCATGGCACAAGCTTGGAGTGTTTAAGTATTTTCTTCTGTACTGTGGAGTGATCTATGCATTATACAGTGATGATGAAATATGGAAAAAGGGTTCTGACTTATCTTTTGCTTTAATTATAAGTACTCAGAAGCTTGAATACTAATCCAAAATATCCAGGTCTGGAGGAAGGAGCTGGCAGTCTCACCATTATAGACTCTTCTGGAATGCCATATCTTCAGATGGGCCTATTTAAAGCTGAGGACAGTCCAATAATCCAGAGGCAACACAAGATTTAAAAGACTAGAAAGAAAAGGCTGAAAGGACCGAAAGGAAACCAGAAAGTGAATAGAGGCAAAGAGCTGAATATAAAATATGTAGGTAGAGATAGACAGAGACATTACAGAGATAGAGAACCAACACTTCCAAAATGTTTCTTTTAAATATGAAACATAAATGTTCAAGAAGGTGCTTAAAAAATCTATCACTGCATGTGTAGTTAGAACTAAACACCATCAAATTCATGAGCTTCCATGTTCCTTCCTTAGATTCCTTCTAACAGCCTCATGTCACCTATTGTTCACCTTCTCTATAGACTTCTAAAAACAAGACAGAGAAAAAAATGTCAATTTTTTTTTTCAAGTGTATTTGTTTCCTAGCATTCAAATAAGAAGAGAGAGTAACTTATTGACAGAAACTCTTTAAACCTTTATCACCTGCAGATTTCCACAGGTGTTTAAAACTTTACTTACTCTGTAAAACACACCACTAAGGGGCAGAGAGAGCTTAAAAAAAGAATAAAAAATAGTGCTTCCTCAACTTTGCCATAAACTTATTTTTTCCACTCACAGAAGACGATCCATTTGTTTTCACTGAGACTATACAAATATAATTCGCTATATACAGGAAAATGGGCAGGCAGTACAACTTATTCTAGTGACTTATGAAATCCTAAGATTGTGCCCCTCCACTCCAAAACATGACTGTACACAGAACGTACAGAAAGTGCACACAGTCTGCACTTTTCCATCATATTTCTTTTGCTTCATAAACCCATTCCCACTTATTCCTGGTTGGTTCCTCCGTGAAAAACCATAACTGTGAACAATTTGCAGTCTTCAGTATATCCTTGCTTAAGAAAATTCGCAGCAGAGTCTGCAACAAAATCATCCAATTTCCTATACTGTTCCACTTTAACCACAGCAATTTTTCCTACATTTTATACATAGTAGTTAGGAAACATTAAGGAAATCACTGTTCCGCTTATTTAGAAAGCTTACAAACTTTACATGCTGGCTTTCCAAGACAAAACTTTACCTCCAAAAATATACAACATTTGGTATACCTGTAGTGAGAGATTTAATAATATAAAGATATTTTTTTAAATCTCTCCCCAGTGTATTTAATGATTTTTCCCATTTACTATTAAAATTTTTTTAAATTTTTTTTTAATTTTTTTTTAATTATTTTAAAATGTCTCCCATGGATAATATATTTCAATAATAATCAAATGCACTTCTTAAAAAGAAAATATTCCTTTATAGCACCAAAAAGCCACAGTTTTATTTTCTTTGGGGGATTTTTCTGTGTTTTGGTTCCAATTTATTTAACTTTACCTGCATATCCAATATTCTTAGACTTGGCACTCAAAAGTTAGTCAGCTAAGGCTGGCTAACACGTCATTTCTTGTTCTAAAATGATTTGAAATTGAAAGCTTCTTTCGTCTTTCTTTCTCTCTACTCTGACTCACCTTCCACCTTTACAAGAGATATGTTATTATCTTGTTCAGTTGACTTTACAGCCTCAGCTCTGACAGGAAGATAAAGTCGCCAGTTCCATAGTACATGTCATTTCTCATGAAATTTTCCCCGAAAGGAACATAAATATGAATTATTAATAATTTTTTTTAATCTCCTGCCATAGTGAAAGAAGTTTTGAGGAATTAAAAGCACTCTTGTCCAGGGTTGAGGAAAGGCCTCAGTTTCTCAAATGAATTTAATCAATGAAGAATTATACTGTGCAATGACAAACAATTGTACACCTACTGTCCCCAGGCTGATAACAACGGCTAGGATAAGGTAGCTCGGAATATTGACTCTAACGCACAACGCAGACAACCTATATGCTAAAGGTAGGGTAGACATCAGCATGACAAATACGCTCACTAGTCCACTGGTGCTCAAGTAATTCAAACTACTGACAAATTTTGCAAAAGTGAATTTCATCTTAAATAAATTATTTCCCCTACCTCACAACAAGTTTTATACCAGTTGATCTCTCAATGAGTTATTGGTATCACATGATTTCTCTGTGACTTTCTGAGACAATTATGAATCCAATTTAATGTCTGGGACAGAATAGTCTTCTGTGACTAGTGTTATAGAAGAAAGCTTTCAAAGAAATAAGATATCTGCTCTGTTTGAGGGAGGGCTTCACTAGTAAATTTGAGTAGAAACATATTTTGAATATCCACAAACCCATTTTATATTGAGGTAGACATTGTCTAGCTAAGGAAGATCATCCTAGATCAAGGATAAAATCCAGTGCACAGACCACACACACAGACTCTCACATCGGTTGTTTTTTTTTTTTCTTCTTCTTCTTCTTCATGGAAGTAAAGAAAAGCCTTTGCTGTTAGCAGTAAGTGCTGGATTTTATTTTCAGCTGTCTGTGACCACAGAAGCTTGACATAAATTAGAACTGACCTCCATGTGTTCCAGAGGGATAGCTATGAACAGGAAAGTGCAAAGACATACTTTAAAACCATTTACACTAAAACCACTATGACTTGCATTCTGTATAATTTGGACAGAGCTGGGGTTTTAGTTCCTTGCTCTTATTTTCAGGGACGCATGAAGTCACTTGAGAGGAGGAAAGGCTAGGAAGGAAGGGGAACTCAATATATATGAATTCCCCTTTTGTATAAATTGCTCTATAAAACAGATAAATAAAGAGAATATTAGTGAAATGTGTCATTTGAGTTCATGTTTGACCGACAGCAGTTATCACAACTATAACTGAACCCATCTTACTTGATCCTGAGTAGAAAAACTAAACCAAGGGGAAAAACAAAACAAAACAAAACAAAAAATCCCTTGGTTGTTCGACAAGACAAATGGGAGATCTAGTTGTATCATTGAGTACTGACAGTCAGAAATGCTGAATCATAAGAACAAGGCGGTTTGTCCAAATACCCAGTAAAATATAATGAAAGCCTGAATTTTGTGGTTCCCCAATTCAGGGATTTCCCTTTGAGAGGTCTGTCTCAAAGGACCTCAGTCGTTCCCATCACCAGCTGGGTGTAGCCCACCTGAATGTCCAGCTCCACCCAGCTGTGGCCTGCAGGTCATCACACAACCAATCTGTGAAGCCAGAGCTCTGAACACCTTCACAGCTCATTTTAATCAGGACTCACAGCATATGTGGGTTCCCTGCTGTCGGACCATCAGCTGAAACAGTGGTGTCCCTGCAGCAGTCCTCATTGTAAGCCTGTCCTGAAGGCAAAAATCCTGAAAATGCAGATATGTGCTCCAAGAGATGTGTTCCAATAAATTAATGCTTTTTTAGTTTAGTTTTGTTTTGTTTTGTTTTGTTTCCTACAGATAATCACCATTACACTGTTACACTGTCTGGGAATATTGTGGTTTACAGAAAAAAAAAAAAAAAAGCTTGGCTAGCTTTGCGTAGAAATTATGTATTAAAACCATAGATAATAAAGAAGATGACAATATAGCATACTCTTTTTTGGAAGAAATGTAATAAATAATATACAGTTGTCAGATTAAAAATGCATTTAACAATTATATTGTCAGATTCACACCCTTAACCTTTGATTTTTTTCTAAATAGTCGGAAATTTTTGCTAGCACTGAATAGTGTCTGATTGTTCAGAGTGCTTTTCATGTTCTAACCTCTTGTCCTTCCTTCCCCTCCTGTATATATTCCACACATACATCACCTGCATAACATCTTCTGCATTGATTTTCAGCTAATTACCTGTTCAAAATTACTTTAGATAGGAATTAGATAGGATTAATCCTTTCTAATAAGACACTTTTTATAGAGGATCTTTATGAAATGTAATGTTGAAATTTTTGTATTTCGTTTATCTTCAGATGGAGATTGGCCTTTTCTGTTTATGGCACGATAGAAATTACATTATCATATATAAGCAATAGTATTAGAAGGACATTTATTATTATTATTATTATTTATGATCAGAACTCTAGATAGGTAAGTATTTACATTACAAGCGCCTCAAAAAGAATTATAGGGTTTTAATTACCACAGCTGTTCAGCTAGGAATTTGTAAATGGCTGTTATCCCTTTACTGTAGATGTAGTGTTTGAAGCATCTACTGAACTATTTTAACCAGTTTTTCCCAAAATATATCCTTCTAAATTCCCAGTTAGATCAGTGACCTCCGACTCCTTCTCTTATCAATACATTCCAAGAGTTTTGTATGTAAAGCATATATTGTAATTGTCATTAGCTCTTTTGCTACTTAGACTACTGTAAGACGTTTGAATTTGCATCAGTTGCAGACTAGCAATGCACTTCTATACGCAATTCACAAAGAGAGATCTCAGTACTTGGATACGAGGGTTTTGTTTTTGTTTTTGTTTTCCAACACAAGAAGATAGGGAACATTTAGAAGGATGTGACTGGTTTAAGTATATGAAAAGACATACTTCAACTGTTCATCAGTTATTTCTGACTGGTATATTCTTACTTCCAGCTTCTAGACTTAATTTCAAAGATGTGTGACATATCCCTCAAAGCAGAGATAACCACAGATTTGGATCTTTCTTTCCCTTAAAATTCCTTTTAGTCCAGAACTTTGTGACTTTCAGAACAATGTAATCATTGTGCAGCAAAAATATTGAGCTGAGTTTTGTTTTGTTTCATCCCTGACAATTTGATGATGCTCTGGTCTGTTAGTTGCCATTTTCAGAACTAGCAGCAGTCTCTGTGTTATCAGGGTCAGGCAACATAGTATTATTAACACCTTTTTAATATTCAGTAAAACAATTCATGAATGACAAGACAATAAGCACGAAAAAAATCATTCAAAACAGACAAGTAGGTGGTATGCATGATTTGTTACTGAAACTGTTTATTGAAAGGAAAACAAATATAAAAACCATTTCTCTTTGGAGAGTATTATATCTAAATTTAAATATTGTTCACTTAGACACTCAAAATATGCTAAATAGCATTCTTTTCACTCATTGTATGTATGCAGACAGACTGCCTATTTAAAATATAGCTTCTGACAAGATGCAAAATGAGCCAACTATGCAACTAGTCTTCTCTTATATCAATAAAATTTACCTCCTGCAATTACTGAAGGTCTTTCTTCATCTCCAGACCCCAGTCATCCTGTTAAACAGCTGTGAAATGTAAGTGTAGTTATTTCCGTAAACACACTGCCAGTTACAGAAATGTTGCATTTTAAACAGCAAAATAGCCTCTTTCAAAATGTAAATTCTGGACTTTTTTTTTTCCCCTCCTCAACATGCAATTATCATAGCTAGTGTTAGCTGCTTTTCATGGCAATGGACAGAGAAATACACATTCGGAGAGAGATTCATGTAATCTTAAAACTGAATGAGTGATTGTCTTAATATGGAATAATTTGCTCTGGGAATATGTATATTTCTTTCCATTAACTAAAGAAAGAGTAGAGTTAATCAGCTTAGACCAGATGCTTAATTTTTAAGTGTCTAAAGTTAGGTGAGATGTTTCTTACCCTTTTATCTTAGGTTCCTCCAGGCTTCCTCTGTCAGAAAAGCTCATGATTTAGCATATTGCAATAGAAACCAGCTGCTTAAAACAGTCGGAATATACTAGGAATTCTCAGCATTTGTATTCTTCTGATGCAAGTTGAAATATTAAACAATATATCTAACAGGTCAGTTGGTTGCTTTTTCAGAACTCTTGGTCCAAACAAACACAAGACATCCAGTATCATGTGTAGAAACCAAAGAGAAAACACTTATGAAGTTTCACAGAGTTTAAATTTTCAAAATCCATCTATTTTTTCTGAAACATTCTTCTTTCCCAAAGCCATTTTTATTTTTAGGTGTGAGACAAAACTGGAACTGTGTTTTAAAAACACTCAAGTATTCAATAAGAAAATATGAAAAATAACAAGTAGGGATTTTCACTGAGGAGAGGAATAAGGTATCTGCTTTTAACTGTTGTGACCTTCTGACAGATCAGTTAATGATATTACCTCATAAAAACTTCAGAAAACAGCAGCCAGAACACAGAAACATGAGTCTTCACCTGACGTGGATGGACTATCTAAAGGATAAATTTGTGCATGGAGGGAAAAGACTTGTACTTTGGCTTCCTATAAATGTCTGCATTCCCATCACCAAACTAGTGTCCTGTGTCACACATTTCCTTTCCCAACATGCATTTATCAGTCTTTATTGCCTTATCGGATGTCTCTGTTTACTTCTTAACTAAGATCTCCAAGTGTTCTCTTCCATCTTCCTATACTTGATCTCACAGCTCGGATCCTCGTTCAGGCTTTGTACTACAGACTTCACTCCAAGTCTGTCTCCTCTCTTCTCCATATTCAAACCAGCTAATGCTTCTTGGACTCTGCAAACAACCGAAGGCATGAGGAATACAATTTCCTTCTCTCATTTTCAGTGTCTGCATGCTATGTATCTTGCTGCACCTGGGAATAGTCAGAAAAAAAAATCAGCTCACCTCATTGCAGTCTTTGGAGATCTTTGATGTGAAAGTCTAACAAGTCTCCAACAAATACAGACAAACTTATTTTTCAGCACTAATTTGGCCAGTATTTTGTGTATTTTGATAAGGGCAGTAAAACACATTTTCAAATCTAAAAATAATACTTGGCAAATGTCAAATTCACGCTTTCAAGCCATGGGGGTTCTAGAACTGCTCAATGAAAAGGTCAGTAATCTCTTTTGGTATTGATTTTTCTAACAGTCAGAATAACATTTTTTTTTCCTAATCCTATTTTTGAAAGTAGTTGAATTTGTTGTTGGCTTTTTTTTCTTTTTTTTTTTTTAAACAGATGCTGTAGCAGACTTCCAACATTTATTATTTAAACAAAACCAGCTCAAATAGATTATAAGCACAGGAACACAAAGTCACATTCTAGGAATCAGCAAGTATTGCAAATTAACAAGAAAATTTACCCTACTTATATAGACAGAAATAACTACCAAACTTAAGCTTTGGCCTCCTACTGATACAGGTATGCAAAAAAAATCACAAATACAAAATACACTTTTTTTAAAGTGTATTTTCCAGATAACCCTTGGAGTAATTCTTTTCTTTGGTTAATTCCTAGTATTTCAGGAAATGCTAATTAAACAATTTTAATCACAAAGTCATGCCACTTCAGATTCTTGAAACACTTGTAAGAGATTGCCAAATTTTTTTTCACTGAACCAACCAGCATAATCAAAACTAGCACACAAAATCACTCCATCTTAATTTTAAATATTTAATCAGAATAATGTGTGTCTTGGGGAAAACAGATGCACTCCTATCTATCGAATGTGTCTCCAAAACCATGAAAAACCAAATAGACTGAATGCAGTACATGCAGCATACAAAGTAGCAAAATTTTTTCAGATCTTATTGTTGCAAGGCTTAAAAAGTAGTACAGGCATATGTCATTTTATTGTGCTTCACTTTATTGCGCTTCTCAGATATTGCATTTTTTACAAATTGAAGGTTTGCGGCAACCCTGTGTCGAGCAAGTCTATCGGCGTCATTTTTCCAACAGCATCTGCTCACTTCATGTCTCTGTGTCACATTTTGGTAATTCTCGCAATATTTCAAACTTTTTCATTATTGTTATATCTGTTATGGTGATCTGCGATCAGGGATCTTTAATGTTACTATTGTAATTGTTTTGGGGCGCCATGAACCGCACCCATATAAGAAGGTGAACTTAATAAATGCTGTGTGTGTTCTGACTGCTTCACTGACCAGCCATTCCCCCATCTCTCTCCCTCTCCTCTGGCCTCCCTATTCCCTGAGACACAACAATATTGAAATTAGGCCAATCAATAACCCTACAATGGCCTCTAAGTGTTCAATTGAAAGGAAGAGTTGCACGTCTCTCACTTTAAATCAAAAGCTGAGACATGATGAAGTTTAGTGATGAAGGCATGTTGAAAGCTGAGACAGGCTGAAAGCTCGGCATCTTGTGCAGGTAGCCAAGTTGTGAATGCAAAGGAAAAGTTCTGGAAGGAAATTCAAAGTGCTACTCCAGTGAACACACAAATGATAAGAAAGCAAAACAGCCTTATTGCTGATATGGAGAAAGTTTGAGTGGTCTGGATAGAAGATCAAACCAGCCACAACATTCCCTTAAGCCAAAGCCTCATCCAGAGCAAGGCCCTAACTCTCTTCAGTTCTATGAAGGCTGAGAGAGGTGAGAAAGCTGCAGAAGAAAGTCTGAAGCTAGCAGAGGTTGGTTCATGAGGTTTAAGGAAAGAAGCCATCTCCATAACATCAAAGTGCAAGGTGAATCAGCAAGTGCTGATGAAGAAGCTGCAGCAAGTTATCCAGAAGATCTAGCTAAGAGAATTGATGAGGTGGTTACACTAAACAACAGATTTTCAATGTAGATGAAACAGCCTTATCTTGGAAGAAGATGCCATTTAGGACTTGCATAGCTAGAGAGGAGAAGTCAATGCCTGGCTTCAAAGCTTCAAAGGACAGGCTGACAGCAAGAGAACTACAATTAGAAGTGGAACCTGAAGATGTGGCTGAATTGCTGCAATCTCATGATAAAACTTTAATGGGTGAGGAGTTGCTTCTTACGGATGAGCAAAGAAAGTGGTTTCTTGAGATGGAATCTTCTCCTGGTGAAGATGCTGTGAACATTGTTGAAATGACAACAAAGGATTTAGAATATTACATAAACCGAGCTGATAAAGGAGTGGCAGGGTTTGAGAGGGTTGACTCCAATTTTGAAAGAAGTTCTATTGTGGGTAAAATGCTAACAAACAGTATTGCACACTACAGAGAAATCATTTGTGAAAGAAAGAGTCAATCAATCTGGCAAACTTCATTGCTGTCTTATTTTAAGAAATTGCCACAGCCATCCCAGCCTTCAGCAACCACCACCCTGATCAGTCAGCAGCCATCAATATCGAGGCAGGACCCTCCATCAGCAAAAAGATTATGACTCGCTGAAGGCTCAGGTGATGGTTAGCATTTTTTAGCAATAAAGTCTTTTTTAATTAAGGTATGTACATTGGTTTTTTAGACATAATGCTATTGCACACTTAACAGACTACAATATAGTGTAAACATAACTTTTATACGCACTGGGAAACCAAAAAATTTGTGTGAATCACTTTATTGTGATATTCGCTTTATTATGATGGTCTGGAACTGAACCCACAATATCTCTGAGGTATGCCTGTATACTTTCTTCCAGGTTCAGTTTATGCATCTTTGCAGCTGTTGTATTCTAGCATTAACCATTAATGACACATTCGATACACTGATAGTAGAATTCCATTTCTCCATATTTCTGCCAAAATATTAACCCTCCATAAAGAGGTACTTTCTTTTTCTTATATAAAAATTATTAGTGTTCCCATGTTTTATTATTATCACTAGTACTGTCTCTTAGGTAAAAGATTAGTTATTTGGTATGATTCATATGAATGGAGCTGCAACTAAATGGCCTAGGTGACATATCAACCTCTTCTTTTGTTATGTCATGAAGCACAACTATTTAAGAGTGGAAACAAAGAAGTATTAATTTTCCTGTAAGTTGCCATGTTCACATCTTGGGAATAGCATCAATAACCCAATCACTGGAAGGTTATTAACCTGCAACAAATGTATTCAGTCATCAACAAGCTTCATCTTTAATGCCTTCATCACTTCAGTGCTCACTAATTGTGTTTAGGTCAGCTGTACTTGTGATAGCCTTCTACAATGGAAAGTGCTATTTTCTGTTTCAAGTGGATAGGGAAGGGAACAGATCTGTAACTAATTAAAACAAAATTTGGACTACTCTTTCTAAAGAAGATTATGTTTGAAGCCTACATCTTTTCTATAACACTATCTTTTTTTAGTTATATTATATGTGGTGGGGTCCATTGGGAGTAAATGAGTAAATTGAGAGTAAAGGGTGTGTATACACTTCTAACTTGTTTGATGACTCATATACCAAAGAAGTGAATTACTATATATATATATTTTTTCTTAATTTATCACTACAGTACTGATTACATATGCCTGAAAGTATGATTATATTTTGCAGTCTGTATCAGGAAACAGTCCTGACTTTCCTATCAAATCTACAAAAGCAAAAGAATTTAAACCACACATATAAATCATCTAACAGAATCATTGTATTATCTGATTCACTGTAGCTGTGGTCACTATTGACCTGTTATATCAATTCAGTAAATCTGAGTATTGAGCTAAATTGGCATTAATACTACTTTAGAGTCAGAAAAAGTGTCATTACATAAAATCTTTTGGTCTTTTATATATGATAGCATACTTCCTATCTAACCCTAGCTATCTCTGTAAAATATCTATCTAGATATATTTTCAGTGTCAATAAGCTTGTTTTACAAACTGTGTTTTGTCTTGTAATTGTAGTGACCCTTTCATCATTCTCTCTTCTGTATCAGAAACAATGCATTCCTCCATTTTTACTTTGACGTATTGTTATAGATTCCCTACAGTAAATGCAGTACTGCTGATTACAAGGCTTCCAATATTTCAAATATTCTTTCCTTGAAAACCAATGTCAGAGCTTTCCTCAGACAGTGTTCTATTAGATGTTTTTGTCTATTAGTAGAATCTGGTTATTGGAGGGTTGGGAGACGGTTTACAAGGCAAACTGGGTCTGGTTTTGGTTTAAATTTCAGATTTTTTTCTATACAGCCTCTTGTAACAGTCATAAACAGTAGTTACATTCCTCTTTCTAGGCAGAATGTACCTTTACTCTATACAGTTTAAACGTAACTTCTTCCTGATACAGACTTTATTAATGCCTTGGCCACCAACATAAAGGTTGGTTTGTCTCCTCTCAAGTCCTGTTTCTCTTCCTTGTCCGTTTCCACCTTTCTGTTCTCTCTGTTTCTGAAAGAAATACTTCAGTCTTTCTGAAGCTCTTGAATTAGTAAAATATACCAACCATCATGTGTCAGGAGTAAATCTGCTGCTCTTCTAGAAATAGTTCAAGCATCAGAAATTGAAAGAATAAAAAGGAAAGGCAGGTTATCAGGATGTCAGGGAGTATTTTAAGATTTTTATTATCTAAATACTTAAGGGCAAGGAAAACGTATAAAATTATTTTGGTGTTTCAATGTTTCCTCTTCCAGGGTTTGCCCCCATAAACCTGCTAACATAACTCCAACTTCTGCTAGCATCAGCAACAAAATGATACTTGAAAAATACCCTTTTCTTTAACGTATGTTTCTCTGAAGGCTTGAATAATCAGAAAATGGAATGGTTTTGATACAATCATGCAGAAATTAGTAAAACACATTTGAAATTCAGTAACAGTGAATGTTGTTTTGCTAATGCTAAAAGAATAAAATTCACTTTTTTTTTTCCTTATCTGACTTCAAAAACTGACCCTTTAAAAATGTGTGATAAGGTTTAATTACATTGTAGCAACTAGGTTAGAGAGGATGAGTTTGAGAGAGAGTTTGAATGGCTGATACATTGTATAGCCCACTCAGCAATTGAATGGATTGAAAGAGCACGTGTTTTAGCTAATCTGATGCAAATCAGCTTTACATACCAAAGCTGAGCGTAACAGGTAGTTAAGTGAAACTCGTAGTTAACTAATTTCAACATCTATTTCAGCTGGATCACAGTCATCTTTTTATTACTTAAATAATTTTAATCTTCATGTAAGACAGCTATTTAAAAAAATACCATATATATTCAAAAATGCATATATCATATATTCCTAATTGAGACCACATTTCCACTGTTAAAAAAATACCAGCAGTGACATCCATCAGAGAAAGGAATTAAAACATATGAACGCTAATTGGTTTAAATGAATTTATTTGACAAAATAATTTTAATGAGCCCTAAAATTGTAACCCTCGTCTTGGTTCTGGAAGGTGCTTAAGCACATATCTAAATTTAAGTGTGAAAATAGCTTATTTGACATTATTTCATAAAACTATGTTTGATAGAATGGGAAGGAAGAGGAAACAGCCAAGCTAAATGATGTATTTCATGCTCAGTTTGTAAGAAAAGCATTACATCCATATATATATAGCAGAGAAATAGGTTAACAACTAGTTTTTTTAAACAAACAAACAAAAAATCCCTTCAACTCAAAGAGCTCATATTTGTAAATATATTCATAAATTTCACATATCCTATTTAGATATAGCATTTTGTCTAGGCTGTTTCTAAGTCTGACTCAATATGTGATTTCATTAGATAACAACTTAGTATTCTTGATTCGTCTTCTGAAATCATCATTTAGAATGAGGAAAATGTAATGCTACTAAGATAGATCAAACAGTCACTTTAACCTGACCAAAATCACAAAATAAAATAGAAAGGCTTCAGGAGACAGCACAGTGTGTAAATCTCTACCATAAGAGAAAGAAACAAAGCCAAATTAAAAAATTTGCACATCCATACACAAGAACAGCTATTTAAAACAAAAAGAGCTTCAGCACACAAAGAAAAATAAAAATAGACTACAACCACATGTACTTCAAATTCTATTCCAGAATTATACTATGTTTATTCAAATTTCTTCCATACTTTTGGTATAGTATGATTTTCATGTGTATTCAGATGTATTTTGTGGCAATGTTACCAGGGCAAATTTTAAGCCTCACTTTAGGGAGCTTAAAGCCTTTCCTTCAACATAACTTTGTTATTGCTTTAAGATTTCATATGTCTTTATGTGAGGATTTGTGGTTGGAGAAGTGCAAGATGCAATGCTATTTTGTTCATGTGGAAAATGTGAGGCCAGTTTAGACAGATTTAAAACAATTCCTACTCACTTAGAAAACTTTCCTTTAGCTATTTCTGTCACTGTAAGACCTCAAAAGGTGCGTACCTCTGTCACATACTGACAGCCAACAAATACTGAAAACGATGTAATTTTTTCGCCACTGTGATAAACTAAAATATCCAAGATTTTATTATGTGCACAGTTCTATCCATGCCTCTGGATGCCTGAAACACCTAAAGCCTTTCATTGTTGTATATGTTCTTTCATTTGAAAGTACAATACTCTGTGGCTGTATCACCAAGTAATCACTTATAACTTATCTAACAATCAGAAAGAAACAGCAATTCTGACATAGCTCAAAATTGGTCTGGAAAGTAAAAGCACTTTTGCAGGCAGTGATGCCAAATGGATGCTTATAAAACAGATACAGCTGTTATTTATTCTCAGAATAATGCAGTCTTTTGAAGAAAGGATTTTAAGTATTAAACATGTGGATTTCATTTTTCTACCAAAGTACAGTAATTTGTTCAACTCTGACAGATTTTTTTAAACCAAAGAATATTCACAGAACCTCCCAAATTGTGATAAAATTGTTGACATGGTGATATTACAATGAAAAATTTTTGAAGCACTAACCAATAGTTATGACAGTAAAGTGATATATGATAGAGATGCTTGCAGAAATAAAACTAAGATATTAAATCATCTATCAAAAAATATTGCTATCTATATATCTGCTAGAACTTTTAAGTTGCAGTAAAAGCTTTGGATTAAATTTTACCCTTTTCTTTGACTAATATT